>NC_091284.1:722059635-722379635 GCF_032444005.1 Ranitomeya imitator
AGGACGTCTGCCAGGTTTTGCGTCCTTTTGATTATTCCACGCGGATGGCAAGTGCAGATGATGCACTAGTCAGCATGACTGTCCCCCTTATCTGCCTGCTTCAGCAAACTTTGCAAGGGTTAAGGGATGATGTGGTGGAAGAGGTGGAGGATGAGGGAGTCACCTTTTCCATCAGCTTCTGGAGAGTCAGCGCCACGTGGTTCCTCACAAAGGGGTACGCAGGGGCCAATTTGTTGAGGAGGATGAGGAGGAGTCAATGGAGGAGGAAGAGCTCCGTCCAGAGGAGGGAGCGACACAATTGTCCAGTGGTCAGTGTGTACAGCGAGGGTGGGGTGATGACGAGCGGGCAGAGATCATGTCTCAAGCAGGGGACAGCGTTTCTGGGCCGGTTGGCACTCTGCAGCACATGGTGGATTTCATGCTGCAGTGCCTGAGAAACGACCGCCGCATCGACCACATCTCAACATGCCTGATTATTGGGTGTTCACCCTCCTCGATCCTCGCTACCGGGACAACGTCCAAAACCTCATCCCCTGCGTTGACCCGGGAGCGTAAATTGCGGGAGTACCACGACACACTGGTGAATTCCATCATCTTCTCCTGTCCAACTGAGAGGAGTGCTGCTAGTGCTTTACAAAGCAGCTCAGTGCGTCGAGGCAGTGGGGGAGGCTCTGCCCAAAGAGGGAGCAGAAGCAGTGCCTCTGCCCAAGGCAAGCCCAGTATGGCACAACTCTGGCACACTTTTGTGTGCCCGCCCCAAATGTCTACACCATCACCGGCGGCTCCAGTCAGCAGGAGGCAACGGTTCCGTCAGATGGTGACAGACTACATGGCTTGCCCTCTTACTGTACTCCCAGACGGCTCTTCCCCGTTCAAGTTTTGGGTCTCTAAGCTGGATACATGGCCAGAGCTAAGCCAGTATGCATTGGAGGTGCTGGCTTGCCCTGCGGCTAGTGTCTTATCGGAACGTGTCTTTAGTGCCGCAGGTGGTGTACTAACAGACCGTCGCATGCGACTATCCTCCGATAACGTTGACCGGCTTACTTTCCTGAAAATGAACCAGGCCTGGATCTCGCAGGAATTTGCCACTCCTCTGCCTGATTAAGTAATTGGGTGTCATCCAGGTCTCCTGCTGTGTTCATCTTTCTACCACCTGAACTGCTATTCCTGGGCTCCAACACCGCCAGTTGCGGCTCAGAAGTGCAGGCTGCACAGTAAAAACATACGACCCAGTGTTATTGGGTTTCAGTAACGTCAGCTGATCCCAGCTGTGTAGCCGGCAATGTGTCCTGCGACCGCCACGCTGGCACAACAACCTAAATGTAAGGGAACCTCTCCCCCCCCCCCCCCCCCGTCGTTTGTTACTGAAAGAGCCATCTTGTGCAGCAGTAATGCTGCGCAAGGAAAAGGTAGCTCTTTTTTTTTAGCTCTTTGCACACGCAGAACTTAACACTTATAAAATGTGTTCACTGATACCGTTATACCGTCCCGGAGCTGGGACTTTCCTTCGTAATGTGACGCAGCACAGCCGTCATTCCTACCCCCTTGGTGCCATGCGCTGCCTCCTCAGCGTTGTTTTAAGCTGTCACGGAGCCTGCGCTGTTTCTGTTATCCCTTGGGCATGCCCTATTTGCGCTGCCTGTCTTCTGACATAATTTGGTGTCAGGCTGGCTGCGCCTGTGCGGCCGCGGTGCCCGAGATCCCGCCTCGCAGTGTCTTCTGATTGAGTCACACTGCGGGCCTGGGATCCATGGGCATGCGCAGTGCATATCTTCCCCTCGGGCTCTCGCTCATTCCCTCCGCCTTCTTTAGACTGTGCGCCGTCAGCTGATCCCTAGCATGCCACGGCCGTGACACCGCACAGTCTGAAGAAGAGGGAAGGAGGGGAGTGAGAGTCGAGGTTATGCACTGTGCATGCCCATGGTTCCAAGGCCCGCAGTGGGATTACGTTAGATGAGACTGCGAGGTGGGATCTGGAGCAGCGTGGACGCACAGGCACTGACAGCCTGACACCAAATTATGTCAGAAGACAGGCAGCGCTAATTGGGCATGGCCAAGGGCTAACAGAACAGCGGAGGCTCCGTGGCAGCTTAAAACAACGCTGAGGAGGCAGCGCACGGCATCAAGGGGATAGGAATGACAGCTGTGCTGTGTCCCATTACGAAGGAAATTCGCACCTCCGGAACGGTTTAACGGTATAAAGGGACACATTTTTAGTGTTTACTTCGGTGTTTGCAAGGAGCATAATTAAAAGAGCAACCTTTTCCTTTTGCATCCTTAGTGCTGCACAACATGGCTCTTTCAGCTACAAACGTCTTGGGGGGGGGGGTTAAAGGTTTCCTTTCAACTTGCTCCAATCAGGCTTCGGCCTACACTCTGTTCCTCTGCTCCTCCTGCTGTCCCTGGGCTCTAACACCGCCAGTTGGTGCCTGGAAGTGCTGTGTGCACAGTCAACAGTCGCTCCTCTGTTATTGGGGTTCAGTAACGTCAGCTGATCCCCAGCTGTGTGTGCGGCAATACCTCCAATCTGCTCCTCCTGCTGTCCCTGGGCTCTAACACCGCCAGTTGGTGCCTGGAAGTGCTGTGTGCACAGTCAACAGTCGCTCCTCTGTTATTGGGGTTCAGTAACGTCAGCTGATCCCCAGCTGTGTGTGCGGCAATACCTCCAATCTGCTCCTCCTGCTGTCCCTGGGCTCTAACACCGCCAGTTGGTGCCTGGAAGTGCTGTGTGCACAGTCAACAGTCGCTCCTCTGTTATTGGGGTTCAGTAACGTCAGCTGATCCCCAGCTGTGTATCCGGCAACGTGTCATGCGACCGCCACGCTGGCACAACTAAAATGTAAGGGGACCTGTCCCCCCCCCCCCTAGGCGTTTGTTACTGAAAGAGCCACCATGTGCAGCACTAATACTGCACAAGGGAAAGGTCGCTCTTGAAATTATGCTCCTTGCAAACGCTGAACTACACACTCATGTAATGTGTCCCCTCACACCGTCCAACCGTCCCGGAGGTGGGACTTTCCTTTGTAATGTGACGCAGCACAGCCGTCATTGCTACCCCCTTGGCACCGTGCGCTGCCTCCTTAGCGTTGTTTGATTCCGTCATGGACCCTGCGCTGTTATGTTATCCCTTGGCCATGCACAGTTTGCGCTGCCCGTCCTCTGACATCATTTGTTGTCGTCCTGGCTGCGCCTGTGCGTCCACGCTGCCCGAAATCACACCTCGCAGTGTCGTCTAATGTGATCCCACAGTGGGCCTGGTATCCATGGCCATGCGCAGTGCATATACTAGCCTCTCACTCCCCTTCTTCACGCTTCTTCAGACTAGGCGGCGTCAGCTGATCCCTAATAGCATGCCACGGCCGTGACGCCGCACAGTCTGAAGAAGCAGGAAGGAGGTGAGTGAGAGGCGATGATATGCACTGCGCATGCCCATGGATCCCTGGCCCGCAGTGGGACTACATTAGATGACACTGCAAGGTTGGATCTCGGGCAGCTTGGACGCACAGGCACTGCCAGCCTGACACCTACATGATGTCAGAAGACGGGCACCGCTAACTGTGCATGGCCAAGGGATAACATTACAGTGCGGGCTCCGTGACAGAACCAAACAACGTTGAGGAGGTGGTGCCCGGCACCAAGGGGGTTGGAATGACGGCTGTGCTGTGTCACATTACAAAGGAAAGTCCCACTTCCGGGATGGTTTGACGGTGTGAGGGGACACATTATATGAGTGTGTACTTCAGCGTTTGCAAGGAGCATAATTTTCGGAGCCACCATTTTCCATGTGCAGTATTACTGCTGTACAAGATGGCTCTTTCAGCAACAAATGCCTGGGGGGGGGGGGTTAAAGGTTCCCTTTCAACTTGCTCCACTGCAGGCTTCGGCCTACACTCTGCTCCTCTTTGATTCCCTGGGTTTCAACACTGTCAGTTGCCACCTGGAAGTGTTGTCTACACAGAAAAAAACACTAGGTGATGTGTCAGTGGGGTTCAGCACCGCCAGCTGTTCCCCTGCTGTGTAGTCGGCAACGTGTCCAGCACAAGCCACGCTGGCACAACAGAACAAAAGCTGCCACCAGTGCAGGCTTCGGCCTACACTCTGCTCCTCTCCTCCTCCTGCTGACCCTGGGCTCAAACACCGCTAGTTTTTGCCCGGAAGTGCTAGCTGCACAGAGAAAAACACCAGCCAATGTGTTAGTGGGGTTCAGCAACGCCAGCTGTTCCCCTGCTGTGTAGCCGGCAACGTGACCTGCAAACGCCATGCAGGCACAGGAACTGAAATTAAAAGGGAACCTGGCCCCACCCCCCCAGGTGTTTCTATGTATAACAGCCACCTAGTACAGCAGTACTGCTGCATTTGTACAAGGTGGCTGACTTTTTCTCCTTGCCCACGTGGAACTCAACACGTACAAAATGTGTCTCATTGAGACCATTCCACTGTCCCTGAGGTGTGACTTTCCTTTGTAATGATACGCAGCACCCCCCTTGGTAGCGTTTCCCGTCTTTTGTCATCATGGTTAGCTGGCTGCGCCTGTGCATCCGCCCTGCTAGAAACAACGCCCCTCGTTGTCATATTTATTTTGTCAGCGAGGGTGTGGTTTATGGGCACGAGCAGTGCATATGTTCGCCTGTCTTAACTCATCTCCTTCCGCCTTCTTCAGACTGTGCGGCCTCCTGGCCGTGGTAGGCGATAAGGGATCAGCTGAGGCCGCCCAGTCTGGAGCAGGTGTAAGGACATGTGTAAGCGGCAAACCTATTTACTGCACAAGGCCACGAATCCCAGCCACGCAGTGTGATTTTTTGAAAACACACTGTGGGTCTGGGATTCATGTCCATCGCTAACCGCAACGGCCGACATGAAATGAGGTCAGAAGACAGGAAGCGCTCACAGCGCATGGCCAAGGGATCACAATAGCGCAGACTCCTGTACAGCAAATAACAACGCTCAGGAATCTGCGCCCAGTACCTAGGTGCAAATTTTGACACCTGTGCTGCGTCTCGTTAAAAAGACAAGTCACGCCTCCACAACTGTTTGACAGTATAATGGGCTAAATAGTGTACGTGTTTTAGTCAGCGTGTGCAAGGAGCAAAACAAATAGAGCAACCTTTTACTTGTGCAGCATTAATGCTGCACAAGGTGTGGCTCTTGTACCTTGCAACACCTGAGGGGGGGGTTAAAGGTAACCTTTGAAATTGGTTCAACTAGGCTTCGGCCTACACTCTGCTCCTCTACTCCTCCTGCTGACCCTGGGCTCAAACAACGCCAGTTTCTGCCCGGACATGCTAGCTGCACAGAGAAAAACACCAGCCAATGTGTTAGTGGGGTTCAGCACCGCCTGCTGTTCCCCCGCTGTGTAGCCGGCATCGTGTCCAGCACAAGCCACGCTGGCACAACCGACCAAAAGCTGCCACCAGTGCAGGCTTCGGCCTACACTTTGCTCCTCTCCTCCTCCTCCTGCTGACCCTGGGCTCTAACACCGCTAGTTTTTGCCCGGACATGCAATCTGCACAGAGAAAAACACCAGTCAATGTGTCAGTGGGGTTCAGCAACGCCAGCTGTTCCCCTGCTGTGTAGCTTGCAACGTGACCTGCAAACGCCACGCAGGCACATGAACTGAAATTGAAGGGAGCCTGCCCCCCACCCACAGGTGTTTCTATGTATATCAGCCACCTTGTACAGCAGTACTGCTGCATTTGTACGAGGTGGCTGACTTTTTCTCCTTGCCCACGTGGAACTCAACACGTACAAAATGTGTCTCATTAGAGACCATTACAATGTCCCTGAGGTGTGACTTTCCTTTGTAATGACACGCAGCACCACCCTTGTTAGCGCTGCCCGTCTTTTGACATCATTGGTTAGCTGGCTGCGCCTGTGCATCTCCCCTGCTCGAAACAACGGCCCTCGGTGTCTTATTTTTTTGGACAGCGAGGGTGTGATTGATGGGCATGTGCAGTGCATATGTTTGCCTGTGTTCACTCATCTCCTTCCGCCTTCTTCAGACTGGGTGTCCTCATGGCCGCGGCAGGCGATAAGGGATCAGATGAGGCCGCCCAGTCTGAAGCAGGTGTAAGGACATGTGTGAGCGGCAAACATATTTAGTGCACCAGGGCACAAATCCCAGCACCGCAGTGTGATTTTTTAAAAACACACTGTGGGTCTGGGATTCATGTCCATCGCTAACCGCAACGGCCGACATGAAATGAGGTCAGAAGACAGGAAGCGCTCACAGCGCATGGCCAAGGGATCACAATAGCGCAGACTCCTGTACAGCAAATAACAACGCTCAGGAATCTGCGCCCAGTACCTAGGTGCAAATTTTGACACCTGTGCTGCGTCTCGTTAAAAAGACAAGTCACGCCTCCACAACTGTTTGACAGTATAATGGGCTAAATAGTGTACGTGTTTAATTCAGCGTGTGCAAGGAGCAAAATTAAATAGAGCAACCTTTGACTTGTGCATCATTAATGCTGTTCAAGGTGTGGCTCTTGTACCTTGCAACACCTGAGGGGGGGGTTAAAGGTAACCTTTGAAATTGGTTCAACTAGGCTTCGGCCTACACTCTGCTCCTCTACTCCTCCTGCTGACCCTGGGCTCAAACACCGCTATTTTTTGCCCGGAAATGCTAGCTGCACAGAGAAAAACACCAGCCAATGTGTTAGTGGGGTTCAGCACCGCCAGCTGTTCCCCTGCTGTGTAGTCGGCAACGTGTCCAGCACAAGCCACGCTGGCACAACAGAACAAAAGCTGCCACCAGTGCAGGCTTCGGCCTACACTTTGCTCCTCTCCTCCTCCTGCTGACCCTGGGCTCAAACAACGCCAGTTTCTGCCCGGACATGCTAGCTGCACAGAGAAAAACACCAGCCAATGTGTCAGTGGGGTTCAGCAACGCCAGCTGTTCCCCTGCTGTGTAGCTTGCAACGTGACCTGCAAACGCCACGCAGGCACATGAACTGAAATTGAAGGGAGCCTGCCCCCCACCCCCCCAGGTGTTTCTATGTATAACAGCCACCTTGTACAGCAGTACTGCTGCATTTGTACAAGGTGGCTGACTTTTTCTCCTTGCACACGTGGAACTCAACAAGTACAAAATGTGTCTCATTACAGACCATTACAATGTCCCTGAGGTGTGACTTTCCTTTTTAATGACACGCAGCACCCCCATTGTTAGCGCTGCCCGTCTCCTGACATCATTGGTTGGCTGGCTGTGCCTGTGCGTCCCCCCTGCCCGACACAACGCCCCCCGTTGTCTCATATATTTTGACTGCGAGGGTGTGATTGATGGGCACGAGCAGTGCATATGTTCCCCTGTTTTCACTCCCCTCCTTCCGCCTTCTTCTGACTGTGCGGCCTCATGGCCGCGGCATGCGATAAGGGATCAGCTGAGGCCGCCCAGTCTGAAGCAGGTGTAAGGACATGTGTGAGCGGCGAACATATTTACTGCACAAGGCCACGAATCCCAGCACCGCAGTGTGACTTTAGGAAAAGCCACTGTGGGTCTGGGATTTATGGCCATCGTTAACCGCACCGGCCAACATGAAATGAGGTCATGAGACGGCCTGCACTAACAGGGTATTGCCAAGGGATAACACAAGAGCGCAGACTCCTGTACAGCAAATAACAACGCTCAGGAATCTGCGCCCAGTACCTAGGTGCAAATTTTGACACCTGTGCTGCGTCTCGTTAAAAAGACAAGTCACGCCTCCACAACTGTTTGACAGTATAATGGGCTAAATAGTGTACGTGTTTAATTCAGCGTGTGCAAGGAGCAAAATTAAATAGAGCAACCTTTGACTTGTGCATCAATAATGCTGTTCAAGGTGTGGCTCTTGTACCTTGCAACACCTGAGGGGGGGGGTTAAAGGTAACCTTTGAAATTGGTTCAACTAGGCTTTGGCCAACACTCTGCTCCTCTACTCCTCCTGCTGACCCTGGGCTCAAACACCGCTAGTTTTTGCCCGGAAATGCTAGCTGCACAGAGAAAAACACCAGCCAATGTGTTAGTGGGGTTCAGCACCGCCAGCTGTTCCCCTGCTGTGTAGTCGGCAACGTGTCCAGCACAAGCCACGCTGGCACAACAGAACAAAAGCTGCCACCAGTGCAGGCTTCGGCCTACACTTTGCTCCTCTCCTCCTCCTGCTGACCCTGGGCTCAAACAACGCCAGTTTCTGCCCGGACATGCTAGCTGCACAGAGAAAAACACCAGCCAATGTGTTAGTGGGGTTCAGCACCGCCAGCTGTTCCCCTGCTGTGCAGCTTGCAACGTGACCTGCAAACGCCACGCAGGCACATGAACTGAAATTGAAGGGAGCCTGGCCACCACCCCCAGGTGTTTCTATGTATAACAGCCACCTTGTACAGCAGTACTGCTGCATTTGTACAAGGTGGCTGACGTTTTCTCCTTGCCCACGTGGAACTCAACACGTACAAAATGTGTCTCTTTGAGACCATTCCACTGTCCCTGAGGTGTGACTTTCCTTTCTAATGATACGCAGCACCCCCCTTGGTAGCGCTTCCCGTCTTCTGACATCATTGGTTGGCTACTTGCGCCTGTTCGTCCGCCCTGCCTGAATAAAATGCTCCTCGTTGTCTTAATTATTTTGACTGCGAGGGTGTGATTGATGGGCACGAGCAGTGCATATGTTCCCCTGTTTTCACTCCCCTCCTTCCGCCTTCTTCTGACTGTGCGGCCTCATGGCCGCGGCATGCGATAAGGGATCAGCTGAGGCCGCCCAGTCTGAAGCAGGTGTAAGGACATGTGTGAGCGGCGAACATATTTACTGCACAAGGCCACGAATCCCAGCACCGCAGTGTGACTTTAGGAAAAGCCACTGTGGGTCTGGGATTTATGGCCATCGTTAACCGCACCGGCCAACATGAAATGAGGTCATGAGACGGCCTGCACTAACAGGGTATTGCCAAGGGATAACACAAGAGCGCAGTTTCCTGTACTGCAAATAACAACGGTAAGGAATCTGCGCACAGCACCTAGGTGTAAATTTGTACACCTGTGCTGCGTCTCCTTAAAAAGACTAGTAGTCACGCCTCCACTACTGTTTGACAGTATAATGGGCTAAATAGTGTACGTGTTTAATTCAGCGTGTGCAAGGAGCAAAATTAAATAGAGCAACCTTTGACTTGTGCATCAATAATGCTGTTCAAGGTGTGGCTCTTGTACCTTGCAACACCTGAGGGGGGGGTTAAAGGTAACCTTTGAAATTGGTTCAACTAGGCTTTGGCCAACACTCTGCTCCTCTACTCCTCCTGCTGACCCTGGGCTCAAACACCGCTAGTTTTTGCCCGGAAATGCTAGCTGCACAGAGAAAAACACCAGCCAATGTGTTAGTGGGGTTCAGCACCGCCAGCTGTTCCCCTGCTGTGTAGTCGGCAACGTGTCCAGCACAAGCCACGCTGGCACAACAGAACAAAAGCTGCCACCAGTGCAGGCTTCGGCCTACACTTTGCTCCTCTCCTCCTCCTGCTGACCCTGGGCTCAAACAACGCCAGTTTCTGCCCGGACATGCTAGCTGCACAGAGAAAAACACCAGCCAATGTGTTAGTGGGGTTCAGCACCGCCAGCTGTTCCCCTGCTGTGCAGCTTGCAACGTGACCTGCAAACGCCACGCAGGCACATGAACTGAAATTGAAGGGAGCCTGGCCACCACCCCCAGGTGTTTCTATGTATAACAGCCACCTTGTACAGCAGTACTGCTGCATTTGTACAAGGTGGCTGACGTTTTCTCCTTGCCCACGTGGAACTCAACACGTACAAAATGTGTCTCTTTGAGACCATTCCACTGTCCCTGAGGTGTGACTTTCCTTTCTAATGATACGCAGCACCTCCCTTGGTAGCGCTTCCCGTCTTCTGACATCATTGGTTGGCTACTTGCGCCTGTTCGTCCGCCCTGCCTGAATAAAATGCTCCTCGTTGTCTTAATTATTTTGACTGCGAGGGTGTGATTGATGGGCACGAGCAGTGCATATCTTCGCCTGTCTTAACTCATCTCCTTCCGCCTTCTTCAGACTGTGCAGCCTCATGGCCGCGGCATGCGAGAAGGGATCAGCAGAGGCCGCCCAGTCTGAAGCAGGTGTAAGGACGTGTGTGAGCGGCCAAAATATTTACTGCTCAAGGCCACGAATCCCAGCACCGCAGTGTGGCTTTATGAAAAGACACTGTGGGTCTGGGATTTATGGCCATCGTTAACCGCACCGGCCAACATGAAATGAGGTCATAAGATGGGCAGCGCTAACAGGGCATTGCCAAGGGATAACACAAGAGCGCAGACTCCTGTACAGCAAATAACAACGCTCAGGAAGCTGCGCCAAGCACCAAGGCGTTATTTTGGACACCTGTGCTGCGTCTCATCAAAAAACCAAGTCACGCATCCACTACAGTTTGACTGTAGAATGGGGTAAATTGTGTATGTCTTTCATTCAGCGTGTGCAAGTAGACAAATTAATAGAGCAACCTTTCACTTGTGCAGCATTAATACTGCACAAGGTGTGTCTCTTGTACTTTGTAACACCTGAGGGGGGGGTTAAAGGTTTCCTTTGAAATTGGTTCAACTAGGCTTCGGCCTACACTCTGCTCCTCTCCTCCTCCTCCTGCTTCAACACGGGCTCTAACATCGCAAGTTTTTGCCCGCAAGTGCTAGCTGCACAGATAAAAACACACGCCATTGTGTTAGTGGGGTTCAGCAACGCCAGCTGTTCCCCCAGTGTGTAGCCGGCAAAGTGTCCTGCAAACGCAACGCAGACACAAAGCTGCCTCCAGTGCAGGCTTCGGCCTACACTCATCTCCCCCTGCTTACCCTTTGCTCCAACACCGCTAGTTGGGGCTCTAGGAAGACAATCTTTAATAGGCAAGGCAACGCATCCGGGTTCCAGCACCGCCAGCTGGTTCTCGGCAGTGTTCTTGTCACAGGTACTCCCTCGTGCCAAGCCTGGTTTCAGCACCGTCAGCTGTTTCCGGGTTGTGTCAACTTCACTGAGACGCCTATGCTTGCCCCGTCGTGGGGCGGTCGAGTTAGCCAACTCCAGGGTGCCTCCAGTTTAGGAGCTTCCTATGTGGGCTGCGTGAACTGGTAGTCAAGGCTGGTTCTGTAGTGCCAGTAGGCCCAGCTCCCCCTGTAGGACTGTTGGGGTTCGGTAACTGCGGCTGCCTCGCGGCCTAGCTGTTCTCTCCTCTCCTGTGGGCCTTGGGGTCCACCACCTGGTTCCAGCACCGTCAGCTGGTTCCGGGCCGAGCCTTTGGCTTAGGTGCCTCCTCCTGGGTATCCGAGTTCCGCCAACGCCAGGCGGTCCTTGGTAGTGCTTTTAAGCGCGGGCACCTACAGCTTAGTAACCGGGTTCCAGCACCGTCAGCTGGTCCTCGGTCGTGCCATTGGCTCTTGCACACTGGGGCAACGCATCCGGGTTCCAGCACCGCCAGCTGGTTCTCGGCAGTGTTCTTGTCACAGGTACTCCCTCGTGCCAAGCCTGGTTTCAGCACCGTCAGCTGTTTCCGGGTTGTGTCAACTTCACTGAGACGCCTATGCTTGCCCCGTCGTGGGGCGGTCGAGTTAGCCAACTCCAGGGTGCCTCCAGTTTAGGAGCTTCCTATGTGGGCTGCGTGAACTGGTAGTCAAGGCTGGTTCTGTAGTGCCAGTAGGCCCAGCTCCCCCTGTAGGACTGTTGGGGTTTGGTAACTGCGGCTGCCTCGCGGCCTAGCTGTTCTCTCCTCTCCTGTGGGCCTTGGGGTCCACCACCTGGTTCCAGCACCGTCAGCTGGTTCCGGGCCGAGCCTTTGGCTTAGGTGCCTCCTCCTGGGTATCCGAGTTCCGCCAACGCCAGGCGGTCCTTGGTAGTGCTTTTAAGCGCGGGCACCTACAGCTTAGTAACCGGGTTCCAGCACCGTCAGCTGGTCCTCGGTCGTGCCATTGGCTCTTGCACACTGGGGCAACGCATCCGGGTTCCAGCACCGCCAGCTGGTTCTCGGCAGTGTTCTTGTCACAGGTACTCCCTCGTGCCAAGCCTGGTTTCAGCACCGTCAGCTGTTTCCGGGTTGTGTCAACTTCACTGAGACGCCTATGCTTGCCCCGTCGTGGGGCGGTCGAGTTAGCCAACTCCAGGGTGCCTCCAGTTTAGGAGCTTCCTATGTGGGCTGCGTGAACTGGTAGTCAAGGCTGGTTCTGTAGTGCCAGTAGGCCCAGCTCCCCCTGTAGGACTGTTGGGGTTCGGTAACTGCGGCTGCCTCGCGGCCTAGCTGTTCTCTCCTCTCCTGTGGGCCTTGGGGTCCACCACCTGGTTCCAGCACCGTCAGCTGGTTCCGGGCCGAGCCTTTGGCTTAGGTGCCTCCTCCTGGGTATCCGAGTTCCGCCAACGCCAGGCGGTCCTTGGTAGTGCTTTTAAGCGCGGGCACCTACAGCTTAGTAACCGGGTTCCAGCACCGTCAGCTGGTCCTCGGTCGTGCCATTGGCTCTTGCACACTGGGGCAACGCATCCGGGTTCCAGCACCGCCAGCTGGTTCTCGGCAGTGTTCTTGTCACAGGTACTCCCTCGTGCCAAGCCTGGTTTCAGCACCGTCAGCTGTTTCCGGGTTGTGTCAACTTCACTGAGACGCCTATGCTTGCCCCGTCGTGGGGCGGTCGAGTTAGCCAACTCCAGGGTGCCTCCAGTTTAGGAGCTTCCTATGTGGGCTGCGTGAACTGGTAGTCAAGGCTGGTTCTGTAGTGCCAGTAGGCCCAGCTCCCCCTGTAGGACTGTTGGGGTTCGGTAACTGCGGCTGCCTCGCGGCCTAGCTGTTCTCTCCTCTCCTGTGGGCCTTGGGGTCCACCACCTGGTTCCAGCACCGTCAGCTGGTTCCGGGCCGAGCCTTTGGCTTAGGTGCCTCCTCCTGGGTATCCGAGTTCCGCCAACGCCAGGCGGTCCTTGGTAGTGCTTTTAAGCGCGGGCACCTACAGCTTAGTAACCGGGTTCCAGCACCGTCAGCTGGTCCTCGGTCGTGCCATTGGCTCTTGCACACTGGGGCAACGCATCCGGGTTCCAGCACCGCCAGCTGGTTCTCGGCAGTGTTCTTGTCACAGGTACTCCCTCGTGCCAAGCCTGGTTTCAGCACCGTCAGCTGTTTCCGGGTTGTGTCAACTTCACTGAGACGCCTATGCTTGCCCCGTCGTGGGGCGGTCGAGTTAGCCAACTCCAGGGTGCCTCCAGTTTAGGAGCTTCCTATGTGGGCTGCGTGAACTGGTAGTCAAGGCTGGTTCTGTAGTGCCAGTAGGCCCAGCTCCCCCTGTAGGACTGTTGGGGTTCGGTAACTGCGGCTGCCTCGCGGCCTAGCTGTTCTCTCCTCTCCTGTGGGCCTTGGGGTCCACCACCTGGTTCCAGCACCGTCAGCTGGTTCCGGGCCGAGCCTTTGGCTTAGGTGCCTCCTCCTGGGTATCCGAGTTCCGCCAACGCCAGGCGGTCCTTGGTAGTGCTTTTAAGCGCGGGCACCTACAGCTTAGTAACCGGGTTCCAGCACCGTCAGCTGGTCCTCGGTCGTGCCATTGGCTCTTGCACACTGGGGCAACGCATCCGGGTTCCAGCACCGCCAGCTGGTTCTCGGCAGTGTTCTTGTCACAGGTACTCCCTCGTGCCAAGCCTGGTTTCAGCACCGTCAGCTGTTTCCGGGTTGTGTCAACTTCACTGAGACGCCTATGCTTGCCCCGTCGTGGGGCGGTCGAGTTAGCCAACTCCAGGGTGCCTCCAGTTTAGGAGCTTTCTATGTGGGCTGCGTGAACTGGTAGTCAAGGCTGGTTCTGTAGTGCCAGTAGGCCCAGCTCCCCCTGTAGGACTGTTGGGGTTCGGTAACTGCGGCTGCCTCGCGGCCTAGCTGTTCTCTCCTCTCCTGTGGGCCTTGGGGTCCACCACCTGGTTCCAGCACCGTCAGCTGGTTCCGGGCCGAGCCTTTGGCTTAGGTGCCTCCTCCTGGGTATCCGAGTTCCGCCAACGCCAGGCGGTCCTTGGTAGTGCTTTTAAGCGCGGGCACCTACAGCTTAGTAACCGGGTTCCAGCACCGTCAGCTGGTCCTCGGTCGTGCCATTGGCTCTTGCACACTGGGGCAACGCATCCGGGTTCCAGCACCGCCAGCTGGTTCTCGGCAGTGTTCTTGTCACAGGTACTCCCTCGTGCCAAGCCTGGTTTCAGCACCGTCAGCTGTTTCCGGGTTGTGTCAACTTCACTGAGACGCCTATGCTTGCCCCGTCGTGGGGCGGTCGAGTTAGCCAACTCCAGGGTGCCTCCAGTTTAGGAGCTTCCTATGTGGGCTGCGTGAACTGGTAGTCAAGGCTGGTTCTGTAGTGCCAGTAGGCCCAGCTCCCCCTGTAGGACTGTTGGGGTTCGGTAACTGCGGCTGCCTCGCGGCCTAGCTGTTCTCTCCTCTCCTGTGGGCCTTGGGGTCCACCACCTGGTTCCAGCACCGTCAGCTGGTTCCGGGCCGAGCCTTTGGCTTAGGTGCCTCCTCCTGGGTATCCGAGTTCCGCCAACGCCAGGCGGTCCTTGGTAGTGCTTTTAAGCGCGGGCACCTACAGCTTAGTAACCGGGTTCCAGCACCGTCAGCTGGTCCTCGGTCGTGCCATTGGCTCTTGCACACTGGGGCAACGCATCCGGGTTCCAGCACCGCCAGCTGGTTCTCGGCAGTGTTCTTGTCACAGGTACTCCCTCGTGCCAAGCCTGGTTTCAGCACCGTCAGCTGTTTCCGGGTTGTGTCAACTTCACTGAGACGCCTATGCTTGCCCCGTCGTGGGGCGGTCGAGTTAGCCAACTCCAGGGTGCCTCCAGTTTAGGAGCTTTCTATGTGGGCTGCGTGAACTGGTAGTCAAGGCTGGTTCTGTAGTGCCAGTAGGCCCAGCTCCCCCTGTAGGACTGTTGGGGTTCGGTAACTGCGGCTGCCTCGCGGCCTAGCTGTTCTCTCCTCTCCTGTGGGCCTTGGGGTCCACCACCTGGTTCCAGCACCGTCAGCTGGTTCCGGGCCGAGCCTTTGGCTTAGGTGCCTCCTCCTGGGTATCCGAGTTCCGCCAACGCCAGGCGGTCCTTGGTAGTGCTTTTAAGCGCGGGCACCTACAGCTTAGTAACCGGGTTCCAGCACCGTCAGCTGGTCCTCGGTCGTGCCATTGGCTCTTGCACACTGGGGCAACGCATCCGGGTTCCAGCACCGCCAGCTGGTTCTCGGCAGTGTTCTTGTCACAGGTACTCCCTCGTGCCAAGCCTGGTTTCAGCACCGTCAGCTGTTTCCGGGTTGTGTCAACTTCACTGAGACGCCTATGCTTGCCCCGTCGTGGGGCGGTCGAGTTAGCCAACTCCAGGGTGCCTCCAGTTTAGGAGCTTCCTATGTGGGCTGCGTGAACTGGTAGTCAAGGCTGGTTCTGTAGTGCCAGTAGGCCCAGCTCCCCCTGTAGGACTGTTGGGGTTCGGTAACTGCGGCTGCCTCGCGGCCTAGCTGTTCTCTCCTCTCCTGTGGGCCTTCGGGTCCACCACCTGGTTCCAGCACCGTCAGCTGGTTCTCGGCAGTGTCTTTTGCTCTTGTACCTTCTGCTCCCCATCCTGGTTCCAGTACCGTCAGCTGGTTCCGGGCAGAGCCTTTGGCTTAGGTGCCTCCTTCTGGGTATCCAAGTTCCACCAATGTCAGGTGGTCCTTGGTAGTGCTTTCAGGCACGGGTACCTCCTGCTTAGTAACCGGGTTCCAGTAACGTCAGCTGGTCCTTGGTAGTTCCATTGGCTCTTGGACATTCGGCTACCCATCCGGGTTCCAGTACCGTCAGCTGGTTCTCGGCAGTGTCTTTTGCTCTTGTACCTTCTGCTCCCCATCCTGGTTCCAGTAACGTCATCTGGTTCCGGGCAGAGCCTTTGGCTTAGGTGCCTCCTTCTGGGTATCCGAGTTCCGCCAACGTCAGGCGGTCCTTGGTAGTGCTTTTTAGCATGGGTACCTCCTGCTTAGTAACCGGGTTCCAGTAACGTCAGCTGGTCCTCGGTAGTTCCATAGGCTCTTGAACCTTCGGGTAGCCATCCGAGTTCCAGTTCCATCAGCTGGTTCTTGGCATTTTCTCAGCCTTCTTGTACCTTCTGCTACATTTCCAAGTTGAAGACCCTAACGTCGACAACCCGGAAGACCACCCCGATGACGACGACCCGGAAGACCACCCCGATGACGACGACGACGACGACGGCGGAGACGACGACGGCTGAGACGACGACGGCGGAGATGACGACACTGGAGACGAAGACCCTGGAGACGACAACATGGAAGACCGAGAAGCAGAAGAACAAGAGGCTGCAGAACAAAGAGCAGAAGAACATTAAGCATAAGACTTAATATCAGAGCAAAAGATATTATCTAAATTATATGCAGAAGAAGACTAAGCAGTGTATGGGGGTGAGTCCGTTGCTCCTCGTGGTGCCCCTGGATAAAGCCTGATGCTGCAGGCCAAACTGAACGCGGAGAAATGTAACTTTTGTGACTGGCAGAACGGAAGGTGTAATCTTCCAACTTTTATAGATAACAACTACGGGAATGCCTGTCACAAATGAGAATATGATGAAGAAGTAGAATAGGAAGAATAATAACAGTGGAATAAAAAGAATATGTAGAATAGGAAGAATAATAATAGTTGAAGAAAATGAATATGAAGAATGTAATAAAAAAAAAAATAGGTAGAAGATGAAGAAGAAGATGAATAAGGTGAAGAAGTTGATGTCAAGGATGCTGATGATGATGAAGATGAAAGTGTGGGAAAAGAAAAAGAAAAAAAAGAAGGGGAAGGGCGTGGAATAGTGAAACATCAATATCTGACAAAATAAAAAAAATTTACATACTCAATATCTTTTTCAATCCGAACTTCTTTAAAAAAAAAAAAAAAACATGCTATTCTATTTGATTGGACTAATCCTCATTGCCTTTAATGTCTCCGCCACCTCCCCCATACATCCTACATTATTCTTAGTTGTTTTCCTTCAGGTAGAATGAACCTACAAGGAAAGAAAGGGTTTATTTTAATTCCGATATTTTGGTCCCATTGACTTGCATTGGGATCGGGTATCGGTATCGGCGATATCCGATATTTTTTGAATATCGGCCGATCCAAACCGATACCGATACTTTCCGATATCGGAAGGTATCGCTCAACACTACTCACCAATCTTCAAAGTAGCAAATTTTACTGAGTCTTCACAATTAACAGTAAAAACAGGCAATTAACAGTAAAAAGAAAGCATTTGCACTACTAAAGCAGGATGGCACCATTGAAGCTCTAAAAAACTATAGGGAGAAAAATACTTTATCTAAAAAACTAATTAAAGCTGCCAAAAAGGAAACAGAGAAGCACATTGCTAAGGAGAGTAAAACTAATCCCAAACTGTTCTTCAACTATATCAATAGTAAAAGAATAAAAACTGAAAATGTAGGCCCCTTAAAAAATAGTGAGGAAAGAATGGTTGTAGATGACGAGGAAAAAGCTAACATATTAAACACCTTCTTCTCCACGGTATTCACGGTGGAAAATGAAATGCTAGGTGAAATCCCAAGAAACAATGAAAACCCTATATTAAGGGTCACCAATCTAACCCAAGAAGAGGTGCGAAACCGGCTAAATAAGATTAAAATAGATAAATCTCCGGGTCCGGATGGCATACACCCACGAGTACTAAGAGAACTAAGTAATGTAATAGATAAACCATTATTTCTTATTTTTAGTGACTCTATAGCGACAGGGTCTGTTCCGCAGGACTGGCGCATAGCAAATGTGGTGCCAATATTCAAAAAGGGCTCTAAAAGTGAACCTGGAAATTATAGGCCAGTAAGTCTAACCTCTATTGTTGGTAAAATATTTGAAGGGTTTCTGAGGGATGTTATTCTGGATTATCTCAATGAGAATAACTGTTTAACTCCATATCAGCATGGGTTTATGAGAAATCGCTCCTGTCAAACCAATCTAATCAGTTTTTATGAAGAGGTAAGCTATAGACTGGACCACGGTGAGTCATTGGACGTGGTATATCTCGATTTTTCCAAAGCGTTTGATACCGTGCCGCACAAGAGGTTGGTACACAAAATGAGAATGCTTGGTCTGGGGGAAAATGTGTGTAAATGGGTTAGTAACTGGCTTAGTGATAGAAAGCAGAGGGTGGTTATAAATGGTATAGTCTCTAACTGGGTCGCTGTGACCAGTGGGGTACCGCAGGGGTCAGTATTGGGACCTGTTCTCTTCAACATATTCATTAATGATCTGGTAGAAGGTTTACACAGTAAAATATCGATATTTGCAGATGATACAAAACTATGTAAAGCAGTTAATACAAGAGAAGATAGTATTCTGCTACAGATGGATCTGGATAAGTTGGAAACTTGGGCTGAAAGGTGGCAGATGAGGTTTAACAATGATAAATGTAAGGTTATACACATGGGAAGAGGGAATCAATATCACCATTACACACTGAATGGGAAACCACTGGGTAAATCTGACAGGGAGAAGGACTTGGGGATCCAAGTTAATGATAAACTTACCTGGAGCAGCCAGTGCCAGGCAGCAGCTGCCAAGGCAAACAGGATCATGGGGTGCATTAAAAGAGGTCTGGATACACATGATGAGAGCATTATACTGCCTCTGTACAAATCCCTAGTTAGACCGCACATGGAGTACTGTGTCCAGTTTTGGGCACCGGTGCTCAGGAAGGATATAATGGAACTAGAGAGAGTACAAAGGAGGGCAACAAAATTAATAAAGGGGATGGGAGAACTACAATACCCAGATAGATTAGCGAAATTAGGATTATTTAGTCTAGAAAAAAGACGACTGAGGGGCGATCTAATAACCATGTATAAGTATATAAGGGGACAATACAAATATCTCGCTGAGGATCTGTTTATACCAAGGAAGGTGACGGGCACAAGGGGGCATTCTTTGCGTCTGGAGGAGAGAAGGTTTTTCCACCAACATAGAAGAGGATTCTTTACTGTTAGGGCAGTGAGAATCTGGAATTGCTTGCCCGAGGAGGTGGTGATGGCGAACTCAGTCGAGGGGTTCAAGAGAGGCCTGGATGTCTTCCTGGAGCAGAACAATATTGTATCATACAATTATTAGGTTCTGTAGAAGGACGTAGATCTGGGTATTTATTATGATGGAATATAGGCTGAACTGGATGGACAAATGTCTTTTTTCGGCCTTACTAACTATGTTACTATGTTACTATCTTACTATGTAAAACTTCATGGCCGGGGGAGCTCGTGCGAGCAGGGGAGACGACGGCCGTTTCGCGCGGTCCTTGCGCTTCAACGGGTCTGCATAATGCATAAAATTTGCTACTTTGAAGATTGGTGAGTGCATCCTGCTTTTTTCTTTTGCTATCTGGGACAAAAATATAAGTTATACTGATTTTTTTCCAACAAACCTATAAATCATTCTGCTCAGATTCTTCTCTATACCAGGCTGTCCAGAGATCTGACGGCATCTCCAGGTTATCTGTAAAGTTGAAGAAAGACACAAGTCCACCGAATTCAACATATAACCTAATATGTTGCTCCAGAAGAAGGTAAAACCCCCATGGGGCAGATGCTAATTTCCTAATATTAGAGAGGGGGAGGTAGTGGGCAGTGCTAAACCTCCCAGTGGTCTAGGCCCATCCTGTCCATGACCAGTGGTGAGTCCTCACCTTTCTCATAAGTCTTTATCAGGAAGATAGTATCACTGTCTGCACTCTGGACCCCAATTATAAATGACTGAGTACCCTGACGAAGGAAGACGCCGAAACGCGCGTCGGGTAGATAATAATAATAATAATCTTTATTTATATAGCGCCAACATATTCCGCAGCGCTTTACAGTTTAACAGTTTCAAACACAGGTAGATGCTTCATCGCCACACATCATCCACTTGCCATACAGGTACAGTTTGCTAAGGGTTCCATTAAATAACTTTTATTTTATATATTCTATGGGCAATCCCTAATATATTATATATACCTATCCTTTTCACAGTGATCCCTCTATGTCTTTGGACCTGTAGCACAGACACATGCACATGCCCTTTTTCCAGCTATTCATGCTGTTCATAAGATATACTCTGCTCTTTACATTGTCTGCATGTATCGATACATCTCAGTGGTTAATGCACATAATGTGTTGACACCAGCATATGGATGTAGGTTATAGCACTATTAGCACTTTATTAAATTTACCATTTCTATCCTTATCCTTAGTGGTCTCCACACCAATGTTAATCACCTATGGAAATTATCCATCGTAATTTCGTTATATGTCCACAACTTATATGTGAGTGTCGCGCCTTATTGCGTCTGTTGCACTACTAGCCATTTTCCACACCCCATACTTTTTAATGTATTTGACTAATAAAGTTGTATATTTTTGTTCTCATATTTGGATTTGCATCTTCATTTTCTTTCTTCTTCTTCTCTTGCAAGTATGTAAAAAGTCTACTAGTATCGTACTCGGAGTGCAGGCTCTCGGGGGTTACACAAAATGTTTGCGGTTACAGTTTTGTCACATGTTAACATGAAAGTTAATAGCAGGGAGATGAAAACAACAACTTACTAACAAGAGAACTTAGAAGCCCAATAATTAGGAGTAGGGTTGTAATTGCTGCTTTACAGCACTGGATTCTTGATTTTGCACTGTGGCCAGGGGCTCATCTGCAATGAGTTAATGTTGTATGTTCTTCTGTTACACATGATCACTCTCTGAAGTCAGGGTAATTGGTTTTCTCTAAAAAGATCATATCAACCATAAAAAGAAAAAAATTCAATTCCTAAAGACAAAAAAATGGCACAAATCTTAGCACAAATCTGCATCTACTCATATGATTTCTGTCTTTAAGGCCTATGATGCCCCAAATGTATTTCTTTTTTATATATATGTAGATAAATAGACAGATCGCATGACTTGTGGAAGGTTTAATATCTGTGTACAGATAGAATAATTTGGTTGCAGTGCTCTAAAGCTTGCTGAAAAGATCCCATAATCAATATACAATACTTATGGGAACTAATGCGCAAAGGCGAAGTCCTGCATTGTGTTTGCTAACAGAGAACTGGGGAGTAGGTGGGTGGGAAATGCACGCTCAGCACTTTGCCCATTTTAGAGACAGAAGAGGACAGGTCTGTGTCAGCTCTTTAAATGTTCCTCTATTTCCCACTCACACCCACTCTGAAATCAAATTGGTGACACAAACACATTTACAAACAATTATCAACTACAATAAATTTCCTGTTTAATGTGTAACCTACTGAAAGGTGCAGACATAAACCACAAAGAACACTGTGATTACATAATAACACCTGCCGTAATAGTAAAATAACCTTGTTCACACTTTAAATCCTGTAGATAAAGTGATAGATGAAAGCATAAATAAAGATAGATAGATAGATAGATAGATGATAGATAGATATGAGATAGATAGATGTGTGTATATATATATATATATATATATATATAGAGAGAGAGAGAGAGATAATAAATAGATTGATGATAGATAGATAGATAGATGAGAGATTAATTGATAGATAGATAGATAGATAGATAGATAGATAGATAAGTAGATAGTAGTGTTGAGCATTCCGATACCGCAAGTATCGGGTATCGGCCGATACTTGCGGTATCGGAATTCTGATACCGAGATCCGATATTTTTGTGATATCGGGTATCGGTATCGGAAGTGTAAAATAAAGAATTAAAATAAAAAATATTGTTATATTCACCTCTCCGGCGGCCCCTGGACATCTGCGCGAGGAACCGGCGTCCGGCACGGCTTCTTTCTTCAAAATGCGCGCCTTTAGGACCTGTGGTATGACGTCCCGGCTTCTGATTGGTCGCGTGCCGCCCATGTGACCGCCACGCGACCAATCAGAAGCCGCGACGTCATTCCTCAGCTAAAGTCCTAGAATGAGCGCCTTTTAGGACCTGAGGAATGACGTCGCGGCTTCTGATTGGTCGCGTGGCGGTCACATGGGCGGCACGCGACCAATCAGAAGCCGGGACGTCATTCCACAGGTCCTAAAGGCGCGCATTTTGAAGAAAGAAGCCGTGCCGGACGCCGGATCCTCCCGCTGATGTCCAGGGGCCGCCGGAGAGGTGAATATAACAATATTTTTTATTTTAATTCTTTATTTTACACTTTAATATGGATCCCAGGGCCTGAAGGAGAGTTTCCTCTCCTTCAGACCCTGGAATCCATGAGGATACATTCCGATACTTGATGTCCCATTGACTTGTATTGGTATCGGATATCGGTATCGGCGATATCCGATATTTTTCGGGTATCGGCCGATACTATCCGATACCGATACTTTCAAGTATCGGACGGTATCGCTCAACACTAGTAGATAGCTATCGATAAGGTTTATGATATTAGAGTTAGGACTGACCCAATTAAGGTTACTGTGGAGTGGTGGGATGTCTTTCGCATAAAAAAAAGCAAAAAAAAATTGATACGTATATACTTGAGTATAAGCTGACCCGAGTATAAGCTGACCCCCCTAATTTTGCAACAAAAAACTGGGAAAACTTATTGACGCGAGTATAAGCCTAGGGTGGAAAATGCAGCAGCTACCGGTAAATGTCAAAAATAAAAATAGATATCAATAAAAGTAACATTAATTGAGATATCAGTAGGTTAAGTGTTTTTGAATATCCATATTGAATCAGGAGCCCCATATAATACTCCATACAGTTCATGATGGCCCCATAAGATGCTCCAACTTAAAATATGCCCCTATATAATGCTGCACAAATGCTGATTATGGCCCCATAAGATGCTCCATATAACAATGTGCCACATATAATGCTCCATGCAGTTCTTTAAGGCCCCATAAGATGCTCCATATAACAATGTGTCACATGTAATGCTCCATACAGTTCTTTATGGCCCCATAAAATGTTCCATATAACAATATGCCACATGTAATGCTCCATACAGTTCTTTATGGCGACATAAGATGCTCCATATAACAATGTGCCACATATAATGCTCCATACAGTTCTTTTTGGCCTCATAATATGCTCCATATAACAATGTGCCACATACCATGCTCCATACAGTTTTTATGGCCCCATAAGATGCTCCATATAACAATGTGCCACATACAATGCTCCATACAGTTCATTATGGCCCCATAAGATGCTGCATATAACAATGTGCCACATACAATGCTCCATACAGTTCATTATGGCCCCATAAGATGCTCCATATAACAATGTGCCACATGTAATGCTCCATACAGTTCATTATGGCCCCATAAGATGCTCCATATAACAATGTGCCACATACAATGCTCCATACAGTTCTTTATAGCCCTGTTGTGAATTCCGCTCTTGGGCTCCCTCCGGTGGTTGTAAGTAGCATTTTTGTGAGTTCTGCTCTTGGGCTCCCTCCTGTGGTTTTGAGTGGTATGGCTGCTTCTTGGATTTAGCTTCAGCAGCTGTTTTCACTGATCGTCTTTCTGGCTCGGCTATATTAGTCTGGCCTTATCCCTCATTCAATGCCAGTTGTCAATTGTTCCTGCCTGGAGTCATTGCTCTTAGGATTTTCCTGACACTCTGACCAGTTCAGCAAAAGCTAAGTCTGTTATGACCTGGTGGTAAGGACAATAATGGACCTGGTAGTTACTAATAATATAGGACGAGCTCTGAGACGTGGGAACTCTGCTGACCGCAATCCCTAATCCTATCACACACACTAGAAATAGCCGTGAATTGCTCCTAACACTCCCTATGCAACTCGACACAGCCTAAGAAACTAGCTAGCCCTAGAGATAGAAAAATAAAGCCTACCTTGCCTCAGAGAAATTCCCCAAAGGAAAAGGCAGCCCCCCACATATAATGACTGTGAGTAAAGATGAAAATTACAAACACAGAGATGAAATAGATTTAGCAAAGTGAGGCCCGACTTACTGAACAGACAGAGGATAGGAAAGGTAACTTTGCGGTCAGCACAAAAAACTACAAAAAGACCATGCAGAGGGCGCAAAAAGACCCTCCGCACCGACTCACGGTGCGGAGGCGCTCCCTCTGAGTCCCAGAGCTTCCAGCAAGCAAGACAAAAAATCAAAATAGCAAGCTGGACAGAAAAATAGCAAACCAGAGAAAAACAAGCAGGAACTTAGCTTCTGCTGGGAAGACAGGTCACAAGAACGATCCAGGAGAGAACTAGACCAATACTGGAACATTGACAGGTGGCATGGAGCAATGATCTAAGTGGAGTTAAATACAGCAGCCAGCTAACAAATTAACCTCGTCACCTGTGGAAGGAAACTCAGATGCCGTAGCTCCACTCATAACCACCAGAGGAAGCTCATGGACAGAACCAGCCGAAGTACCATTCATGACCACAGGAGGGAGCTTGACAACAGAATTCACAACATAAGTCCTTGCTTGCCCTTTTGCAGTTCACTTGTTGTGGACTTTGTTGTTCAGCACTTTCTATGTTTTGTTCATTTGTCCAGCTTATCAGTATGGATCTATTCAGCTAGGCTGGAAGCTCTGGGCAGCAGAGTTTGCCCTCCACACCTTTAGTCAGGTGTGGAGATTTTTGCATTCCTCTGCGGTGGACTTTTTCTAGTTTTTATTACTGACCGCACAGCGTTCTGTCCTGTACTTTTTCTATCTAGCTAGAAGTGGCCTCCCGTGCTTAATCTTGTTTCATACTACGTATGTCATTTCCTTCTCCTCTAACAGTCATTACTTGTGGGGGGGCTAATCTATCCTTTGTGGATTTTCTCTGAGGCAAGATAGTTTTCCTGCTTCTATCTTTAGGGGTAGTTAGCTCTTAGGCTGTGACGAGATGCCTAGGCAGAGTTAGGAGCATTCCACGGCTACTTCTAGTGTGGTGTCTAGCTTAGGGACTGCGGTCAGTATAGTTACCACCTGCTCAGAGCTAGTCGCATGTCGCTCCTTAATCACCAGACCATAACAGTACAACTGGCCGAAAATGAGCTGAATGCATCTCAAAAGAAGGAAAAGAAAAAGAGTTCTGAGCCATTTTTTTTTCTTTAGTTTGTTTTGTCTTTTTCCTTCCTCTTATCTCTGGGTGATTCAGGATTTGGATGCAGGCATGGATGTTCAGGGGTTGTTTTCTCGTGTGGATCAGCTTGCTGCAAGAATACAGAGTATTCAAGATTATGTTGTTCAGACTCCGGCCTTAGAGCCTAGAATTCCTACTCCGGATTTGTTTTACAGGGATAGATCTAAGTTTTTGAACTTTAAAAATAACTGCAAATTGTTTTTTGCTCTGAAACCCCGTTCTTCTGGTGACCCCATTCAGCAAGTAAAGATAGTTATTTCTCTGCTGCGTGGCGACCCTCAGGACTGGGCATTCTCTCTTGAGTCAGAGGATCCGGCATTGCTCAATATAGATGCATTCTTTCAATCGCTCGGATTATTGTATGACGAACCTAACTCTGTAGAGCATGCTAAGAAAACACTATTGGCCCTGTGTCAGGGTCAGGAAGCGGCAGAATTATACTGCCAGAAATTTAGAAAATGGTCTGTGCTCACTAAATGGAATGAGGACGCTCTGGCAGCAATTTTCAGAAAGGGTCTTTCTGAAGCCCTTAAAGATGTTATGGTGGCTTTTCCCACGCCTGTTGGTTTGAGCGAATCTACAGTTAGGTCCATATATATTTGGACAGAGACAACATTTTTCTAATTTTGGTTGTAGACATCACCACAATGAATTTTAAACAAAACAATTCAGATGCAGTTGAAGTTCAGACTTTCAGCTTTCATTTGAGGGTATCCACATTAAAATTGAATGAAGGGTTTAGGAGTTTCAGCTTCTTAACATGTGCCACCCTGTTTTTAAAGGGACCAAAAGTAATTGGACAGATTCAATAATTTTAAATAAAATGTTCATTTCTAGTACTTGGTTGAAAACCCTTTGTTGGCAATGACTGCCTGAAATCTTGAACACAAGGACATCACCAGACGCTGTGTTTCCTCATTTTTGACGCTCTGCCAGGCCTTCACTGCGGTGGTTTTCAGTTGCTGTTTGTTTGTGGGCCTTTCTGTCTGAAGTTTAGTCTTTAACAAGTGAAATGCATGCTCAATTGGGTGGAGATCAGGTGACTGACTTGGCCAATCAAGAATATTGCACTTCTTTGCTTTAATAAACTCCTGGGTTGCTTTGGCTTTATGTTTTGGGTCATTGTCCATCTGTAGTATGAAACGACGACCAATCAGTTTGGCTGCATTTGGCTGGATCTGAGCACACAGTATGTCTCTGAATACCTCAGAATTCATTCGGCTGCTTCTGTCCTGTGTCACGAGATCAATAAACACTAGTGACCCAGTGCCACCGGCAGCCATACATGCCCAAGCCATCACACTGCCTCCACCGTGTTTTACAGTTTATGTGGTATGCTTTGGATCATGAGCTGTACCACGCCTTCACCATACTTTTCTCTTTCCATCATTCTGATAGAGGTTGATCTTGGTTTCATCTGTCCAAAGAATGTTCTTCCAGAACTGTGCTGGCTTTTTTAGATGTTTTTTTAGCAAAGTCCAGTCTAGCCTTTTTATTCTTGATGCTTATGAGTGGCTTGCACCGTTCAGTGAACCCTCTGTATTTACTTTCATGCAGTCTTCTCTTTATGGTAGATTTCGATATTGATACGCCGACCCCCTGGAGAGTGTTGTTCACTTGGTTGGCTGTTGTGAAGGGATTTCTCTTCACCATGGAGATTATTCTGCGATCATCCACCACTGTTGCCTTCCGTGGGCGCCCAGGTCTTTTTGCATTGATGAGTTCCCCAGTGCTTTCTTTCTTTCTCAGTATGTACCAAACTGTAGATTTTGCCATTCCTAATATTGTAGCAAATTCTCGGATGGGTTTTTTCTGTTTTCGCAGCTTAAGGATGGCTTGTTTCACCTGCATGGAGAGCTCCTTTGACCTAATGTTTACTTCACAGCAAAACCTTCCAAATGCAAGCACCACACCTCAAATCAACTCCAAACCTTTTATCTGCTTAATTGAGAATGAAATAACGAAGGGATTGCCCACACGTGTCCATGAAATAGCCTTGGAGTCAATTGTCCAATTACTTTTGGTCCCTTTAAAAACAGGATGGCACGTGTTAAGGAGCTGATACTCCTAAACCCTTCATCCAATTTTAATGTGGATACCCTCAAATGAAAGCTGAACGTCTGAACTTCAACTGCATTTGAATTGTTTTGTTTAAAATTCATTGTGGTAATGTCTATATCCAAAATTAGAAAAATGTTGTCTCTGTCCAAATATATATGGACCTAACTGTAGATTCGCTCAAACCAACAGGCGTGGGAAAAGCCACCATAACATCTTTAAGGGCTTCAGAAAGACCCTTTCTGAAAATTGCTGCCAGAGCGTCCTCATTCCATTGTCTCTGGCCATTCAGATTGATCGGCGCCTGCGCGAACGCAAAGTGGTGCACCATATGGCAGTGTCCTCTGAGCAGAGTCCTGAGGCCATGCAATGTGATAGGATTTTGACTAGAGCGGAACAGAGGGGATACAGACGTCAGAATGGGCTGTGTTTTTACTGTGGTGATTCTGCTCATACTATTTCTGATTGCCCTAAGCGTATTAAGAGGGTCGCTAGATCTGTTATCATTAGTACTGTGCAGCCTAAGTTTCTCCTGTCTGTGACCCTGATTTGCTCATTGTCATCTTTTTCTGTCATGGCATTTGTGGATTCGGGCGCTGCTCTCAACTTAATGGACTTAGAATTCGCTAGGCGCTGTGGTTTTTCTTTGCAGCCTTTGCAGAGTCCCATACCCTTGAGGGGTATTGATGCTACACCATTGGCCAAGAATAAACCTCAGTATTGGACTCAGCTGACTATGTGCATAGCTCCTGCACATCAGGAAGATTGCCGTTTTCTGGTGTTGCATAATTTACATGATGTTGTTGTACTGGGTTTTCCATGGTTACAAGTACACAATCCAGTGCTGGATTGGAAATCAATGTCTGTGACTAGTTGGGGTTGTCAAGGGGTACATAGTAACGTTCCTTTAATGTCAATTTCCTCTTCCCCCTCTTCTGATGTTCCTGAGTTTTTGTCAGATTTCCAGGATGTATTCGATGAGCCCAAGTCCAGTTCCCTTCCTCCACATAGGGACTGTGATTGTGCTATTGACTTGATTCCTGGCTGTAAGTTCCCTAAGGGCCGACTTTTCAATCTGTCTGTGCCAGAGCATGCCGCCATGCGGAGCTATGTTAAGGAGTCTTTAGAGAAGGGGCATATTCGGCCGTCTTCGTCACCATTGGGAGTGGGATTCTTTTTTGTTGCCAAGAAGGATGGCTCCTTAAGACCCTGTATTGATTATCGCCTTCTTAATAAGATCACGGTCAAATTCCAATACCCTTTACCTTTGCTCTCTGATTTGTTTGCTAGGATTAAGGGGGCTAGTTGGTTTACCAAGATTGACCTTCGAGGGGCATATAATCTTGTTTGTATTAAACAGGGTGACGAATGGAAGACTGCATTTAATACGCCCGAAGGCCATTTTGAATACCTTGTGATGCCATTTGGGCTCTCTAATGCTCCATCTGTGTTCCAGTCTTTCATGCATGATATTTTCCGCAATTATCTTGACAAATTCTTAATTGTGTATTTGGATGATATTTTGATTTTTTCCGATGATTGGGAGTCTCATGTGAAGCAGGTCAGGATGGTATTCCAGATCCTTCGTGATAATGCTCTATTTGTGAAGGGGTCTAAGTGCCTATTTGGAGTTCAGAAGGTCTCTTTTTTGGGGTTTATTTTTTCCCCTTCGTCTATAGAAATGGATCCTGTTAAGGTCCAAGCCATTCATGACTGGATTCAACCCACATCTGTGAAGAGCCTTCAGAAATTTTTGGGCTTTGCTAATTTTTATCGCCGTTTCATTGCCAACTTCTCTAGTGTGGTTAAACCCCTGACCGATTAGACGAAGAAAGGCGCTGATGTGACTAATTGGTCCTCTGAGGCTGTTGAGGCCTTTCAGGAGCTTAAACGCTGATTTACTTCTGCCCCTGTGTTGCGTCAACCGGATGTTTCTCTTCCTTTTCAGGTTGAGGTTGACGCTTCTGAGATTGGGGCAGGGGTCGTTTTGTCACAGAGGAATTCTGATGGTTCCTTGATGAAGCCATGTGCCTTCTTTTCCCAAAAGTTTTCGCCTGCGGAACGCAATTATGATGTCGGCAATCGGGAGTTGTTGGCTATGAAGTAGGCATTTGAGGAGTGGCGACATTGGCTTGAGGGAGCCAAGCACCGCATTGTGGTCTTGACCGATCATAAGAATTTGATTTACCTTGAGTCGGCCAAGCGGCTGAACCCTAGACAGGCTCGGTGGTCCCTGTTTTTCTCCCGTTTTGATTTTGTGGTCTCGTATCTTCCAGGATCTAAGAATGTTAAGGCGGATGTCCTCTCTAGGAGTTTTTTGCCGGATTCTCCTGGAGTCCTTGAGCAGGGTGGCATTCTTAAGGAAGGGGTGATTCTTTCTGCCATCTCCCCTGATTTGCGACGGGTGCTTCAGGAATTTCAGGCTGATAGGCCTGACCGCTGTCCTGTGGGGAAGCTGTTTGTTCCTGATAGATGGACGAGTAAGGTGATTTCTGAAGTCCATTGTTCAGTGTTGGCTGGTCATGCTGGGATTTTTGGTACCAGAGATTTGGTTGCTAGATCCTTTTGGTGGCCTTCCTTGTCGCGCGATGTCCGTGCTTTTGTGCAGTCCTGTGGGACTTGCGCCCGAGCCAAGCCTTGCTGTTCCCACGCTAGTGGGTTGCTTTTGCCTTTGCCCGTCCCGGAGAGGCCTTGGACGCATATTTCCATGGATTTTATTTCGGATCTTC
Source organism: Ranitomeya imitator (assembly GCF_032444005.1). Taxonomy (NCBI): domain Eukaryota; kingdom Metazoa; phylum Chordata; class Amphibia; order Anura; family Dendrobatidae; genus Ranitomeya; species Ranitomeya imitator. Next base: position 722,089,460 of record NC_091284.1, read on the forward strand.
CTGTGTCCCAGAAGATGTCTGTTATCTGGGTGGTTTGTGACCGGTTCTCTAAAATAGTCCATTTGGTACCTTTGCCTAAATTGCCTTCCTCCCCTGATTTGGTTCCATTGTTTTTTCAGCATGTGGTTCGTTTGCATGGCATTCCGGAGAATATTGTGTCTGACAGAGGTTCCCAGTTTGTTTCCAGGTTTTGGCGGGCCTTTTGTGCTAGGATGGGTATTGATTTGTCTTTTTCTTCGGTGTTCCATCCTCAGACCAATGGCCAAACTGAGTGAACTAATCAGACCTTGGAAACCTATTTGAGATGCTTTGTGTCTGCTGATCAGGATGATTGGGTGACTTTCTTGCCGTTGGCCGAGTTTGCCCTTAATAATCGGGCCAGTTCGGCTACTTTGGTTTCGCCTTTCTTTTGTAATTTTGGTTTCCATCCTCATTTTTCTTCAGGGCAGGTTGAGCCTTCTGATTGTCCTGGTGTAGATTCTGTGATGGACAGGTTACAGCAGATTGGACTCATGTGGTAGACAATTTGACGTTGTCCCAGGAAAAGGCTCAGCGTTTTGCTAACCGCCGTCGGTGTGTTGGTCCTCGGCTTCGTGTGGGGGATTTGGTTTGGTTGTCCTCTCGTCATGTTCCTATGAAGGTTTCTTCCCCTAAGTTCAAGCCTCGGTTTATTGGTCCTTATAAGATTTCTGAGATTATCAATCCTGTGTCTTTTCGTTTGGCCCTTCCAGCCTCTTTTGCCATCCACAATGTTTTCCATAGATCTTTGTTGCGGAGATATGTGGTGCCCGTTGTTCCATCTGTTGATCCTCGTGCCCCGGTGTTGGTTGAGGGGGAGTTGGAATATGTGGTTGAGAAAATTTTGGATTCTCGTTTTTCGAGGCGGAAGCTTCAGTATCTTGTCAAGTGGAAGGGTTATGGCCAGGAGGATAATTCTTGGGTTGTTGCCTCCGATGTTCATGCCGCCGATTTGGTTCGTGCTTTTCATTTGGCTCATCCTTATCGGCCTGGGGGCTCTGGTGAGGGTTCGGTGACCCCTCCTTAAGGGGGGGTACTGTTGTGAATTCCGCTCTTGGGCTCCCTCCAGTGGTTGTAAGTAGCATTTTTGTGAGTTCTGCTCTTTGGCTCCCTCTTGTGGTTTTGAGTGGTATGGCTGCTTAGCTTCAGCAGCTGTTTTCACTGATCGTCTTTCTGGCTCGGCTATATTAGTCTGGCCTTATCCCTCATTCAATGCCAGTTGTCAATTGTTCCTGCCTGGAGTCATTGCTCTTTGGACTTTCCTGACACTCTGACCAGTTCATCAAAGCTAAGTCCTTGCTTGTCCTTTTGCAGTTCTCTTGTTGTGGACTTGTTGTTCAGCACTTTCTTTGTTTCTGTTCATTTGTCCAGCTTTTCAGTATGGATCTATTCAGCTAAGCTGGAAGCTCTGGGCAGCAGAGTTTGCCCTCCACACCTTTAGTCAGGTGTGGAGATTTTTGCATTTCTCTGTGGTGGACTTTTTCTAGTTTTTATTACTGACCGCACAGCGTTCTGTCCTGTACTATTTTCTATCTAGCTAGAAGTGGCCTCCTGTGCTAAATCTTGTTTCATACTACGTATGTCATTTCCTTCTCCTCTCACAGTCATTATTTGTGGGGGGCTAATCTATCCTTTGGGGATTTTCTCTGAGGCAAGATAGCTTTCCTGCTTCTATCTTTAGGGGTAGTTAGCTCTTAGTCTGTGACGAGATGCCTAGGCAGAGTTAGGAGCATTCCACGGCTGCTTCTAGTGTTGTGTTGAGCTTAAGGACTGCGGTCAGTATAGTTGCCACCTGCTCAGAGCTAGACGCATGTCGCTCCTTAATCACCAGATCATAACAGGTCTCATATCTTCCAGGATCTAAGAATGTTAAAGCAGATGCCCTCTCTAGGAGTTTTTTGCCGGATTCTCCTGGAGTCCTTGAGCCGGTTGGCATTCTTAGGGAAGGGGTGATCCTGTCTGCCATCTCCCCTGATTTGCGGTGGGCGCTTCGGCAGTTTCAGGCTGATAAACCTGACCGCTGTCCTGTGGGGAAGCTGTTTGTTCCTGATAGATGGACAAGTAAGGTAATTTCTGAGGTCCATTGTTCTGTGTTGGCCGGTCATCCTGGGATTTTTGGTACCAGAGATTTGGTTGCTAGGTCCTTTTGGTGGCCTTCCTTATCGCGGGATGTGCGTTCTTTTGTGCAGTCCTGTGGGACTTGTGCCTGGGCTAAGCCTTGCTGTACCCACGCTAGTGGGTTGCTTTTGCCTTTGCCCGTCCCGTAGAGGCCTTGGACGCATATTCCCATGGATTTTATTTCGGATCTTCCTGTGTCCCAGAGGATGTCTGTTATCTGGGTGGTTTGTGACCGGTTCTCTAAAATGGTCCATTTGGTACCTTTGCCTAAATTGCCTTCCTCCTCTGATTTGGTTCCATTGTTTTTTCAACATGTGGTTCGTTTGCATGGCATTCCAGAGAATATTGTGTCTGACAGAGGTTCCCAGTTTGTTTCCAGGTTTTGGCGGGCCTTTTGTGCTAGGATGGGTATTGATTTGTCTTTTTCTTCGGCGTTCCATCCTCAGACAAATGGTCAAACTGAGCGAACTAATTAAACCTTGGAGACCTATTTGAGATGCTTTGTGTCTGCTGATCAGGAAGATTGGGTGACTTTCTTGCCGTTGGCCGAGTTTGCCCTTAATTATCGGGCCAGTTCGGCTACTTTGGTTTCGCCTTTCTTTTGTAATTTTGGTTTCCATCCTCGTTTTTCTTCAGGGCAGGTTGAGCCTTCTGATTGTCCTGGTGTAGATTCTGTGATGGACAGGTTGCAGCAGATTTGGACTCATGTGGTGGACAATTTGACGTTGTCCCAGAAAAAGGCTCAGCGTTTTGCTCACCGCCGTCGGTGTGTTGGTCCTCGGCTTCGTGTGGGGGATTTGGTTTGGTTGTCCTCTCGTCATGTTCCTATGAAGGTTTCTTCCCCTAAGTTCAAGCCTCGGTTTATTGGTCCTTATAAGATTTCTGAGATTATCAATCCTGTGTCTTTTCGTTTGGCCCTTCCAGCCTCTTTTGCCATCCACAATGTTTTCCATAGATCTTTGTTGCGGAGATATGTGGTGCCCGTTGTTCCCTCGGTTGACCCTCCTGCCCCGGTGTTGGTTGAGGGAGAGTTGGAATATGAGGTTGAGAAGATTTTGGATTCTCGTTTTTCGAGGCGGAGGCTTCAGTATCTTGTCAAGTGGAGGGGTTATGGCCAGGAGGATAATTCTTGGGTTGTTGCCTCCGATGTCCATGCCGCCGATTTGGTTTGTGCTTTTCATTTGGCTCATCCTGATCGGCCTGGGGGCTCTGGTGAGGGTTCGGTGACCCCTCCTCAAGGGGGGGTACTGTTGTGAATTCCGCTCTTGGGCTCCCTCCGGTGGTTGTAAGTGGCACTTTTGTGAGTTCTGCTCTTGGGCTCCCTCTTGTGGTTTCAAGTGGTATGGCTGCTCCTTGGAGTTAGCTGTCATCAGCTGCCTCCACTTATCTTCTCTTCTGCTCGGCTATTTAGGTCTGGCTGTTCCTTCAGCTAGTGCCACTTGTAAATGGTTTCTGGTTGGATTCACATCTCTTTGGATTTCCCTGTTTTCCTGACCATTTCAGCAAAGCTAAGTTCTTACTTGCTCTGTTCTGTTCACAGATTGTGGACTTATCCGTTCAATGTTTTCTATGTTTGTCCAGCTTATCAGTATGAATTAATTCTGTCTTGCTGGAAGCTCTGGGAAGCAGATTTACCCTCCACACCTTTAGTCAGGTGTGGAGATTTTTAGTAAACTCTGCGTGGATTTTTGCAGTGTTTTATACTGACCGCACAGTATTCCATCCTGTCCTATCTATCAAGCTAGACTGGCCTCCTGTGCTCATCCTGGTTTCATTCTGTGTATGTCTTTTTCCCTCTCCACTCACAGCCATTATTTGTGGGGGGCTAATCTATCCTTTGGGGATTTTCTCTGAGGCAAGATAGTTTTCCTGCTTCTGTCTTTAGGGGTAGTTAGCTCTTAGGCTGTGACGAGATGCACAGGGAGAGTTAGGAGCATTCCACGGCTACTTCTAGTGTTGTGTTGAGCTTAGGGACTGCGGTCAGTACAGTTACCACTTCCTGCAGAGCTCGTTCCATGTTGCTCCTAGACCACCGCATCATAACACATATAAGATGGTAAAGTTCTGCAGGCATATAAATATATACACGAATGTAATAAATCACTAAATAAATTTAAAAAACGCGCGTCGGGGTGAGGGGACGCCGGGTGAATTTCTGCAAACAAGTATATTGTTATATGTTTAAAACTCTGCATATGTATTGGTGCCTCGGTCCTATTGCCTTGATTAGGCATCACTGATATACCTGACACGGGCTTTTGGGCTCACTATAGCCCGGGTTTTTTGATTTATTTAGTGATTTATTACATTCGTGTATATACTTATATGCCTGCAGAACTTTACCATCTTATATGTGGGTGACATTTCAGCGGCTAATTATGTACCACTGGCTTAGGATCTTTGGGTATCCATGCTATTTATGATTGTTACTTATCAATACTATTTGTGGTTAAATGATGTGCCTTTATGCTGTGGTCATTTCCATTGGTTATCTGGCGTCCCCTTTTACGTTTTTTCTTGTTGTATTTCAATTGCTTTGAATTATTGTGAATAAAATATTATTTTTAATTGTAATATACCTTGTGGGATCTCTTCTTTGTCTCATGCAGATAGACATGGGACCAGTTGTAAAGTGTGATTTTACTGTACACCGCACTGAATTACCGGCTTTTCTATAGGACACTGATGCGTATTTCTCGCAAGGCAGACACGTGGTCCATGTGTAATCCGTATTTTTCTCGCCCCATAGACTTTCATTGACTTATTTTTGAAGGAATACGCTAACAATTGCAGCATGCTGCAATTTTCATAGCCCGTAAAATACGGCCGAGAAATATACAGCTGCTGGAAGCTGCCCCATAGAGAAACATTGGTCCGAGTGCAATGCGTTGTTTTTGCGCCTCTCCCTCATCCGTATTCCTCTCTAGTGTGACGCCGGCCTTACTTACAGAAAACCTGTAACTCACCCTAAATAATTATTTATAGGAAATGACAGTGGCTAGTTATAGGAAATATTTTATTTAACAGTTTAATTCTAGGAAACACTAGTTAATGACTACTTCTAGCTGAAACTAGTCTCATTGATCGACAAACACACGTACAATTTAATGCTGACATGTGAACATAGCCCAATACTGACCAATTTTACATGTAGAGAAAAGCAATGTCTATACAGCACAGCTCATCTCTTTGATCACTGCCATCCCGAATACCAAAGTTTTACATAGACATTTTAATTACCATCAGCTGTAAGTCACAATTTTGAGTCAGGATATATAAATCATGAAATAAGAAGTCAACAATCACCCCATTTTCCTTTTTGCCAATCATTAATTTAAGGTTATTGCTGAAAACCGTTTTCTCCTGACTTGAAAGTCCTCTCTTCATCTCTCTCTTTCCAATTTCCTTGGTTTCGCCACTCATTGACTGAATGTCATTTGCCCATTCTCTTCTATTTCCTTACATAATCTTTATTGCACAACCGCAGTATTTTAATCTGATCCTGATCATCCACACCAGGGTTTAACAGATTTGTGTCTGACCACATGAAAAGCAAGGGTAGCGCTGATGCAGAATGATGGTGGTCTCTCTGCTATTCAAAGCAAATTATTAGCTTGTGGCCCCTCAGGACAGACGAGATTTAACAATCAAGCCCAACAGAATATAGAGCATAAGGAAGCGTTCTGTGCATTCAGGATCCAGCTTGAAACATTCTGTGGAACATATGAGTTTTACTCTTGGATGAAGAGTTTTCCCATACCTTCATACAGTCATGTAAACCAGCAATAACTAATAGTGTAAAATACTTACAGCTGTTATTACAAGTTTAGCAATTGTTTCCTCTGTCCTTTGAACCTCCCCTGCTGCACCGCCAATCAGGACGGTATACACCGCGCTTATATAACAGCCGAAGGTCATGAATCCATCACAACCTGTTGCACCATGGTCGGGACCTGCAGACAGTATGACAAAAGTCACAGACAATTAATACACGTAGTGGTTGAAATCTTTTTTTTAGCATTTTGATATATGACTTTAGTTAACATTTCAGAAAGAAAATATTGTGTAATATCATCTGGAAACAAGACTTTGTGTCTCTCTTATCTGATCAGTCGAGTACGTCTGTCTATCATTGCTCGCTAGGCAGTTCTTCCTGTGTTGCTTCTTTCAGATTGCCAATAGCCAAGTGGTGGACACTGACAGCTTGTGGCCCCTGTGCAAGAAATGTGTGTGGGCCCCCCTCCTTTTATGGTGACAAAGCTGCATACATATATACAGCCACACACATATATATTACATAGTCTCCTTTGTTATACATATTGCCGTCCCTTATTACACAGTGCCCTCTATTGTTATCTATAGCACCGTCCCTTACATATCGGATTCTCGTTATCTTTATATTCATAGTGCCCTGTTCTTACATACCATCCTCTCTTGTTAGATATATAATGAAATGACTGCTCAATGCTGATGGAGCATGGGAAAGCTTCTTTTCTGATGGAGGAGCTGATGGACTGGTTTGGTGACCGGCTGCTCCATCAGCAGTCATTTTATATCTAACAAGAGAGGACTATGTAATAAAAGAGGAAGCTGTGATTAACAATAATGAGATATGCTAGGTAAGGGACAGCACTGTACATAACAAGGGATCACCTGTTGTGAATTCCGCTCTTGGGCTCCTTCCGGTGGTTGTAAGTGGCACTTTTGTGAGTTCTGCTCTTGGGCTCCCTCTTGTGGTTTCTAGTGTTATGGCTGCTCCTTGGAGTTAGCTGTCATCAGCGGCCTCTACTTATCTTCTCTTCTGCTCGGCTATTTAGGTCTGGCTCTGTCTTCAGCCAGTGCCACTTGTAAATGGTTTCTGGTTGGATTCACATCTCTTTGGAGTTCCCTGTTGTCCTGACCAGTTCAGCTGAGCTGGGTTTTTGCTTGCTCTTTTCTGTCCATAGGTTGTGGACTTATCCATTCTGTGCTTTCTTTGTTTGTCCAGCTTATCAGTGTGAATTTATTCTGTCTTGCTGGAAGCTCTGGGAGGCAGATTTACCCTCCACACCTTTAGTCAGGTGTGGAGTTTTTTTTTTGTAAACTCTGCGTGGATTTTTGTAGTGTTTTATACTGACCGCACAGTATTCCATTTTGTCCTATCTATTTAGCTGGACTGGCCTCCTGTGCTCATCCTGGTTTCATTCTGTGCATGTCTTTTCCCTCTCCACTCACAGTCATTATTTGTGGGGGGCTAATCTATCCTTTGGGGATTTTCTCTGAGGCAAGATAGTTTTCCTACTTCTGTCTTTAGGGGTAGTTAACTCTTAGGCTGTGATGAGGTGCCTAGGGAGCGTTGGGAGCATTCCACGGCTACTTCTAGTGTTGTGTTGAGCTTAGGGACTGCGGTCAGTACAGTTACCACATCCTTCAGAGCTCGTTCCATGTTGCTCCTAGACCACCGCATCATAACAATCACCCCATACATAACTAGGAAGGATGGTACGTAATAAGAGATGGTGTTATACATAATAAAAGAGGAATAACTATGTAACAAAGGAAAGCGCTATACTATATACTATGGGACTATGCTATACATAATAAGGCTACATTCCTGTATCAGTGTGCAGTGTTGGTGTGCTGCCCGCTTTTACAGACGCATTGGGCACATCCTATTCTGATCCTCAAAATCGGATCAGAACAGAACATTGTCCTCTCCACCACATCCATCATGGATCTCATTCTCAAATGCATGATTTTCACAGATGTGAATGGATCTATAAAACTCTACAAGTCTGTGTGTCATCCAATAAATTTTTTTTAGCAGTACACAGACTTATCACACGAAAGTGAGAATGTGACCTAAGGGATTTTTCAGACAACATTATGACTCCAAGTCATACAGAGCAAATACAGAATAATATTTACATCCAGGAACTTACCGCTGACGTCTCGTCTGATTAGAGTAATTTTCTGTTGTTTCTCCTCCATCTGGTCAGACCTTCATGTCAACATTTTCCAGCCATGACTCATCTTGTCGCGATCATCACCACAACCCTAAATAGAACAATGTTACATATATTGCACACATACATGTGTCTCCCTTACATTGTGCCCCTGAATACAGATGTGTACCCTGCCATTAATATGCTATTTGCCACTCACCAATCAAAATATAAAGTGATAAGTAGCACTGTTCCACCACTACCTATACTCTCCATCCTCCAATTAATATAAATTATTCCCTTTCTGTGATTCTCCACAATTAATTTTAACCTCTTTGTGACAGAGCCAATTTGGTACTTAATGACCAAGCCAATTTTTACAATTCTGACCTGTGATGGTGTGATATGTTATGTGGGTATCATTTTGTGCATATTTATACTTTACTGATTTTCATAGGGTTCTCTTGTTGCCCTGTATCATTCCGTGTATTCCCCATATTGTCTAGAGTCTCAATTACCTTCCAAAAGGCTGATAAATGGATTAGCTCACTTACTGTCTGCAGCCTGACTGTATCTATGCCTCTTAATGAACCCCCTGTAGTGCCTTAATCCCCAAGGCACCTTTGTCAGGTCTGGAAGGCCTGAAAACCACCCCAACCTGTCCAACTATCCCTGGACATAATGAGGGGCTGGGGAGGACAGGAGCTGGGAAGTCAGTTCCTGTGTGGTGAGGATGGTGTGAACACAGCACGTCAGAGAGAAAGGGAAGCATATGAATTATTTATCCTCTGTCTGCTGGATTATTGGACTCTCATCTCCTTAGACATTTTATCCTGTTCCTGAACTGCATTAGTGTTCTGGACTATTGTATCCTCAGTGTGGTGGATTTTTTACGGACCGCTTAGTTTTGCCTATAATAAAGGTCTTGGGATTGTTCTCACTTCCTTCACTCTGTTGATTGTGTGGTATTGGAGAAGGACCCCGTGACATGACCACTGTCACTTTATGAGGTTATAACTCTTGAACACTGTAACGGATTCCGCTGATTCTGAGTTTGTTTTTTATGACATATAGTACTGCATGGTAGTGGTAAAATTTATTCCATATGATTTGTGTTTATTTATGAGAAAATTGGAAATATGGTGAAAATGTTGAAAATTTTGCAATTTTAAAACTTTGAAAATTTCCTTGCAGATTAGCTGAACATTAAAATCCGCATAATGTCAATTAATTGTCCTCTCCCCCACATCTATAATTGTCCTCTACACTACCCCCCTCATTGTCCTCTCCCCCACCCCTTCATTGTTCTCTTCCCCCACATCCATAATTGTCCTCTCTGCCATACCCCATATCTTTGTATCTTAATGCTCTCAAATTAGGTGGCATAAACCTAGAGACAGATTTAAAAAGGTATCAACCACTGACGACTCTTAAGTTGGATTTTTCTATCTACTGGATAACACGGTACAAAGATACATTTTTTCCAGTAAAAAAACAAAAAAAATGCACATCATTCACAAATAAGGACCATGTCTTTGGAACTGAAATTATATTTTTGATGCATAGCTTTTAATAAATGCCATCACATTATTTCCCTAACTGTACTTTGCAGTTATGTCTGGAGTTATAGGGTCAGGAATAAAATCAATAATTGTGCATTGACTGACAGAGCATGGAAATAATCAATATGCAATAATAGATTCTAGAAGGGATGCAGAAATTCCAGGACATAAATTCCATAAAAATAAGGCACTTTTTTTCTTTTTTTTTCCCCTGTCCGTAATTTTTTTTTTACGTGTCCATGATTTTTTGAAGCTGGAGAGACTTGTACAGATTTTTATGACTGTGCTTATCACCCTTTTATGGTTCACGATGAAGGCAGCTGATGTCTCCATATACTAGGATTAATGGTCTGTAGACATGCATCACATACAGCTCTGGCAAAAATTAAGAGACCACTGCAAAATCTTCAGTTTGTCTGATTTTTCTCTTTATAGGTATATTTTTGAGTAAAATGTAAATTGTTCTTTTATTCTATAAACTTCTGACAACATGTCTCCGAATTTCCAAGCAATAAATTTTGTATTTTTTTTCAGAATAGAAGAAATGGTCAAAATTACAAAAAAAAGGGCTTTCAGACCTCAAATAATACAAAGAAAACAAGTTCATAATCATTTAGAAACTACAATATTATTATTACTATTATTATTATTATTATTTATTGTAATAGCGCCATTTATTCCATGGCGCTTTACATGTGAGGAGGGGTATACATAATAAAAACAAGTACAATAATCTTAAACAATACAAGTCATAACTGGTACAGGAGGAGAAAGGACCCTGCCCGCGAGGGCTCATAATCTACAAGGGATGGGTGAGAATACAGTACCAATACTGTACATACCAATGTTTTAACTCAGGAAGAGTTCAGAAATCAATATTTTGTGGAGTAACCATGATTCTTAATCACAGCTTTCATGCGTCTTGGCATGCTTTCCACCAGTCTTTCACACTGCTTCTGGCGCAAAAATGTAAGCAGTTCTTCTTTGTTTGATGGCTTGTGACTAGGGTTGAGCGAAACGGGTCGGCCATTTTCAGAAGTCGCCGACTTTTGGCAAAGTCGGGTTTCATGAAACCCGACCCCTGTGTGGGGTCGGCCATGAAGTCGGCAATCTTCTGAATCTGGTATCGGAATTCCGATCACGAGTTCCGATATGTTTGCAATATCGGAAATCGGTATCGGAATCCATATTTAAGTGTAAAATAAAGAATTAAAATAAAAAATATTGCTATACTCACCCTCGCGCGACCAATCACAAGCCGCGACGTCACCGCAAGGTCCTGCAAGCGCTGATTCGAAGGAAGGAAGGTTCCCGGTTAGTACCAGGGTGCGTCCGAGGGTGAGTATAGCAATATTTTTTATTTTAATTCTTTAATTTACACTTAAATATGGATCGCAGGGCCTGAAGGAGAGTTTCCTCTCCTTCAGACCCTGGGAACCATTGGAAACCCAATGCACTGCATTGGGTTTCGAGTTTCGGCCGACCCCGACCCCGACTTTTTTATAGGATCGGCCGATTTCACTCGATCCGACTTTTGAAAAAGTCGGGTTTCGTGAAACCCGACCCGATCCTATAAAAGTAAAAGTCGCTCAACCCTACTTGTGACTATCCATCATCCTCTTGATTACATTCTAGAGGCTTTCAATGGGGTTCAGGTCTGGAGATTGGGCTGCCCATGACAGGGTTTTGATGTGGTGGTCTCTTAATTTTTGCCAAAGCTGTAGCTATATTTCATATTGATTTATTATGGTTTTCTAATGTGTCTGTAAAAAAAGTTGTCTGTCCTTTATTTTTTGAGAAGCTGTCCAGAAAAAATAAAAAATAAAGTTGGCAATTCTGGATTCTAGGCTTTACAATGGATCTTGCCATCACTAGTAACAGAGACCCTTGTAGATTCCAAGTTACATCAGCCTAAAACTATCAATGAAACAGCTCCCCCAGTGGTCATATGACCTTAGTAATTGATAGTTGTGAAGCGTCTCCTGGTGCCGCAGGAAGACCACTACACGAAGGTGACTCGGTCTCATGCATTTTTTATATTCATGGCTAAGTTATAATGCCTTTACAGTTGGTGAGACTGGTTAGCCTTGTAAAGATCTATTGTCTTATTCGGCCCAACCCAAATCTGATGGTAATTAGTAAAGTTCACATTCTGTCTTTTTCCTTAGACTGTATAATTGAGAATTTTCTACCACTTATCAATATTTATTTTACTGCAAATGAGAAATAATAAAACTTTCTTCTTTATTTTACACATTTTTTTTCTCCAGGTTTCACAAGGTTCACATGCATTCATAGTAGGACAGACAAATGCTATTAGATATATAAACCTGCCGTCACTTTTAAGTTTCACATAAATTAATGGATGTAATTTCCGGGGAACTAATTTGACAATGTTAATGATATAATCAACATAAAAAGTTTAAGAGACCGACAATTGGTCATTAACTTTAACAAAGAATGTAAATTGCAGAGAAGGAACGCACTAATTACATTACCTAATTTTAATTTTAAAAATACTATGTTTTACATTTTTTAAATTACCCAAAAAAATGGGGCAAAATCAAATTTGAAAATACTTATTAGAATTAGTAATAACATTTTGGTAAGTCTTCTCCAAGCACCCATACTACACATTAGAAAGCTGTCAGTTGATCAGTTGTTCGACTGGCATCTATATCTCCCGACTCCACAATACACAGGAGCGCTGGGGATAGGCAAGAACTCCAGTTTTCTCTTTATGGGAACATCTAACAAGGTATTACCACCCAGAGACCTAAAGGATCCTGTAAATCAACAGGCTGGATTCTTCTCTTCACCGACATTATCAACCACATTCACCGACATTATCTGTCATTGGAGAGTCGGGAAGCCCCGTTACATATTAGATCATTGTCCAATGTAAGTCTAATATATATGGAGGCCTTGAGAGACAGTTAGAGGGAAACCTTGCTCAGGATATTGTTTTAATTCGGTGGAAATTATCTGAAAAGCTATGTGACCGCAATATATTGCAGCGGTAGCACCCCAGCTCTCCTAGGTTCCTGAATGGTAAAAACACCTTATGATTCAGGTATTGTGGCCAAACTCCTGTATTGCTGCAAATTTGCGGTTCAAAACTTTCGGAAAGCTTGATTAAGAAAGCCCTTGGGGAAAGGGGAAGTTACCTTCTGGCCACTTTCATATGGATGTATTTTGGACAATGCGACATAAACAGGGGAAAATTTTTGTATTTCTGTGCCTCTACCAAAATACCCCCAATGAAAAGACTGATTTTTAGTTACAGACACATTTGTAACAAATCTGCAATAAGTGAGACTTCCTTTGATCATGAGAACGGGTGTCCCCTGAATGGAGCAGTGGTCAACGTGTGCAATTTGAATTCCCTGTTTTCATGATCATGGTGCCAGTGGTAGGACCGAGTGCATGCATCATACTATTATCGCCTTCTCTGTCGTGGTCAAATTGATAAAGAATGCTTAGGCGATGAATCTGATGTAATTCCCCAGCAACATCTGTTTGCAACTCATGGAGACTGTGATGCGGATTCTCCTGAAATTCTCACACACGTACATTGCCTTGGTGAATTTGCAGTGCAGAATCGGCAAATCTATCACCTCACGCATAAAACCCACAGTCAGGCAGTGAACTACGGCTGTGAGATGGTTGCAAAAATGCACTAGTATTACTCCTGTATGAAAAAGTATTTTCTAGTATGGTTTTCGTTCGTTGGTCAAGCAGTCGCCTGACTGTAACTAACATTGAACCTTGGAGTTGGTGTGAATCGATTCGCCCTTTATATTGGCTATGTCAGTAATTTGTGGCCACTCAGTAGAAGCCCTGATAAACACTTCTTACCTGATGCCATATGTGACTCTTCTCTTGATGAGCTGGCATGGTGCAATGTCCTGTGCGTCATGCTGTGATGAGTACATTGTACCAGACTGACTATACAAAAGGACAGCAGCGATGCCATCAGGTAAAGGTACCTTCACACATAACGATTTCATTAACGATATCGTTGCAACGTCACGCTTTTTGTGACGTAGCAACGATATCGTTAACGAAATCGGTATGTGTGACAGCGACCAATGATCAGGCCCCTGCTGGGAGATTGTTGGTCACTGGGGAATGATCAGGACCTTTTTTTGGTCGCTGATCATCGGCTGTCATCGCTGGATCGGCGTGTGTGACGCCGATCCAGCGATGTGTTCACTTGTAACCAGGGTAAATATTGGGTTACTAAGCGCAGGGCCGCACTTAGTAACCTGATATTTACCCTGGTTACCATTGTAAAAGTTAAAAAAAACAAACAGTACATACTCACATTCCGATGTCTGTCACATCCTCCGGCGTCAGCTTCCCTGCACTGACTGTCAGCGCCGGCCGTCCGTAAAGCAGAGTACAGCGGTGACGTCTGTTTTAACTTTTACAATGGTAACCAGGGTAAATATCGGGTTACTAAGCGCGGCCCTGCGCTTAGTAACCCGATATTTACCCTGGTTACCCGGGGACTTCAGCATCGTTGAAGACAGTTTCAACGATGCCGAAGTCTTTCCCCTGATCATTGGTCACTGGGAGAGCTGTCTGTATGACAGCTCCCCAGCGACCACAGAACGACTTACCAACAATCACAGGAAAAAAGGAAAAAAGGAAAACCGGTCACAGGAGCGCAGGATAGAGGACACAGACACCAGTTTGGGTTGAAACACAGTGGATCTACCTGAAGTAGACGGTGTATGCCGTTGAAACGCGTTGTGGTTCAACCCAAACTGGTGTCTGTGTCCTCTATTCTGCGCTCCTGTGACCGGTTTTCCTTTTTCACTTGCATCAGGTAAGAGTTGGCTCTCACAGCTCCTGTCCAGCGGCCACAGACTACTAATGTCGTACCTGCATGTTGATAAGACGTCGTACCTGCATGTCGATAAGACGTCGTACCTGCATGTCAATAAGAAGTTGTACCTGCCTGTCAATAAGACGTCATACCTGCATGTCGATAAGGCGTCATACCTGCATGTCGATAAGGCGTCATACCTGCATGTCGATAAGACGTCATACCTGCATGTCGATAAGACGTCGTACCTGCATGTCAATAAGACGTCATACCTGCATGTCAATAAGGCGTCATACCTGCATGTCGATAAGACGTCGTACCTGCATGTCAATAAGACGTCGTACCTGCATATCGATAAGGCGTCATACCTGCATGTCGATAAGACGTCGTACCTGCATGTCAATAAGACGTCATACCTGCATGTCGATAAGGCGTCATACCTGCATGTCGATAAGACGTCGTACCTGCATGTCAATAAGACGTCGTACCTGCATATCGATAAGGCGTCATACCTTTGGGCACCGGTGCTCAGGAAGGATATAATGGAACTAGAGAGAGTACAAAGGAGGGCAACAAAATTAATAAAGGGGATGGGAGAACTACAATACCCAGATAGATTAGCGAAATTAGGATTATTTAGTCTAGAAAAAAGACGACTAAGGGGCGATCTAATAACCATGTATAAGTATATAAGGGGACAATACAAATATCTCGCTGAGGATCTGTTTATACCAAGGAAGGTGACGGGCACAAGGGGGCATTCTTTGCGTCTGGAGGAGAGAAGGTTTTTCCACCAACATAGAAGAGGATTCTTTACTGTTAGGGCAGTGAGAATCTGGAATTGCTTGCCTGAGGAGGTGGTGATGGCGAACTCAGTCGAGGGGTTCAAGAGAGGCCTGGATGTCTTCCTGGAGCAGAACAATATTGTATCATACAATTAGGTTCTGTAGAAGGACGTAGATCTGGGGATTTATTATGATGGAATATAGGCTGAACTGGATGGACAAATGTCTTTTTTCGGCCTTACTAACTATGTTACTATGTTACTATGTTACCTGCATGTCAATAAGACGTCGTACCTGCATGTCGATAAGATGTCGTACCTGCATGTCGATAAGATGTCGTACCTTCATGTCGATAAGATGTCGTACCTGCATGTCGATAAGAAGTCGTAACTGCATGTCAATAAGAAGTCGTACCTGCCTGTCAATAAGACGTCGTACCTGCATGTCGATAATACGTCATACCTGCATGTCGATAAGGCGTCATACCTGCATGTCGATAAGACGTCGTACCTGCATGTCGATAAGACATCGTACCTGCATGTCGATAAGACGTCGTACCTGCATGTCGAAAAGATGTCGTACCTGCATGTCAATAAGACGTTGTACCTGCATATCGATAAGGCGTCATACCTGCATGTCAATAAGACGTCGTACCTGCCTGTCGATAAGACGTCGTACCTGCATATCGATAAGGCATCATACCTGCATGTCAATAAGACGTCGTACCTGCATGTCAATAAGACGTCATACCTGCATGTCGATAAGACGCCCTACCTGCATGTCGATAAGACATCGTACCTGCATGTCGATAAGACGTCGTACCTGCATGTCGATAAGACGTCGTACCTGCATGTCGATAATACGTCATACCTGCATGTCAATAAGACGTCGTACCTGCCTGTCGATAAGACGTCGTACCTGCATGTCGATAATACGTCATACCTGCATGTCAATAAGACGTCGTACCTGCCTGTCGATAAGACGTCGTACCTGCATGTCGATAATACGTCATACCTGCATGTCAATAAGACGTCGTACCTGCATATCGATAAGGCGTCATACCTGCATGTCAATAAGACGTCGTACCTGCATGTCAATAAGATGTCATACCTGCATGTCGCTAAGATGTCGTACCTGCATGTCAATAAGACGTCATACCTGCATGTCGATAAGACATCATACCTGCATGTCGATAAGACGTCATACCTGCATGTCGATAAGGCGTCATACCTGCATGTCGATAAGACGTCGTACCTGCATGTCAATAAGACGTCGTACCTGCATATCGATAAGGCGTCATACCTGCATGTCGATAAGACGTCGTACCTGCATGTCAATAAGACGTCATACCTGCATGTCGATAAGGCGTCATACCTGCATGTCGATAAGACGTCGTACCTGCATGTCAATAAGACGTCGTACCTGCATATCGATAAGGCGTCATACCTTTGGGCACCGGTGCTCAGGAAGGATATAATGGAACTAGAGAGAGTACAAAGGAGGGCAACAAAATTAATAAAGGGGATGGGAGAACTACAATACCCAGATAGATTAGCGAAATTAGGATTATTTAGTCTAGAAAAAAGACGACTAAGGGGCGATCTAATAACCATGTATAAGTATATAAGGGGACAATACAAATATCTCGCTGAGGATCTGTTTATACCAAGGAAGGTGACGGGCACAAGGGGGCATTCTTTGCGTCTGGAGGAGAGAAGGTTTTTCCACCAACATAGAAGAGGATTCTTTACTGTTAGGGCAGTGAGAATCTGGAATTGCTTGCCTGAGGAGGTGGTGATGGCGAACTCAGTCGAGGGGTTCAAGAGAGGCCTGGATGTCTTCCTGGAGCAGAACAATATTGTATCATACAATTAGGTTCTGTAGAAGGACGTAGATCTGGGGATTTATTATGATGGAATATAGGCTGAACTGGATGGACAAATGTCTTTTTTCGGCCTTACTAACTATGTTACTATGTTACCATGTTACCTGCATGTCAATAAGACGTCGTACCTGCATGTCGATAAGATGTCGTACCTGCATGTCGATAAGATGTCGTACCTTCATGTCGATAAGATGTCGTACCTGCATGTCGATAAGAAGTCGTAACTGCATGTCAATAAGAAGTCGTACCTGCCTGTCAATAAGACGTCGTACCTGCATGTCGATAATACGTCATACCTGCATGTCGATAAGGCGTCATACCTGCATGTCGATAAGACGTCGTACCAGCATGTCGATAAGACATCGTACCTGCATGTCGATAAGACGTCGTACCTGCATGTCGAAAAGATGTCGTACCTGCATGTCAATAAGACGTTGTACCTGCATATCGATAAGGCGTCATACCTGCATGTCAATAAGACGTCGTACCTGCCTGTCGATAAGACGTCGTACCTGCATATCGATAAGGCATCATACCTGCATGTCAATAAGACGTCGTACCTGCATGTCAATAAGACGTCATACCTGCATGTCGATAAGACGCCCTACCTGCATGTCGATAAGACATCGTACCTGCATGTCGATAAGACGTCGTACCTGCATGTCGATAAGACGTCGTACCTGCATGTCGATAATACGTCATACCTGCATGTCAATAAGACGTCGTACCTGCCTGTCGATAAGACGTCGTACCTGCATGTCGATAATACGTCATACCTGCATGTCAATAAGACGTCGTACCTGCCTGTCGATAAGACGTCGTACCTGCATGTCGATAATACGTCATACCTGCATGTCAATAAGACGTCGTACCTGCATATCGATAAGGCGTCATACCTGCATGTCAATAAGACGTCGTACCTGCATGTCAATAAGATGTCATACCTGCATGTCGCTAAGATGTCGTACCTGCATGTCAATAAGACGTCATACCTGCATGTCGATAAGACATCATACCTGCATGTCGATAAGACGTCATACCTGCATGTCGATAAGGCGTCATACCTGCATGTCGATAAGACGTCGTACCTGCATGTCAATAAGACGTCGTACCTGCATATCGATAAGGCGTCATACCTGCATGTCGATAAGACGTCGTACCTGCATGTCAATAAGACGTCATACCTGCATGTCGATAAGGCGTCATACCTGCATGTCGATAAGACGTCGTACCTGCATGTCAATAAGACGTCGTACCTGCATATCGATAAGGCGTCATACCTTTGGGCACCGGTGCTCAGGAAGGATATAATGGAACTAGAGAGAGTACAAAGGAGGGCAACAAAATTAATAAAGGGGATGGGAGAACTACAATACCCAGATAGATTAGCAAAATTAGGATTATTTAGTCTAGAAAAAAGACGACTAAGGGGCGATCTAATAACCATGTATAAGTATATAAGGGGACAATACAAATATCTCGCTGAGGATCTGTTTATACCAAGGAAGGTGACGGGCACAAGGGGGCATTCTTTGCGTCTGGAGGAGAGAAGGTTTTTCCACCAACATAGAAGAGGATTCTTTACTGTTAGGGCAGTGAGAATCTGGAATTGCTTGCCTGAGGAGGTGGTGATGGCGAACTCAGTCGAGGGGTTCAAGAGAGGCCTGGATGTCTTCCTGGAGCAGAACAATATTGTATCATACAATTAGGTTCTGTAGAAGGACGTAGATCTGGGGATTTATTATGATGGAATATAGGCTGAACTGGATGGACAAATGTCTTTTTTCGGCCTTACTAACTATGTTACTATGTTACCATGTTACCTGCATGTCAATAAGACGTCGTACCTGCATGTCGATAAGATGTCGTACCTGCATGTCGATAAGATGTCGTACCTTCATGTCGATAAGATGTCGTACCTGCATGTCGATAAGAAGTCGTAACTGCATGTCAATAAGAAGTCGTACCTGCCTGTCAATAAGACGTCGTACCTGCATGTCGATAATACGTCATACCTGCATGTCGATAAGGCGTCATACCTGCATGTCGATAAGACGTCGTACCAGCATGTCGATAAGACATCGTACCTGCATGTCGATAAGACGTCGTACCTGCATGTCGAAAAGATGTCGTACCTGCATGTCAATAAGACGTTGTACCTGCATATCGATAAGGCGTCATACCTGCATGTCAATAAGACGTCGTACCTGCCTGTCGATAAGACGTCGTACCTGCATATCGATAAGGCATCATACCTGCATGTCAATAAGACGTCGTACCTGCATGTCAATAAGACGTCATACCTGCATGTCGATAAGACGCCCTACCTGCATGTCGATAAGACATCGTACCTGCATGTCGATAAGACGTCGTACCTGCATGTCGATAAGACGTCGTACCTGCATGTCGATAATACGTCATACCTGCATGTCAATAAGACGTCGTACCTGCCTGTCGATAAGACGTCGTACCTGCATGTCGATAATACGTCATACCTGCATGTCAATAAGACGTCGTACCTGCCTGTCGATAAGACGTCGTACCTGCATGTCGATAATACGTCATACCTGCATGTCAATAAGACGTCGTACCTGCATATCGATAAGGCGTCATACCTGCATGTCAATAAGACGTCGTACCTGCATGTCAATAAGATGTCATACCTGCATGTCGCTAAGATGTCGTACCTGCATGTCAATAAGACGTCATACCTGCATGTCGATAAGACATCATACCTGCATGTCGATAAGACGTCATACCTGCATGTCGATAAGACGTCATACCTGCATGCGTGACCATATAGACAATTTCGGAAGGTTGATCCTACTGACAGATTCCATTTAATCCTCTGTATTTGTTCTATTTATCCTACTTAAACCTTTGTTGGTTTCCTTTGTGTAGTTCTCCCAATATTATATTCTGCTTTTAATTTTATTCAAAGATAAAGAAAAGATCAATTTGTAAATCCTTTGATTGTCCGAATTGCTATTTTGGTTTAGTACATGAGTCCTAAGCCATTGGCCATGTCTAACAATTTGGATCCGTAACAGCCGCCCCATAACTTCATAAAAAGTTAAGAACTACCTGAGCTTTTGTAATATTTTTCTACAAGGATAAAGTAATGATTGTTTTTCTCCTCCATGTCTTGTAGTGCATAGACAACAATAGCGCTTGGGAGGCGGACACTAAAACTACATTTATTTTTGTCTGGAAAACACATACGGGGTTAGTCTTGTAAATAATAAAATGGTTGTATTTGGCAATGTCTCCAAGTACCATAGCATCTCAATCATTGTGTGCATTTAATCAATAGACAGCAGAAATCATTGCTTCCTATGAGACTTCACACCAGTTATTATATACAGTACAGAACAAATATTGCCAACCATGGCTGCATCGGTGGCACGGAGAGGAAATCGCACGGATTGTGTACAAAGTGCCATTTCTTTTGCTTGCATTCTTGGTAATGACACAAAACATTAATCAGTTATAACGTGCAAGTTATTTTATATTAGCAATATGATCCCTATGCTATAGAAAGGTGTTTTTTCTTACATTTGCACCATGATATTTTCAACACAGCTGTTTTTTTTTTCATTAGTTGAAATGTTAAAAAATAGGTCAAGTATTAGTGTAATATTCTAGAGTTGGTCTGTCACCAGATTTCCCCATAAAAAACTAATGAAAGAATAATTAGACTGGTGTGGTTACTATGAAAATCTATGTCAGAATGGGTGTAAAATCCTGTTTGAAAGTTATGCCACTCTCAAAGTCCATGTGTGTATTCATGCACTAAACTCAATCATTACCCACCCAGTCTGATTGACAGATCCTCAATGTCCCTCCTCCCTGCTGCAGAAGCCTCACAATGCTCAGTACAAGCTGCAGCTGTCAATCAGGCTGAATGGGGAGAGATTAAATAGATTTGGACTCATGATCTCTCTCATTCTTTTGCTGAACTCATAAAATGCTCATATTAATATAATGAGTAGAGCTGAATGACTATCCCAGAATTCATATCTGGCAGATTCACTCGAATCAGCTGCAGATGCAACTCAGACGAAATAAAATTTGTTGTGTATCAAAAGTGCCCTGATAAGAAGCTTATTAAACAGAAGGCCAGGAGGGGATGTAAAAACAATAACAGTTTATCACTTTATCATCCCCATAAGCCTACCTCTCCCCGGTGCTCTGCTAATGAGTTCCTAACTCTGGTCTTTGCTATCTCGTAGGATTTTCTGGTGCTGACTAAACCTTATCTGGTCAAATGGGGACCAATGTACATTAATGAGACGCCCATGTGACCATGTGTGGCCTAGCTAGCGATGAAAGATCCAAAGAGTGAAGATCAGGGAGAGTAGAGGATCGGATATGGAGTTAAGCGTCAGGATGAAAAAGGTGAGTATGATTTTACTGTTTAACCTCTTCCCAGTCATATAAAGAATCCTTCAAAATGGCAGCTGTTACAATTCAATTCACTCACCTCTATTAGGGATCATATATCTTCTGGAATCAATTTTAAAAGTAAGTACACCAGGTTCATTAGGAGTGAAAGTTGTATTTAATTATGAATCGTGAAATTTGGTAATAGATCTTCCAGTGATTGGATTAACGTGATTTTATGTACATTTCTAGTGTGTTGGGACTAGACCATCTGGTAGTTCCTAGTGAGAACTTGGTAACAATCAGTAACAGAAGCTGCAGAGGAACAGTGAATGTGAACATGTTTTTTATATATACTGTAAGACTCATGCTGGTGTGGTAGTTGGAGGCAGGTATATCTCGCCCAGGTGTTTGTCCTATGTGAATTAGGCCATTCAGTATCTTCAGGGTGCTAATGGGTTAATGATTGCAGGAGTAAAAGATGACCAGCTGGGGGTTTCCAGCGTCTGCCTGGGGCACACAGATTGCCTGTCTGTGTGAGACAAACGTGAGTGAGAGCTCTGTTCAAGAATTGTGTGATGTTAGCTGGGTGGGAGAAGCCCCCCCAGTTGTTAAGTTAGCAACGTGTTTGTTTAGTTAGTGCCGGACAGGCTAGGATTTATTTTTATGTTTTGTTTTTCTGTGTTGCTTTCACTTTAATAAATCTGACCTGAGGTCAGCCTACTTGGAAACCTGCTGTACGCCTCAGAAATTCAATGCACATACCACGTGACCTTTGACCCCAGCAAAGGCGATCCCGGAGTGTTTTGTCACATTGTGGTGGAGAACGCGGGCATACCGTGGCACAGGCGACAGCATGGAAGATGTGGTGAAAGCCTTAGTACAGTCCACTGCCGTACAGCAGCAGGCCACTGCCGCACAGCACGAAGCTAATCGCTTGATGGCCGCACAGCTGAAGGAGTTAGTGGACATGACGGTTGCAGACCGCCAACTTCTCCAACAGGTGGCGCAGCGCCTGGTGAGCATGCCTGACGCTGACCCGGAAGCAGAGTCCAGAAGGATCCATGTGAGTCGATACTGGCAAAAGCTGACTGCAGAAGATGACGTCGAGGCATACCTGACAACGTTTGAGCGGACGGCATTGAGAGAGAAGTGGCCGAAGGCACGATGGGCCGATTTGATTGCCCCGTTTCTCTCCGGCGAGGCCCAAAAAGCTTACCATGATTTGGACCCGGAGGTCGCTCAGGACTTTGAGAAACTGAAAGCTGAGATCCTGGCCCGGCTGGGTGTGACGACGGCTGTCCGGGCACAGAGGGTACATCAGTGGACATACCAGCAAGATAAACCGGCGCGGTCTCAGATGTTCAACCTGATCTACTTAACAAAGAAATGGCTGCAACCCGAGGTACTGACAATACCCGAAATAATCCAGCGGGTTGTCCTGGACAAGTACCTGAGAGTTCTACTCCCAGCGCTGAAAAGGTGGGTAAGCCAAGGAAATCCCACGACAGCGGATCAACTTGTGGAGTTGGTCAAGCGTTATTCCGTGGCAGAAGGACTTCCCGACGACACCGCCAACCCCCGGTCTGTGCCTCCTCCTCGTGGAACCGGTAAGACTGTTCCAGGGACCACGGGTGAAGGAAAATCGCTTAAAACTGTGGGGGAGGAGTCCGGGACTGCTCGCACCCCGAGACCAAGAGTATTGGACGGTGGTCTCAGTAGGGGACCTGTTAGGTGTTTCCGCTGCCATGAGAAGGGTCATGTTTCTGCGAACTGTCCTGTTACCGCTGAACCCATGCAGTGCGACGTTATAGACTCTAGAAAACGCATATCTTTGGTTACACAGCTAGTGAGTGTGAATGCGGGTCAAAATGATACAGCGAAACACCTGTGTGAATTATCTGTTGATGGGAAAAATGTTGTGGCATTACTAGACTCTGGAAGTGTGGTGACTCTGGTGAAAGCTAGTCTGGTGGCACTTCCGTCTGGTCCGTCTGACAAGTTTTCTGTGACGTGTGTGCATGGTGAGTGACACCCGCTCGTACTTAACAGCAGTCATATGGATTTCTACTCCCTATGGGTCAGTGCAGCACAAAGTGGGACTCGTTCCCGCATTGTTACAGGATATAATCCTGGGCAGGGATTTTCCCTATTTCTGGCAGTTGTGGGAGAATCAGTTGCTCCTTCACGGTAGCTGTACCCGTGAATCTTCTCCCATGCCATCTGGAGGTCCTGAGTCCCTAGAGGAGACCCCACAGGAAGATGTTGCTGGGGAGGTTAGTGAATCTAACCTTCAGTTCCCCTTCTCCGTCATGGAGGGGGAAACAGAGGAAACTGAGGAACCTCAGCGAGAGGCAGAGGCAGACAGCCATCCGGCACCCTGCCTGCCAGATTTGGGAGTCCAGGTGGATGACTTCCACAGCGAGCAAATGAAAGATCCTACCCTGACTCTGGCTAGGAAAAATGTAAAAATGATAGATGGGGTACCCGTAGAACCTGACACTAGGCTAGCGTACCCGTATATGGTTCTTGAAAATGATTTGCTCTACCAGGTAGAAAAAAAAGGGGAAGACACAGTGCAACGGTTAGTGGTACCCAAACCTTATCGGCGGAAGGTACTGGATTTGGCCCACGGACATATAATGGGGGGACATCTGGGGGTACAGAAAACCACAGAAAGGATATTGCATTGTTTTGTGTGGCCTGGAATACATTATGATGTGCGTAACTATTGTGAGTCCTGTTCAGAGTGCCAAATCGCGGCCCCTAAATCTCAGTTCCGTAGCCCTTTGGTACCCCTTCCTATCATCGGGGTCCCTTTTGAGAGAATTGGGATGGATTTGGTTGGGCCCCTTCCCCGATCCGCACGTGGGCACCAACATATCCTCGTCATCGTGGACTATGCCACTTGTTACCCGGAAGCCGTCCCTTTGCGTAACACAGCTACCAAGACGATCGCCAAGGAATTGGTACAAGTGTTTAGTCGGGTGGGAATTCCAAAACAGATACTCACCGACCAGGGGACTCCCTTTATGTCGAGGGTAATGAAGGAGCTCTGCAGGCTCTTACAAATAGACCCGTTGCGTACGTCTGTCTATCACCCTCAAACAGATGGCCTGGTTGAGCGCTTCAACAAAACCTTAAAACAGATGCTCCGGAAGGCGATAGACAAAGATGGGAAGAACTGGGATTACTTGTTACCCTATTTGCTGTTTGCCATTAGGGAAGTTCCCCAGTCTTCCACAGGGTTTTCACCTTTCGAACTGTTGTACGCCCGTCGTCCCCGGGGACTGCTGGACGTCGCAAAAGAAACCTGGGAAGGTCAAGTCACTCCCTTTAAAACGGTGATCGACCATGTAACACAAATGCAGGATCGTACTGCCGCTGTCATGCCCATTGTTAGGGACCATATGTTACAGGCCCAGGGAGCCCAGAGGCAAAGTTATGATAGAGGCGCTAAGGTCCGTACATTTGCACCCGGCGATAGGGTGTTGGTCCTAATCCCTACGGTGGATAGTAAATTCCTGGCGAAATGGCAGGGCCCATTTGAGGTCCGAGAAAGAGTTGGTGAAGTGAACTATAAAGTGTACCAGCCGGGTAAGAGAAAACCGGAACAGATTTATCATGTGAATCTGATAAAATCCTGGAAAGACCGCTCTGCCCTAACGGCGGATCTGCCCCATCCGGTTTGTTCACCTACTGTACCGGAGGTGCAGGTGGCGGAGACTCTCTCAGAACGACAAAAATCTGAGGTTAAGCAATTTTTGTTACAGAACCGACAGTTTTTCTCCGAAAAACCTGGCCGGACTAAGTTGGTGAAACATGAGATTGTCACAGAGCCTGGCGTCACTGTTCATGTGAAGCCCTACCGGATTCCGGAAGCCCGCCGTGAAGCCATCTCCCAGGAAGTGATGGCAATGTTGGACTTAGGAGTCATTGAGGAGTCGCACAGCGCCTGGTCTGGTCCAATTGTGTTGATACCTAAACCGGATGGCTCCATCCGGTTTTGTAATGACTTTAGGAAACTGAATGCAGTTTCTAAATTTGATGCGTACCCTATGCCCCGGGTCGATGAGTTGATCGACCGGCTTGGTAAAGCCCGATACATTACGACCCTGGATTTAACAAAGGGGTACTGGCAGATCCCTCTGGCCGAGGCGGCCAGAGAGAAGACGGCATTTGCTACACCGGAAGGTCTGTTCCAGTATGTCTATATGCCGTTTGGACTTCACGGAGCTCCCGCAACGTTCCAGAGATTGATGGATCGAGTCTTGAGGCCTCACAGACAGTACGCTTCTGCCTACCTGGATGACATCGTAATTTACAGCATGGACTGGGAAACTCATCTCCAGAAGGTACAAGCGGTGATTGATGACCTGCGAGATGCAGGTTTAACGGCAAGCCCCAAGAAATGCCACATCGGGCTTGAAGAAGCCCGATACTTGGGCTACGTGATTGGCCGAGGAGTGGTTAAACCCCAGATCGACAAAATACAGGCAATTCAGGGCTGGCCACAACCAGTGAACAAAAAACAAGTACAGGCTTTCCTGGGGATTGCCGGCTATTATCGCCGGTTCATACCCAATTTTGCAGCCATGGCTACTCCCTTGACGGATCTTACCAAGGGGAAGGGTTCCGTCATGGTAAAATGGACCTCAGCTGCTGAAGAGGCCTTCCACAGCCTGAAACGGGCTTTGTGCTCTCAGCCCGTACTAGTGACTCCTGATTTCAGCAGCGAGTTTGTGGTACAAACTGATGCCTCTGATACTGGTGTCGGAGCTGTACTTTCCCAGGTGAGGGACGGAGTCGAACACCCGGTCCTCTATCTCAGTCGGAAACTGAATGTACATGAGCAGAGGTATGCGGTGGTTGAAAAAGAGTGCCTAGCCATTAAATGGGCTCTCGACTCCCTCAAGTATTACCTGGCCGGTAGGAAGTTTAAGCTGGTCACAGACCATGCCCCTCTCAAGTGGATGCACCTCCACAAAGACCGTAATAGTCGGGTAACCCGGTGGTTCCTTGCCCTGCAGGCTTACTCTTTTACGGTGGAGCACCGACCTGGGGTGCAGATGGGGAACGCCGATGCCCTATCCCGAGTGCACTGTTTCAAGAGTGTTCTTGCTCGACCGGAGTGGTCTGAGCAAGGGGGGGGGGATATGTAAGACTCATGCTGGTGTGGTAGTTGGAGGCAGGTATATCTCGCCCAGGTGTTTGTCCTATGTGAATTAGGCCATTCAGTATCTTCAGGGTGCTAATGGGTTAATGATTGCAGGAATAAAAGATGACCAGCTGGGGGTTTCCAGCGTCTACCTGGGGCACACAGATTACCTGTCTGTGTGAGACAAACGTGAGTGAGAGCTCTGTTCAAGAATTGTGTGATGTTAGCTGGGTGGGAGAAGCCCCCCCAGTTGTTAAGTTAGCAACGTGTTTGTTTAGTTAGTGCCGGACAGGCTAGGATTTATTTTTATGTTTTGTTTTTCTGTGTTGCTTTCACTTTAATAAATCTGACCTGAGGTCAGCCTACTTGGAAACCTGCTGTACGCCTCAGATATTCAATGCACAAACCACGTGACCTTTGACCCCAGCAAAGGCGATCCCGGAGTGTTTTGTCACAATACGTATATTTTATCCCAAAGAAAACACCTTTAGACTATAATAACATGATTGCATTTTTGCAGTGTTTTTTTATGCAAATTTTCAGCTGCGTTTCACAGTACCAGCAAAGTCGATGAGATTTCAGAAATCACATGCACACACCTTGGGTTTTTTTTTGTCCTGACTGTTTTGTCAAAGAAAAGAGGGAGAACAAATCCGACCAAAAAAGTCCCAGTAATGTCAGAAATAGTGAGTCAAGACAGATGTCCATCTAAGTCAGGTGATAAACAGGGATATCAGAACAAAAAAATAGACCCCTCTATTCTTGATAACCAGCCTTGCTGAAGCTGACAGCTGCGGGTTGCAGCCCCCACCTGTGAGTTTTGCCTGGCTGGTTATAGTAAATACAAGGGAATCCACATCATTTTTTAAAAATTATTTATTTATTTATTAAAAGCGCAGGCGGTGGCTGATGAATACTCACATCAGCCGCTACTGCTGTCACTGTTATTAGCAGCAGCAGGTGTAGGCTGATGGGAGTAAGTAAGTAACTGTTTTTTTTCTGGTACCGGAAATATCAGGATGCGTGAAACCGGCTTTAAATAGAGTTCAGGTTTACTTTTACTTTAAGCAGGACCCTCTCTGAACCTTCGTGCCGCTATTTATTATGCAGCGGAGCTGTGGGAGTTCACAGTTTATAAATAACGTTCTACCTTAAATCCGAAGATCAATGTCTTCAGTGCTTACTTCTATACAATCACGTATTCGGTAATGCTGTACAGTTAAATCCAGGGCATGAAGATAAAAATCCCATCTCCACTCTCCCCCCAGTGCTGCTTGCAATCTTTCACATTCACATGCGCGTCTCTTGTGTGTGCTTAAGGTCCCATTTATCTAGGCCGGCGTAGCAGTGCCAGGAGACGGGAACACCTGTGCCTTCTGCAACTACCAGCGCACAAAGGCCTGCGCAGCCGAGAACAAACAGCACGCAACACACAAAGGCCGCAAGGTGCATATTTTCATCTCTCCAGGCAGCTGAGAAAACACACGAGAACGAAGCGCTCGCACGTATCAAATTCCAATACAATTGCAAGCTGCCGTCTCGGGTTAATGTTTGACCATATTGTTTGGAATTTTATAAAGCGGAGGGATGCAGGGACTTGTTTCTAATAGTAACACTTCTGTGTGTGGACACATTATATAAATAAAAAATCAAATCATAAAAATTAACTCTATGTTTCTGTGCTTTGGGGGGAACTAAAACTCCCAGCATTGATCAAATCAAGAGTGAAGTTCTGCTGCAAATAAAACAAATCTCTCTCTCTCTCTATGTATATTTACATATATAATATATGTACACAAGCAGATGGGGCAGAAGAAGTTCATTCCTTTAGTAGCCGCACCTAAAACAAATAGTGCACTATTCACACTATTCAATGAAACAGTGTATTTGCAGAAATGTGCAACGAGCATCAAGAGGACACATGTGATTGATTGTGTGTTATTTATACAGTCCCAGCCTATCCACAGCACTTACAGTTTTATGACCTGATATAGGATTATATGACTGTATACTGAAATATCGTGACAGTGTGCGATGCACAACACCGTCAGGTATCCCCTGTATGCGCTGAGCGAGCGGACAGTCACGTGACTGCATTATGCGATTTGCTTGCTTGCGGTCACGTGCTGACTATTCTCATTCAGCTTCTTTCAATTTGCTTCTCACAAAAAACTTCAGTATTAAGTGTGATATTACTGCCATACAGTGACTATATAGCAATAGATAGCAATTCTACACCAGTGCTCTACAGACCATACATGTATGTACTGCTACATCCAGTGACTAACCTCATTTATGACTTTCCAGCACTCTCCTCGTACTCCTCATATCCCTTGGACATACCTCCAGTTGAACACTATTGTGGAGCATAGAGCCACTGGCTCACTGCACCGCACTTACTTTCGGTGTGGACATGTGAGATTGGCTGGTTTGTTTTAAATAGCAGTGTGGGGGCACAATAGAGGCTATATAGAGGGGCAGTATTAATGGGTGCCAGAATTTGTAGTCATTATTGCAATATGTGGGTCCCATAGGGGGACACAATTTATGGGAGGCCAGAATTGAGGGACACTTTATGGAGAACACATATAGAAGGATTATTAATTCATTGGGCACAGAATTGTAGGGTACTATCACTAAATGGGGGACGTATAAGGGAACATTATTACTATATTAGGGTCACATGAGTGACATAATCACTATAACGGGGCAACATGGACAGGTTTTTAAAGTATGGGGGCCGCAAAGGGCAATATCACTAATATATCGGGGCCACAAACCTGTAAGGGAGTATAATAACATTACTCCTGTGTGGGGGTATAATAACTGGACAAAGATATTGTATAGTTGCCATGGTGGGGCTGAGCACAAAGGGGACATAAGTATAACTACTGGGGCACAGAGGAGTGCGACACATCACTACTCTGTTATATTTTATTTTTGGAGATACTGTTACTGAGAAACACAGTAGAAGTCGGTGAATAGTTAAATGGGAGCTCTTGAAGCGATTAACCATAGATATGTGTTTTACATTTTGCAGAGACATTTCATGGCAGGAAAAAGCCACAGTGGTCTGTGCAGGATGAAGAAGAAAAGAGAAAATTAATTACTTGGAGATGTCAGCGGTGAGTATCTGGAGTTACCTGTACTGTACATACTGATACCTTTCATTATACGGTCATTGTTTGGGGCTGAATTTATTGTTACTATTGCTATTATTGTAATTTTTATTCATAATCAATATGGTGGCATTATTCAGTCACTGTGAGGTGGTAATATGAGGTCTGGTCATGGCGTGGTGGTATTGCTCGCCCCTTGTATGGAATAATACTGGTAATATTGGTCTTACTATAGTGAGTTTAACCCAATTGGCCAAACTTCTGGCAGCTTGGGAAAGGACTGAGATGCTGCTCTGGATAACATCATCAACTACATCGAAAGACTGGTATTATTGTGGTCTCCATGCAAACTAGGCTGCACCACCTTCATCTGCACTGTGAAAATTGCAAGATTTCTCATTTTTAATACAAATCTTGCTATAAAAAAAAACACCTTACCAAAAATGTTCAAAAAATATGGGTAACACAAAAACTGATTTAATCTGTTGTTCATTTTTGGATTATGCATACTCTCTAACCTCTTACTGCCTCAGCCAGTTTCTGTTTTTTCGTTTTTTCCTCCCCTTCTTCTAAGACCCAAAGCTTTTTTATTTTTCCATCCAAGTGGCTGTATGAAGACTTGTGTTTTTGCTGAACGAGTTCTACTTTTGAATGGCACTATTCATTTTATCATGTAATATACTGGAAAGCAGGAAAAAAATTCCAAGTGCATTGAAATAGCAATAAAAGTGCAATTCCACAATAGTTTTTGGGGGTTTTATTTACCACATGTTCACTCTATGGTAAAACTGACCTTGCAATATGATTCTCCAGGTAAGTAAGAGTACGCTGATATTAAACAAGTATAGTTTATTTTTTTATTAAAGTAGTGAAAAAAAATTTGAAATTTGTAACGTTTTCAATTTTTGGCTGAAGTTTTTAGTGATACCATTTTGGGATAAACATAATGTTTTTATCACTTCATTGCAATTTTTTACAATGTTGCATTGGCAAAAAATGTAATTCTAGCTTTTCGATTTCTTGCAGTTTACCAATAGGATTAATTTATTTTTTATTTTGATAGATCGGACTTTTATGAATGAAGCAATACCAAATATGTGTATTTTTTTTTCAATGGGGAAAAAGGTGGTGATTTGAACTTTTATATTTATTTTTCTCATGTTTGTACAAATATTTTTGTAACTTTCTACTGTATACTGTACTTGTTAGTCCCCAAAGGGGACTTGAAGTTGCAATCATCAGATCGCCTGGACTATACATAGCAATGCATCCACACTGCTATGAGTAGCGAAAATCACAGTCTCCTATGAACGCTAGCTATACTCTGGCTTTGACAGAAAAACCATCATGACAACCATGGAGGCTCTCATGGTAACCCATCGGCGCCGCACAATCATGTCACAGGCCCACTAATGAGTGGGCAGAATGATACGATCCCCTGCTGGAGCACATTGAATTTACAGTGACATTTAACAGGTTAACAGCTGTGGGTGGAGATCAGCTTTATATGTACGTCATCTGTCAGGAAAAGGTTAACCCCTTAATGTCCAATGATGTGCAGTGTCCATCATTGGACGCCTTTCCCTTTCCAGGCACATGACAGCTGATCTGATCAGCTGACATGTGCCCATAACAGCCGCGGGTGGAATCGCGATCTACCCGCGGCTGTTAGCATAATAATAATAATAATCTTTATTTTTATATAGCGCTAACATATTCCGCAGCGCTTTACAGTTTTGCACACATTATCATCACTGTCCCCGATTGGGCTCACAATCTAGAATTCCTATCAGTATATGTCTTTGGAATGTGGGAGGAAACCGGAGTGCCCGGAGGAAACCCACGCAAACACGGAGAGAACATACAAACTCTTTGCAGATGTTGTCCTGGGTGGGATTATAACCCAGGACTCCAGCGCTGCAAGGCTGTAGTGCTAACCACTGCGCCACCGTGCTGCCCGTTAGCATGTTAAATGCCACTGTCAAACTCTGACAGCGGCATTTAACATGCACACGCAGGAAGCGTGTCATTATCTCCTCCCATCGGCACCAGTGTCACATGACCGTGGGTCACCGATGGGTTGGCATGACAACCCGGGGTCAGCAGGAGACCCCTGTGGTTGTCCTAGCTGCATAGCTATGAGCACCGCCCAGCGGTCGGCGCTTATAGCAAGTGAAGATTTCTTCTACATAGAGTAGGGCTGCAGCCCTGCTCTATGTAGTACAAACACTCAGATGATCGCAGCTTCTAGTCTCCCATGGAGACTATTGCAGCAAATAAAAAGTAGAAAAAAATTGGAAAAAATTGAAAAAATATAAATGATATAAAAGTTCAAATCACCCCGCCTTCGCTCTATTCGAAATAAAACAACAAAAAAATAAAATATACACATATTTGGTATTGCTGAGTTCAGAATCACCCAATCGATCAATATATAAAAAGAATTAATCCAATCGGTAAATGGTGTAGTGAGAAAAAAAAGTCGAAACACCAGAATTACATTTTTGTTTGGTCGCTGCAACATTGCAATAATATGCAATGACGGGCTATCAAAAGATCGTATACACACCAAAATGGTATCAATAAAAGCGTCAGATCGGCATGCAAAAAATAAGTGCTCACCCGGCCAAGAAGCGGAAAAATGGAGACGCTACGGGTCTCGAAAAATGGCAACATTTTATTTTTATTTATTTTTTTTACAAATTTTTGAATTTTTTGTCATCACTTAAATAGAAAAGAACCTAGACATGTTTGGTATACGTATGTAAACTCGCAATGACCTGGAGAATCATAATAGCAGGTCAGTTTTAGCATTTAGCATGGTAAAAAAAAATCCCAAAAACATTTGTGGTATTGCACTCTTTTTGCAATTTCACCGCTTTTGGAATTTTTTTCCCCATTTTCCAGTACATGATACAGTAAAATCAATAATTCCATTCAAAAGTACAACTTGTCCTGCAAAAAACAAGCCCTCATATGACCATATTGACGGAAAAATAAAAAAGTTATGGCTCTGGGAAAAAGGGGAGCAAAAAATGGAAATGCAAAAATGGAAATACCCCTGGTTCTTAAAGGGAACCTGTCACCCCGAAAATCGATGGTGAGGTAAGCCCACCGGCATCAGGGGCTTATCTACAGCATTCTGTAATGTTGTAGATAAGCCCCCGATGTTACCTGAAAGAGGAGAAAAAGACGTTATATTATACTCACCCAGGGGCGGTCCCGCTGCTGGTCCGGTCGGATGGGTGTCTCAGGTCCGCTGCAGCGCCTCCTGTCTGCATTCTATGACGTCCTCTTCTGATCTTCAGCCACGGCTCCGGCGCAGGCGTACTTTGTCTGCCCTGTTGAAGGCAGAGCAAAGTACTGCAGTGCGCAGGCGCCGGAAAGGTCAGAGAGGCCCGGCGCCTGCGTACTGCAGTACTTTGCTCTGCCCTCAACAGTCTCAACAATGCAACTTTTAAGTCAAAAGAAATTGGTCCAGTTATCACGGCAAACAGCTGATACGTGTCTGATTTTTCAATGATTTTGTTGTAGGAGAAATGCGTGCCTGTCATTCAAACGACTGGTAATATGAAATTATGGACATGGCAAGACATCCTCTTATTGAGAACACCACATCAGAGCATTATTTCCAACATTGAAAACTATCACGTATCCATGGCATAAGTGGTAACTTTCCAATCGGCAGGGTCCTGGCAGGTGAGACACTGACGGACCCCAAAACGTGGCTTTGAAATGCCCCATCAGAACAGTCAATGAGTACTGGACTCCAACCCAGTAAGGCAAGTAAGTCATCATGTACACGAATCCTTGCAACTGCTGAGTTCCATGTAATCATTATAGGATACGTATAGATTTTTATTGGGCCCTACTGGTCGACTATAAAGCTGAGTTTATATGGAGGTATACAGTTAATTGCTTTATCAAGCAGCAATGCATTTTCTATTAGATGCCGCATTACTCCCCTATTAGTACTAATGTATCTATTTTTATTATACTGGAAAATGTTAGCATTTTAGTTTTATTTTTTGCTTTAGGTCCTAGGTTTTAAACATTTCTGTAGCAATTTCACTCTGGAAATATTCCTGTATTTTTATTGTATCTATTTTTTTTAGTATTTAGTAATTTAATTTTAACCATCAGCTCATGTTCCCAGGCTTTTTAAGTTAATATTTATTGAACAGGACTATTTAAGATGCAAAAAGTATTTTATAATCGGATTCCGGATCCATTTTCATGATTGCAACCATAATGTTTATGCCTGCTGTTATTACTTGTTAGTCTTACAACCTTCTGCCCATTACATATATTGCTGCAGTTTACAAATCAATATACAGATACATACTACGTAATGGACTTATAATTGCACATAGCAATACTGTATACTATGGTTAGATGGATATACATACATACAATAATATCCAGGGCATATCATCACTGGCAATTACTGAATAGGATTATTGTGGGGATATATCTCTATTATAGCCCATTCAATGGATAGTTATAGCAGGTGAATATATATATATATATATATATACTGTATATATAACGTATACATATATATATGAAGTATATATACAAGTACAGATCAAAAGTTTGGACACACCTTCTCATTTAAAGATTTTTCTGTATTTTCATGACTATTGCACATGTAATTGTACATTCACACTGAAGGCATCAAAACTATGAATTAACACATGCGGAATTATATACTTAACAAAAAAGTGTGAAACAACTGAAAATATGTCTTCTATTCTAGGTTCTTCAAAGTAGCCACCCTTTGCTTTGATGACTGCTTTGCACACTCTTGGCATTCTCTTGAAGGAGTTCCCAGAGATGCTTAGCACTTGTGGGCCCTTTTGCCTTCACTCTGCAGTCCAGCTTTGGACTCATCAGACCAAAGCACAGATTTCCACTGGTCTAATGTACTGTATATATATATATATATATATATATATATATATATATATATATATATTGGTACATTCTACTTTTTTCAGGGTCAACACAACTGTGAGGTCAGCCAATACCAGAATAGACCAGGGTTTGATGCTCACTATAATTAATGGATAGTGCAACTGGTTGTTTTGTTCCAAAGATTAATCTGAGGAATGTGCTAATATGGCCTATTTATCCGTCTAATAGTCAGGAAGGAGTGCTGTTAACTTTTCTAACAGGATATTCATATCTTGCGTATTTGCTGTAGCTTTTTTTGCTGAAAGCTTTGCAAAATTAACCTAAAACAAACATATTCAGATGAATGTAACCAATTTTTCAGTCGCAGAAAATTCTGTTGCAAAATCTACAATATGTTCTTTTACCCTAATTTGCAATATAGATAGTTCACCTATAATTTTAAAGCGATTTTCCAAGAGTGACTTGGTATGAAAGTTTATATTTTGACACTGATCTTACACTTGTGGGGACGCAAACTTTTGGTTTATGATTTCTGTGTTTAGCCAGTCGTACACTGCTAAAAAAAATAAAGGGAACACTTAAACAACAGAATGTAACTCCAAGTAAATCAAACTTCTGTGAAATCAAACTGTCCACTTAGGAAGCAACACTGTTTGACAATCAATTTCACATGCTGTTGTGCAAATAGAATAGACAACAGATGGAATTTATTGGCAATTATCAAGACACACTCAATAAAGGAGTGGTTCTGCAGGTGGGGACCACAGACCACATCTCAGTACCAATGCTTTCTGGCTGATGTTTTGGTCAATTGTGAATGTTGGTTGTGCTTTCACACTCGTGGTAGCATGAGACGGACTCTACAACCCACACAAGTAGCTCAGGTAGTGCAACTCATCCAGGATGGCACATCAATGCGAGCTGTGGCAAGAAGGTTTGATGTGTCTGTCAGCGTAGTGTCCAGAGGCTGGAGGCGCTACCAGGAAACAGGCCAGCACACCAGCAGACGAGGAGGAGGTTTTAGGAGGGCAACAACCAGCAGCAGGACTGCTACCTCAGCCTTTGTGCAAGGAGGAACAGGGGGTGCACTGCCAGAGCCCTGCAAAATGACCTCCAGCAGGCCACAAATGTGCATGTATCTGCACAATGGTTAGAAACTGACTCCATGAGGATGGTGTGAGTGCCCGATGTCCACAGATGAGGGTTGTGCTCACAGCCCAACACCGTGCAGGAAGCTTGGCATTTGCCACAGAACACCAGGATTGGCAAATTCGCCACTGGCACCCTGTGCTCTTCACAGATGAAAGCAGGTTCACACTGAGCACATGTGACAGATGTGACAGAGTCTGGAGACACCGTGGAGAGCGATCTGCTGCCTGCAACATCCTTCAGCATGACCGGTTGGCAGTGGGTCAGTAATGGTGTGGGGTGGCATTTCTTTGAAGGGCCGCACATCCCTCCATGTGCTCACCTGAGGTAGCCTGACTGCCATTAGGTACCGAGATGAGATCCTCAGACCCCTTGTGAGACCATATGCTGGTGCAGTTGGCCCTGGGGTCCTCCTAATGCAGGACAATGCCAGACCTCATGTGGCTGGAGTGTGTCAGCAGTTCCTGCAAGATGAAGGCATTGAAGCTATCGACTGGCCCGCTCATTCCCCAGACCTGAATCCGATTGAACACAACTGGGACATCATGTCTCGCACCATCCACCAAAGTCTTGTTGCACCACAGACTGTCCAGGAGTTGGTGGATGCATTAGTCCAGGTCTGGGAGGAGATCCCTCAGGAGACCATCCATCGCCTCATCAGGAGCATGTCTTGGTATTGTAGGGAAGTCATAAAGGCACATGGAGGCCACCATACTACTGAGCATCATTTCCTTGTCTTGAGGCATTTCCACTGAAGTTGGATCAGCCTGTATCTTCATTTTCCACTTTGATTTCAAGCATCATTCCAACCCCAGACCTCCGTGGGATAGTAATTGTGAATTACGTTGATAATTTTTAGGTTTTATTATTCTTAACACATTCCACTATGTAATGAATAAAGATTTACAACTGGAATATTTAATTCAGTGATATCTAGGATGTGTGATTTTAGTGTTCCGTTTATTCTTTTGAGCAGTGTATATATATATATATATATATATAT
Source organism: Ranitomeya imitator (assembly GCF_032444005.1). NCBI lineage: Eukaryota > Metazoa > Chordata > Amphibia > Anura > Dendrobatidae > Ranitomeya > Ranitomeya imitator. The sequence continues at coordinate 722,126,315 of NC_091284.1, forward strand.
ATATATATATATATACAGTTATATGAAAAAGTTTGGGCATTAATCTTAACCTTAATGTTTTATAAAAATTGTTTTTTTTTGCAACAGCCATTTCATTTTCATATATCTAATAACTGTTGGACACAGTAATGTTTCTGCCTTGAAATGAGGTTTATTGTACTAACAGAAAATGTGCAATCTGCATTCAAACAAAATTTGACAGGTGCATAAGTATGGGCACCCTTATCATTTTCTTGTTTTAAATACTCCTACCTACTTTTTACTGACTTACTAAAGCACTTTTTAGGTTTTCTAACCTCATTGAGCTTTGAACTTCATAGCCAGGTGTATGCAATCATGAGAAAAGCTACTTCACGTGGCCACTTGCAAGTTGTTCTCCTGTTTGAATCTCCTCTGAAGAGTGGCATCATGGGCTCCTCAAAACAATAGTCTAATGATCTGAAAACCAAGATTATTCAACATAGTTGTTCAGGGGAAGGATACAAAAAGCTGTCTCAGAGATTTAACCTGTCAATTTCCACTGTGAGGAACATAGTAAAGAAATGGAAGAACACAGGTACAGTTCTTGTTAAGGTCAGAAGTGGCAGGCCAAGAAAAACATCAGAAAGGCAAAGAAGAATGGTGAGATCAGTCAAGGACAATCCTCAGACCACCTCCAGAGAGCTGCAGCATCAACTTGCTGCAGATGGTGTCACTGTGCATCGGTCAACTATACAACGCACTTTGCCCAAGGAGAAACTGTATGGGAGAGTGATGCGAAAGAAGCCGTTTCTGCAAGCACGCAACAAACAGAGTCGGCTGAGGTATGCAAAAGCACATTTGGAGAAGCCATTTTCTTTTTGGAAGAAGGTCCTGTGGACTGATGAAACCAAGATTGAGTTGTTTGGTCATACAAAAAGGCGTTATGCATGGCGGCCAAAAAACACAGCATTCCAAGAAAAACACTTGCTACCCACAGTAAAATTTGGTGGAGGTTCCATCATGCTTTGGGGCTGTGTGGCCAATGCCGGCAACGGGAATCTTGTTAAATTTGAGGGACGCATGGATTCCTCTCAGTATCAGCAGATTCTTGACAATAATGTTCATGAATCAGTGACAAAGTTGAAGTTACGCAGGGGATGGATTTTTCAGCAAGACAATGATCCAAAACACCGCTCCAAATCTACTCAGGCATTCATGCAGAGGAACAATTGCACTGTTCTGGAATGGCCATCCCAGTCCCCAGACCTGAATATCATTGAACATCTGTGGGATCATTTGAAGAGGGCTGTCCATGCTCGGCGACCATCAAACTTAACTGAACTGGAATTGTTTTGTAAAGAGGAATGGTCAAAAATACCTTCATCCAGGATCCAGGAACTCATTAAAAGCTACAGGAAGCGACTAGAGGCTGTTATTTTTGCAAAAGGAGGATCTACTAAGTATTAATGTCACTTTTCTGGTGGGGTGCCCATACTTATGCACCTGTCAAATTTTGTTTGAATGCAGATTGCACATTTTCTGATAGTACAATAAACCTCATTTCAAAGCAGAAACATTACTGTGTCCAACAGTTATTAGATATATGAAACTGAAATAGCTGTTGCAAAAAATTTTTTTTTTATAAAACATTAAGCTTAAGATTAATAGGGGTGCCCAAACTTTTTCATATATATATATATATATATATATATATATATATATTTATTTATTTATATACAGTATATATATGTTTATCCTCATACCATATGCTGCTGCATTGTTACTGTTCTGTTCTAATTCCTTGCTGACTGTATTGCATGTTCATATGGCACTCCATATGTCGATGCTCATCTACCATAGTGTCATGCCCTAGGGTTGCGTAGATATTACATTATCTAGAGATGGGGGTGTTGTCAGTGTTGATTTGAAATGTTTACAGCCATGTTTGTGCTTTGGTGACAATAAAGTAGTTTTTTGTATTTTGTTCTTCAGGTGTGCACTATTTATATGTATTGGACTTTTTCTTCCATTTATATTTTGTTATTTATGAAGGTAATTTATAATAATAATGCTTTTATTTAACCCCTTCACCACCTTGGAATTTTCCATTTTTTGCATTCTCGCTTTTTGCTCCCCATTTTCACAGAGCAATAACTTTTTTTCCCGTTAATATGGCCTTGTGAGGGCTTGGTTTTTGCGGGACAAGTTGTACTTTTGAATTGATTTTACAACATAGTGTATTGGAAAATAAATTCCAAGTCAATGTGGATAATATCCTATGTCTTTGTGCATATTGTGTTATGGTTGTGTGTGGTGTATACCTAATGTTGCTAGTGTACAGTAGAGAATAGCATGGGGTAAGACATAGGTTAAGACTTAAATACTGTAGGTAGGATAGGAAAGTCACTGTAGTTATGTAAATCATGTTAGTATAAGCATATAGATAATGTTTTCAACTAGCCCAGAGTTGGAAGGGCTTAGTACTAGCACAATTGACTGCTTCCTGTAGTTAGGCAAGTTCATGTTTAAGTAGGAAATGTCTGTGAGCAGTACTGCTAATGTGGGTGAACTACAGAGAAAGAGACTTAGGGAAACGGAAGTTGAAACACCTTGAACTGGCTGAAGATGAGACCGAGTGGCCTTCCTCCAAAAAGGGGTCACTTGAAACCCTGAGCTTGCAAAACACCCAAGGTAATGGGCCTAAACAGGACTTAGTTTGTGGGCCTTGTGGAGGTCCTGAATGGTAGATCCAGAGCGCTAGTAGTGGAAGAAATAGGATACGGAACTGCTGAGCAGGTAAAGAGTCTTGCTCAACAGGATTGTAGCGACAAGCTAGGCTGTGATTGTGATGTAGACTACAGTTGAAGGATACTGTGTGTGTAAAAATGCTTAACACTGTGAAAGAAACGTCCATAAGACTTTGCACCCACTTCCCCTTGTACATAACCCTTACCAAGTTACCGTTCCATAAAGACTGTATTTTAGTACAGAAGTCTTTTTTATTGAACACTGAAACTTATGATCCTGGCCGTCCAACACAATTAGCTACATGCAGCCTGCACGGGCATAAGGCCCTCATAGCCCAACAACAACATCCAGCCAGGACCCACTCTTTCATGTAGCACGCCAGTGCATCACAGGGCAAGAAGAGTGCCTAGCCCACGGCTACCACCTCGCGTCGCGCTACACCCTCACACAACCCCCTCTCTATACTCTGCCCCTTCTCATACCTAACACCCAAGTACAATAAGAGTCTCTTCTACTCTTCTATTTTCAGCTTCAAAATGGCACCCTTACCTTTCCTGCATCTTTGCCTACTCTGTAATGCAACAGTGACATCAGCAGCATGATAAGGCTACCTACCCTGCAGCTAAGGAGATAATATCTTCACTTGCATTCATATGCAAATATAGTTGGATTCCGAAAGCAGGAAACTGGTGTTCTAGCACTTCCCCGAGCCAGCTGTCAGTTTAACAACTTATCTGGAGAACTGATTAAATCCTACTGAATTCCACTCCCAGGGGCAGCAAACCGCAGAACCCTGATAAACATCGCACCTCAAGGCAGAAGCCGCCCTAATGGGGAGTACATGCCTCACCATTAAAATAAAGCATGAGTCAATTAAGTTCGTTTGTTGCCAGCCTCAAGACATCACCATGCCATAAAGTTTGATGGATAAACAACTTTACAAAATATGGGGTCAATGGATTTGACACAAAAACTACCGTAACTGCACTCAGTGTTTTTCTTTTTTCACCACTTTCTTTCACATATTCTTCTTGATCCACATAGTCTGGATAGGTTAGTAAAGCAGTAAAAAAGATTGCTGAAGTCTATTGTCTTATATAATAATTCAAGAAGCTAGTAATCAGCTTATGGAAGAGTTACCTGAGGAAATACAGTAAAGGATCTTTAGTGTACATTAATAATGTGAAAACTGTGTTTTAATATCTTATTTCTATGCTGACCTACCTGTGGTTGATATTACAAGTACAAAGCCTGAGGCTGCTGAGATGTGGCGATCCTATGAAAACATTTCAGTTCTGATATTTCTCTAGTTTATTGTCATAAAACCGGGTCAAGTATAAAGTGTAGATTGGGAACGAACCGGGGAATTTTTATAGAAAAGTAAACATAGTTACCATAGTCCCTATTTTTGTGGTATTGACTATGAACTGGTCTTTGAACAACACCACTCCTTACATCTCAGAGCAAAAACATGCATTCCACATGAAATGACCATTCTGGAGCATCTTTTCTATAACTTATTGTGTCTGGTAACTGCATTGTGGCATTTTTCAGTAACATCTCCAATTTGGCTTTTAATATCACATCTATGGTTTTGGTGTACATATATTGGAGGCTAGACTAGGGTCATTATATAGACTTTCTTCTTTTCTTCTGGTTCAGTATGCAATATATTTAGAAAGCAACTACCCCATTCTTATAAACATGTTCCAAGACTAGTAGTATCAGCATTAGGCTGGAGTCACACTAAGGGCTCATTCCCACTTGCGATGAAATTGGACGAATGCAATCCGATAAAAAATTGGATTGCATTCGGACCAGTGTTTTTCTGTCATTGTTCATCTGCATACTTCTTTCCAGCTCGGATCGGATCACAATCGGACTGGAAAAAAGTCACAGCATGCTGCGATTGTAATCGAAAATTGGATCACATCCCGCAATAGAAGTCAATGGGTGTGAGAAAAAAATTGCACATAACTCGGACCATGCGAGAGCTGTCCATTTTTTACACACCGATTGCATTTGAAAAGCCTAGTACAGTAAAATCACATCGTCACAGGTTAGAATAGATAGAATAGATATATACACATACAATACATAGTTATATAGATGGCAGTGACACATACATATATATACGTACATATATTAGATAGATAGATAGATAGATAGATAGATAGATAGATAGATAGATAGATAGATAGAAGAAAAGCCGGCAATTCATCTTCGATGTACTGTAAAATCACTGCAGGAGCCGATAGGACAGAATAGATGGATTACATACAATAAATACACATAGAATAGGTAGATATACAGATCTCATTGACATATACAATTAGTACAGTGTGTGCAGCTAACTGTACATGTATTTAATTAATAAAAGATAATTTTTCTGAAAAAAATTGGCGTGGGTTCCCGTGTAATTTTCTTAACCAGCAGAGGGAAAGCCGGAGACTGAGGGCAGATGTTTATAGCCTGGGAAGGGGGTAATACCCATTGAGCTTTCCAGGCTATTAAATGAGCTCACAACTGTATACTTAACCTTTACTGGCTATTAAAATGGGAGACCCACCAAAAAATGACGTAGGGTCCCCTATAATTAATAACCAGCAAATGGTAAGCAGACAGCTGCTGGCTGTAGCCTAGGAAGGGGCCATGGATACTGGCCCCCTAGGCTAAAAACATCAGCTACCAGCTGCCACATAATATGTGCATCTATAAAATGTGCCAATTCTGGCACTTAACCTCGCTCTTCCCACTTGCCCTGTAGCGGTGGCAAGTGGGGTGATAGTTGGGGGGGTTGATATCACCTTTGTATTGTCAGGTGACATCAAGCCTCAAGGTTAGTAATGGAGAGGTGTGAATAAGACACCCCCATTACTAACCCCGTAGTCATATCGTATAAAACACAGACACCCAGAATAAAGTCCTGTAATTAAAAGAGTGACACAGACTCCTTTAATAAATCTTAATTAAATCATACTTACGACCTTGCCCATTCCCTTGATGCCATTGTCTACTGCAAAACAGTTTTAAAAAAGCAACAATATTCCTCACCTTTCCGCGGAGTTGATAATCCATTTGTCCCATGAATGGTCTATCTCTGCTACTTCTAAATGACAAGCTGCATGATTGCATGATGCAACCATACAGCCTGTCATCCAGCAGAGACACTAAGCAGCCTGTGCTCAGTGTCTCCCTGTGAACTCCTACCCCTTATCTGATGGCACCAAGAGCATGAGAAAGTTTTAACACCTGCAGTGCCATGAGACAGGTCCTGCAATTTCACAGCCAATGAACTCATTTCACCTATGTGACGTCAGTGCGAGGAAATTTTCCCACAGCACTCCTGCTGACATCAGATAGGAGAAGTGAGTTCAAAAGCTGTGAACTCCCATGACCTGTCTGACGACACCGCGAGCAGGAGAACTTTCTCACACTCGCGGTGCCCTCAGACAGTGATTTTTTTTGCTGAAGACTATGGTGTCCAGAAAATGGGGGAGGTCGTAAGTATGGTTTAATTAAGATCTATTAATAAATAAGCTTAATAAAATGTAGCTTTTATTTTTTAATTTTTCCTCTCTTGTGGAGCTATTTTCTTGGAAAGTTTAGGTTATAATTTGTGATAAATTGAATGGGGCATTCTTCTATAGGTGTTTGTACTTTGTCTCCTGCATGATTGTGACCAATCATAAACAAGATATGTCATGCAATGTAAGGAAAAACATGCCTCCAAAAGACATTAGTAATGACATTGATTCACTCTACTCTATATTACACAGTAGCTGAGGAGATCAGTGCTGAGAGCAGGGCTGTCTTTCATTAACTCTCACAGGAGAAGGCATGTTCTTCTGACATTCTAAGGTCTTGCATGACGCCTCCTACTTATTAGTTAAATCTCATGCAGGAGAAGTACACACCCCGAAAGACACATCTCTGGTAACATCCAGCTGAATTTAACATAAATTAAAAACCTAAACATTACAAGTTAATACCTCTGCAATGGAAATGAGAAATTAAAAAACGTGACCAGTTTAACTTGCTCAAACTGGTGAAAGGTCGTTTTTAAAGAAGTTTTCCCCTACTTGGATGACTTCTTACCATACCCCTCACTTGGCCCCCATAAAATAATAAAGCCTATACTCACCTCCCTTGCTGGTGTAGGAAGATGGACCTTAATAGTGGTCTCTCTTTCATGTCCGAGCCGGAACTGTCGGGACTGTCACCATTGTTGTCAGGGAAGCACTTTCTGACCGGAGTAGACCTTTGCACCTGACTGTTGAGGGCGGGTGTGATACAAAAGAGACGGAGCGTGCGGGAATGGTGCTTTTGGTGAGTAGCGAGCGTGTGCTACAGGAGAAGGTTGACTCCCTCTCCGCTGACCGATGCCAACTGACAGGCCCACATTGCATCCTTTTATCCCCCACGCATAGAGACTGTGGATCTCCTGAGACCAACTCCCTGTTACCCTCCGACCCCTACAGTACTAATTGGTCAGTGCATCTGACATCTACTGAATCTCTTTACAATGCTGATCTGGCGTTGCACGCAGTTCCCAGCGGTGAGACTGCGGCCTTCACTTTGGGACTTTGTACATCCTTAGCTGTGCAGCAGACCTTTCCCCATTCAGCACCTCATTCCAGGATCACAAGACCACTTACAGGAAGACCAGGATACTTCACCGCTGTACAGAGACAGTGCTTCACTTTCCTCCAGGACCGGCTCAGAGACTTCTCACGTCACCTACGGTGCCATCGTGGGATTTTCCAGCCACCATAGTCCAGGAACCAGAGACTGATAAGTTGACCAGTTATTTGACCCATTGTTGTTACTTTATTGCTGTATACGTATTGTGGGTCTGTATACTTACACCCCCTTACTCCCTGCATGGAGTATTTACTGCTATGATGACTATATATAAAAAACCCATCAACTCTTGCTCTGCCTCTTGCTCATCACTGCTTCCCACGTTCCTGCTAGTACCTTACATTTGGTATAGTCGGCAGGATGCAGTCCAACAGCACGGAGGTTGCAGACCAAGCAGTTAGGGGAGGCCCTAGGTCCAGTATCTCGCTGCTGGCAATGTTAAACAATTTACCAAAGTTTACAGGGAGCAACACCATGTTGTTAAGCTGGACTGAGCATATAAGAGGTATGATGAGGATGCACCCCATGACCCCTGCTTTGAAAGCTGAAGTAGCTATCATGGTTTAAGGTGGAGAAGCCAGAGACTCAGTTATGTTGCAAACCCCTAGGGAGCAAGACATTTTTAATAAGGGGCTGCAAATTTTGGAAGAGACTCATGGGGATCCCACGAACTTAGGGGAACTGAGGACACGTCTCTTAATTTGCATGCAGAAGGAGGGAAAAACCGTGAATCAGTACATGAAAGCACTGCAGGAATTACATACTTAGATTGTTAGGAAAGATGACATAGGTATAGGCCCTACTTACATAATGCTGCGAGACCTTTTAGTGACGGGTTTGTGAGACACAATGAAAAAACAGACCCTGCGAGAGCGTGTGCGAGTAAACCCTCGGGTGACTTTTTCTGAAATAGGAAGTGAAGCACGCACGCGTGAACAGGAGCAGGGTGTGACAGTCCCGATGGGGAAGGTCCAGAGCGGGGAGGTGTCTATAAATGCTATCACCAAACCCCAATGGATGGAAGAATTGAGGAGAGAACTTCTGAATATTAAAGGAGAATTTGTTGACGTTAAAAATAAGTCAGAGACTGCAAATGCATCAGGGGACAGAGAAGGCCCGGAGTCCCACCGTGACGCTAGAATGCTTCATTGACAGAGACCTCTCACTTGTTTTATTTGTGGCGAGTATGGGCATATAGTGCGGAAGTGTACACGTCGGGGAAGAGTTCGACTCCGTCATCCATTAAATTAACAGGCTCTGAGCCAGGGGGACGCTGCCCGGAGCCAGGACAGATACAGAGGAGTAGTGGAAGTCACACAAGTCTAGCATCAGTATACCCTCCAGTTTGGCCTGATATTGATGGTGGTGCAGTGCACTGCCTGGTGGACATGGGTTCACAGGTAACAACGATGCCAGAAACTTACTTCTGTTGACATTTTCCTGAAGCAAGACAGTCCTAGTGGGACCCAGTGATAAAGTTGATGGCTGCCAACCAACTACCCATTCCGGTTGCATGGGTGGCATGGATTCAAATCTCAATTTGTGGAAAAGATCTGGGACGAAAGGGTGTGGTGCTAACCCAAGGAGAAGTGAGTAGCGGACACACAGTCACTCTAGGGATGAACGTTTTGAAGGAATTTGGGAGTCTCCTCATCACTGAACCCTCTAACGAGACTCTGAAGCAGTGAAGTCCACGTACTCCTCAGAGAAGAGTATTCCAACAGTTAGTGTGTGCAGCTCAGGCCCAAGAATCTTGCCATGTAGGAGGAGTGTTAGGAAAAGTGATGTTTCCCGCTTCTTCCAAACTCATTCTACCACCCGGACAAACAGTACTCACTTTGCCCATCCGAGCTGGCATCCCATTGGAAGGAGTTGGGATTCAGATTGAGCCTTCTTTCTCGGAGCAACTTCCCTTGGGATTCTTGGTGGCACGTACGTTAGCCATTGTGCGCGATGGAACTGTTCCTGTATGCTGTGTCAATTTAGAAGAACAGGACATCATGGTTCTCCCCAAATATGAAGTAGCCTGGATTGTGAGTATGCCTGAAGAGATAGTACCATCTCAGACTGTTCAGCTGAAGGTACAGCAAGGAGATCCCTGGACTGTGAGGGTGAACTCCTCTTCGACAGCCGATCCCCAACACATACAGGATGGACAACTTGTCCTGGAACAAATGAGGGCTGAATTGGCCAGACTCACTCAGGCACAGGTACAACAGGTGGAAGCTCTGATAGGGCAATATAGGGACATGTTCGCCTGCCATGAAGATTATTTTGGCTGCACCACGGTTATCACACACAAGATACCTACTGAAAATACCGCGCCCATTAGAGAACGCTATCGGCAAATTCCACCACAGCTATACCAAGAGGTAAAGAATATATTGAGACAGATGTTGCAGAAGGGTGTCATCAGAGAGAGTCAGAGTCCATCGACTGCTCCGATAGTGCTTGTGCGGAAGACGGACAGGACTCTGCATTTTTGTGTGGATTATCGGAACTCAATGCTTGTACTGTGAGAGACTCATACCCATTATCCCGGATTGAAGAATCCCTGTCTGCTTTAGGAAAAGCCAAATTGTTTTCCACATTGGACCTTGCCAGCGGCTATTGGCAAGTGCCGATGTCCGAACGGGATCGAGCAAAGACCACTTTTATTCTACCCATTAGCCTGTTTGAATTAAATTGGATGCCATTCGGTTTGGCCAACGCTCCTGTAACTTTTCAACGTCTCATGGAAAAGTGTCTGGGTGACTTGAACTTTGAATCCACGCTTATCTATCTAAACAACATTACAGAGGAACATCTCAAATGACTGGAACAGGTGAGAGTCGCCTTCAGAAGCACAGATTAAAGGCAAAAACCTCAAAAATGTAATTTGTTCTGCACTTAGATTGAGTACTAGGGCCATGTTGTTCTGCTGATGGGTGAAACCTTCCCGAGAGAAGATCGTGGTGATACAGGATTGGTCCACTCCAGAGATGGTGAAAGATGTTCAAGCATTCCTGGGACTGACCGGGTACTACCGCCACTTTGTGAAGAATTTTGCCTGCTGAGCAAGACCGCTGCTGGAGCTGCTTAAAGGAGTGCCCTCAGGTGCAAAGAACTGCAACATTCGCTGGAAGCTTTTCAAGAGTTGAAGAAGGCATTGGCGGAAGCTCCTGTGTTGGCCTATGCGGACTTTTCTCAATCGTTGATTCACCACACTGACGGGAGTTTGCTTGGACTTGGAGCTGTGTTGTCACAGATAGAGGATGGAAGAGAGAAGGTGATCGCTTAAGCAAGTCGGTCCCTTCACGATTCAGAACATAACCCGGACAATAACAGTTCCTTTAAGTTGGATCTGCTGGCGTTGGTATGGGCTATGACGGAGAGGTTCGAGGAATATTTGCCCAGTTCTGAAGTGCTGGTACACACTGATAACAACCCATTGGCTCACCTGGAAAATGTGAGGCTGGGAGCTCTAGAACAACGATGGGTGGCCAGAATGGCAAAGTTTTGATACAAAATTGCTGACACCTAGAAAGTTATAGTTCCAGAAGGGCTGTTGTCCGAGATAGCCACCGAAGCACATGAAAAAGGAACGCACTTTGGTCAAGAGAAGATTTTTCAGTGGTTACAATGGTTCATTTTTCATTCTCAGCTAAAGGCGGTCGTGGAGGAGACTTGTAAAGCATGTCGGACATGTGAATTGGCTAAACTGCCGGAGCAGAGAGCTCCTATACAGTCCATTTTGACATCCGCCCCTCTGGAGCTGTTAATGATAGACTATTTGAACATCAGGCCGGCCCACCAGGGGTATGAACATTGTTTAGTGATGGTAGATCACTTCACAAAATTTGCTGTTGTGACTCCAACCAGGGACCAAACTGCGGAGTCAGCTGCACATGCAATTTGTAAAAATTTAATTGATTTCAGGGGCCCCTGAGGAAGCCAGTTTACAGGCAACACGCGTCGGGCAGGTGTTTTGTCCCTTTCCCCTCTGTGACCTATTTTCCCAGCCCTTTTTGATCTTTGATTTGCAGATTCAACTGTACACGGTAGGCACATCTGAGGGCACAGGCAGTAATAGAGGACATATTGATATTTTGTCCAAACAATTGCTATACTGCATATGTGCATTTTTTTATACAGTACATTGGTGAGTTACTCTGCTTTGCTTATTAAGAGCTGTCGGTTTATTACATGTGCACACTTCTTTGCACCTGAACCTGCATTTAGGTGCTAGAGTCTTATATCTTTTGCTTTATCTGCCCAAATTTGGGTATGCTTGTTGGGCATGTGACGGCACAGATAAAAAATACTTTGCAAATTAAGTCATCTTCACATTTTACTTGGACAGCACAGTTCAAGTAGTGGGTTCTAATAATATGTAATCCAAGTGTTTTTTTGTGAGTATTTTATATATGCACTTCATCTGCTGGGCTGCACATAGCATACTAAAGGTGATCCTTGTTTACCGGAGTGGTGCCCTCCGCCGTAGTCTAGACTTCTCGTGCCACCTACGGTGCCATCGTGGGATTTTTCAGCCACCATCGTCCAGGAACCAGAGACTGATAAGTTAACCTGTTATTTGACCCATTGTTTTTACTTTATTGCTGTATACGTATTGTGGTTCTGTATACTTACACCCCCTTACTCCCTGCGTGGAGCATTTACTGCTGTGATAACTATATATAAAAATCTCGCCAACTCTTGCTCTGCCACCTGCTCGTCACTGCATCCCGCGTTCCTGCTAGTACCTGGCTCCCAATCAGAGCTGGCTTCACTGTCCCTACCTCCTGTCGAATTGGGCAGGAAGAGGAAGTCTGAGATCAGCTGCAGCTCAGATCTCCTCTTAATGTTCAATTTGTCTGAAGAGGGGAAAGGGACGCCATCACTGATTGGCTTCCTGCATTTGATAACCGCACTGGAGCCCCGGAACTGCGAGTGCCATCACCATGGGAACTGCTCCAGAGAAAATGCTATACCCACACCATGTGATATTTTGATCATGTGAATTTAGCTTAACACTGGGTTCACAAGTCATGGTTCAAGTACCAACAATGATGTCTGGACCACTTGGGTTGCTCCTCACTCAGTCTGTTCCAGGACCTTGAATGTCAGGCAGGCCTCATTCAGACATCCGTGGATCATGTATGTGTTTTATTTGTTATTTTCAGTGGTAGAACACGTACCAATTGTAGTTTAAGGTGCTGTCTGTGGGGTATTTGGAGACCATGTGTCTGCAAAAAAAAATCACAGAGACCTGTTAGTTTTTGATTGGAGTCAAGGATCAAAATTCCCATTCAAATCTATGGCTCCATGAAAATTTACTGACAACACACAGATGGCATCAATGTACAATCTGCTTGCTGCCTATGATTAACATTGCAGTGAATACAAGAAGCCTTGTAATTTATTCATTTTTTCACACATGAAAATCACTGATGGTGAAAACTGACACACTGAACACACACTGATGAAAATTGGATCAAACACACATGGAGTGGATTCTTTGTTTACATGAAAAAAATCACACACATCTGAATGAGGCCTTAAGTTTAGTGAAATTTGTAATGGTTAGGAAAAATCAGCTGAAAAAAGTTAAATCTGAGGCCAAATTTGTGTTAAAATCTGCATCAACTTAGATTTTTTATTCAGATTTCGATGGAGATTTTGGGCAGATTTCTCCACACTAAATCCCGCTGCTTGAACATAATCTAATGGTTCCACATAAGGCTTTGTGAAAAGTCAGAGATTATAAACATATGGCGCATACACAGCCTTTGGATGTCAGGACATGGTGAGAGTCGTGCCTTTACCTTTTTGCCTTCTAAATGCAATTTGTTTAACAGTAGGAAAGTAGGAAATATGCTACTAAATGCATAGATATCACCAGTAAAGGTGACAATAATCCATAATCATGGGAAACGAGTTGACAACTAGTCTAAGATTATTAATTAGACTTTTTGTTGCATGTTAAATACAACGTTGTGGGTCATTGATGAATTTCGCCATTAGAGGTACGGGGTAGAGGTAAGGTCTCTTTTGTGTTTATTCATTTTTTTGCATTATCATTTACTCTTTAAATAAAAGATCAGTTTCGACTTTTTTTCTCCTTAAAAAAAAAAGTTGCAAATTATAAATAGTGATGAATAAAATTAGAATTTTAAAAAGTGGTGATTAATTAGGAGGCAGTATTGATTAGCTGAGACTATTTGTAATGGCAATTTTAATCAATGTAAGTATCAATCATGAACTGAGAGAATATTGTTACCATACAGATACTAATGAGAACGTGTTTATCTCAGCAGACACATTTTAAGCAAGAAACCATATGACAAAGACTAGAGTAATGCAAAAAAAAAAAATACAATTTACCTCTAGGGTCAGAGTGTGAAAGACAGGGCCCTTGTAATATTGAATCTGGGGCCCCAAATAGATGATTCAAAAAATGATATAAAAAATATTACCATGCGCCAAAATAACTTGCTATCATGTTACCTTTTAGTTTCTGAATGTAGAAAACCAAGGTCTGTTACAGATGTGTGTGGTTCACAATGAAAATGGTATGTAGAAAGCATTAGAGCTCTTAGGCCACGTTCACACGTTCAATATTTTGTAAGTATTTTACCTCAGTATTTGTAAGCCAAACCCAGGAGTGGGTGATAAATACAGAAGTGGCGACATGTTTCTATTATACTTTTTCTCTATTTGTTCCATTCCTGGCTTTGGCTTACAGATACTAAGGTAAAAAAATCACCAAATACTCAATGTGTGAACATGGCCTAAAAGCTGAGTTTGGAATGACTCCATCCAGGCTTCGACCAATGGAGGTGGATCTAAAAAACAATCATTTTCAATTAATACTTAATACTTGGAATTTGCTATAGAGCAAATGCTATAAAACTAATAGTGCAAAATAACAAGGACTAGAACATAATTCAAGTAATCTCATTTTATATGGTTGTAGAGCTTCCTAAGAGACTGTGAAGTAACCTGAACTTTCAGAGATTTGCTGAAAAGTAAACCACAGCCTCCATTATGCATGCATGACACCCAATCCTTGGTAGATTAGTTTGACTCAGGTGGAGACATTTTCCAAATAAACTTGGCTTAGTTTGTAGTTAGATGATGCCAGAACATAACCTCAACTGATGAAATGGATAGGAATGAAAAAAGAGTGAATGTAGAAGTTCTGGAATACTGGATTCATTCTGAAGAAAATGTTCAATGTGAGCCCCATTCTCATCATGTATTTCTGTGGATTACAAAGCCCTTTCAAGCACAGTGTTAGTAATACCGTAAATCGAACCCAAGTCTTAGGTGTTAATTCAAGCAAGGCCATAATGTAAGTTCCCATGATATTAATTGTCTGGCCCAATATACCACTAATTTGAAAAAATGTATAATGGTCTAATAGAATCTGATTGTATTAATAAAATATACATTTTCAGAAATCGGACAACGTTGTACGTCTTGGGTTGTTGTCCTCATAGGCTAATGTATTAATTCGGTCCAAGTAATTTTTTTACAGTGGTGATACAGAAGATTTTGTGCCAAACAATGGAGTGGTCTTATCACAAGACCCTCCACTACCAGCAGTGGCTAACTAGAGTCATATGGACCCAGGGCAAAATTTGGATGCATATAGTATTATTTTTTAACCTTTTATATGGCTACCATACAATAATAATATCCCCCTATGTAACACCCATATAGTACTTTCCCAATATGACCCCCATATAGTAGTAATGTCCCCAAATTCTGGCCTATGTGGTCCCCATTTTATAATAATGTCTTCCAAACGACACCCCCATATTGAAATAATGTCCCCACAAATTATGTCCATAGGGTCATAATGTCTTCTAACTCAAGCAACAATAAATTATGTCCTTTGATTCTGGCCTTCATCTTGTAATGTTTTCCAATTCTGGCCACCAAATTGCAATGTACCCTAATTCTGGTCCCAATAAGTTATGAACCCCTATATTGTCATAATGTGTGCCCATTCTGGTCCCCATGCATTATTATTGGTCCCCATGTGACCCCCATTGTGCCTCTATGGTCTGACCCTACAGTGCAGTCCTATTTAAAAGAAAACAACCCAATCTACTACTTGCCCTCACTCCAATGCAGAGCGGCTCTGTTCTCTTCCTACAGCTCCCTGCTTGTTCCTTGCCCACACGTAATCTACAGCTACAAGCTTATCAGAGGTCCATAGCTGCAAAGCATGCTGGTGTCACATTGCAGGCGGTGTAATGACATAGCGCCAGCATCACATTGCCGAACTTGCCTGATGTCATTACCGTGGGGTTCTCCACAGCTGTGGACCTCTGACAGGCTGTACAGTAAGTGCTGGGCAGGCTACACCTACAGTTGAAAATGGCAATAACCCTGATGGGCTACCCTCACCAGCTCGCCCAGTTGTGGTCACATACCCTTCAACCACAATCATTGCATACCCGAATTATATCCATTGTGATTACAGGAGAGTTATGCGGTGCATGATGATAGCTGCCTTAAAGAGTGATGGAGGAGATACTTTAACCCTGGTGTTCTGTTCGGTCTGGGGAGACCTATTTTGAACTTTGGTATTTTTTGGGGTGTTCAAGATGCGGTTCTGAAACTTGTGGTTGATTGACTTAAATGAGGATGGGTCGGTCGGCCACGGGTTTCAGAGCCGCATCTTGAATATTTTAAAGAATATTGAAGTTCAAAGTCGGTCATTTTTGACCAACAGAACAGCAGGGTTAATATTTATATCATAATAAATGCCACAAAGTCATGTCCTCAACACACATTTATTCAACTAAAGATAAAGTGGACAAAGAACCTGTCACCATGAAAATGTAGTCCAACCAGCGGACACCATGTTATAGAGCCGATGGAGGTGAGCAGATTGATATATACTTTTGTGAGAAAAGCTTCAGTATAACCTGAGTTTTAAACATATAAACTTCTGCTCTTTCTGAGATATTCGATCCAGTGGGCGGTCTTATCAGTGACTGACAGCGACTTCTGTGTGCACACAAATACAAATAAAGCTGTCAGTCACTGATAAGACTGCCCACTGGACCAAAGATCCCAGAAACAGCAGAGGTTTAAGTGATTACAACACAAGTTCTACTGAATACTTTTTAACAAATTGATATATCAATCTACTCAGTTCCTCCTGCTCTATATCATGATGCCTACAGGCTGGACGGCATTTTCCTAGTGGCAATTTCTCTCTAGGTTCTTATACCCCTGGGTGAAAATGTTGAGCTTGTTAACACAGACTGAGCTTGCAAATTCAGGCTGGGTCAGAGCCTGGAGGGCTAGAACGAGGAGATCTTGGCCAATTCTGACCCACTGAGTGGGATATGGTTTGATGTACTGTATAGGTGAGGAATCAGTGCATAGACGGCCTTGGAGTTAATTCTTTATCTTATTTTGTTATGTGACTTGATTTACAAATACGATAATAAAGCTGATTGCGACAGTTTTGAACCAAAATCCACTGAGTTGGAGTAAAAGTTGTTCCTGTGCCAACCATCTTACTCAGTAAATAGCAATCCCAAGAGCTAGATAGTTGTTCTAGTGGTCCCTATGCTAAACCACAGCAAGACTAAGGAAGGAGATTCCAAGGAATGGCAAGTATTAATCACATCATGTCTTTTCTATAAAATATTATTTGTAGTCGTCCCATATGGTTAACTAAATTAAGCTTTTATAACATGACACTGGCTGTTTGGGCTGTGATTGTTCTCCTTCAATAACATTTTTCCTGCACAGGACTGATTTTTGTCACTCTGTGATATATGACAAAATTGTAATGGTGTCACAGTTTTGCAAGTCCTGCTGGCATGCAATAGGTTACAGTAAGACACTTCAGCAGTATTTCATATTAAAGGGTTTCGACAGCTTTATATCTTTAATTATGCAAACATCTCCTCTCAATACAGAAGGAGCCAGGCAACTTCCCGCCATGTTAATAATAATATAATATATAGAGTGGGTCTGTGCCTTTGGAACTGATGCGGCTGCCCTCACCCACTGAGTTTTATATCATCGGTAATTAGAAATCCAACGTGGATGGGAATATATATCTTGTGTTGTACTGTGCTCTGAAACACATTGCAAAGGTCTGAGCCAAGAAAGGTAAGTTGGCTTGACAGACCATGTGTATTATTAGTGAAGTGGTATGCTGGGAAATAGTCACATTGCAAATGATTATTCATTGCCTTGCTTTATGGCACACTTGGCAGGTTTCCCTTTAACATTTTGATTGCTGGAAGGAACATAATGTACAATTTTCCATACTCAATGTAAAGTGTAGCATATATTGCTACATAAAGGGGACTAGCAACTTTTTGAACTTTATACCTCTAATGACCTATCTCAGCATCCATCACTGTCATTGTGCTGTATTTATCAGTGTAGAGATGCCCTTTAGAGCCAAAACATATATTTAAGGCAGAAATGCATCCATTTAACTGGGTGTGTGTAGTTATAGGGGGTGCAGAGATAACTAGTAAGGCTTAGGTACCTGAAGACCACTTTGATAGAGTTTTTGAAATTGCAAAAGGTACTGTAGGGGATCTGTAACAAATTCTATATTAGGACCCTGAAGCTATAATTAACATGATTGCTGGTTGTTTTCATATTCAGTCATCAGTATTCGGACAAAGCTAATGCAAAAACTCTTTTTAACACTGCAATTCACTACTAATCAGTATTCCTTCCTCTCACTAAACTTTCCCATCTCCATCTCCAATATATTGTGAATGCAGCAGCTAGATTCATATTTTTGTTCAGCCATTACACTGATGCCTCCACTCTGAGCCAGTCATTGCATTGATTACCCATCTGCAGCAAAAAACAAACTTATCACGCTCATAAAACTCTCCATAGTTCTGCACCACCCTAATTCTCCTCCCACCACATGTCTGTCTACTCATCTCATTTTGCTATCTAAACCAGTGTTCCCGAACTTCAGTACTCAAGAGCTACCAACAGGTCATGTTTTCAAGATTTCCTTGGGTGATAATTCCAGTACCCACACAAGCAATAATTCCATCACCTTGGCAATACTAAGGAAATCCTGAAAACAGGACCTGTTGGCTCTTGAGGATGGGAGTTGTGGAAGACTGATCCAAGTCTAACATCCTCATTAATCCAAACCTTCAACTCCCATCTCCAAAACTTTTCCTGTATGCAGTGCAGTGTAGTGTTACTGCAAAAAAAACGTAATTTTGAAATAGGGATTTTCTTGTTTGTTTTAATTGCGTTCATTGTGAGGTAAAAAGGACCTGTCAACATGATTTTCCAGGTTAGAACCATTACAAACATACCAAACATATATATTATATTTTTATCATAAGAAAAAAAATTCCCTTGTTTCACCATGTTCTGACACCCTTAACATTTAAAATTTTTGATTGATTGAGCTGTGGGAGGTCATAGGGTATGTGTCCACGTTCAGGATTGCATCAGGATTTGGTCAGGATTTTATGTCAGTATTTGTAAGCCAAAACCAGGAGTGGAACAATTAGAGGAAAAGTATAATAGAAACATATGCACCACTTCTGCATTTATCACCCACTCCTGGTTTTGGCTTACAAATACTGACATAAAATCCTGACCAAATCCTGATGCAATCCTGAACGTGGACACATACCCTTAGTTTTTGTGTCCTAAGCTGAAATATTATTGATTTAATTGATATATTTTTATCGCTTGTTTTGCAATTTTACGGAAACAACAAAAAAAAACAATTCTGATGTTCTTTTACCTCTACTCCAATTACTCTTTCGGACAATTAATTTTATATTTTGAAAGATAAGACTTTTACTGGCATTGAGAAACCAAATATGTTTTTTTTTATTTTTTCATTTCTTTACTTTTTATGTGAGAAAAGGAGGTAATTTGATTTTTATTTTTTATATATATATATTTTTTAAATTTTACTTTTTAAATATCTTTTAGTCCCCTTAAACTTGAATCTATAATGGTCTGATCTCTTGTGCAGTATATAGTAAAAATCACATGAACGCCAGCCCCGAGGCATGGTGCTCAATTCACGCTTTGCTGTTAGCGGCAGATGATATCACAGCCATCATCTGCCGGCAATGATGACCAGAAGGGGTTAAGGCACAGTTTGCTTAATCTTAATGTAAGACTCCATTTTATTACAACAACCATATTAGATGGATTAATGTGGTTCATATTGGACTGTCCCTAAAAGATTGCTGATATCTGCTGTCAGTCAGTAAATGAAAATGGAAGCTCTCTTAGGCCAGTCTCACACATCCAGATAATTCCGGTACCGGAAAAATCGGTACCGGAATTATCCGTGTCCGTGTGTCCGTGTGCTTACCTTGAACATCAGTGTGGCACATGTGCGGCAGCCGTGTGCCACCCGTGTGCCGACTGGGTACCACACGGGGCGTGCAGGAGACAGCGCTAGAGATAAGCGCTGTCCCCTGCAACTGGTGCTGAAGCCGCCATTCATATCTTCTCTCCAGCGAACGCTGCTGGAGAGAAGATATGAATGGCGGCTTCAGCACCACGCTGGGGGGACAGCGCTTACTGTAGCGTTGTCTCCTGCACGGCACACGGACTGCACACGGACAGTGTCCCTGTGTGGTACGTGTTTTACACGGACCCATTGACTTTAATGGGTCCGTGTAATCATTGCGCTCCCACGAACACTGACATGTCTCCATGTTTTGCACACGGACACACGGTCCGTGAAAACACGCTGACATGTGCAGAGACACATTGATTTCAATGTGTCTACGTGAGTCAGTGTCTCCGGTACGTGAGGAAACTGTCACCTCACGTACCGGAGCCACTGACGTGTGAAACCGGCCTTACAGAGGAAACACATATCCATGGGTTATTTCTAATGTTGAAGCTCAACTAAATTAAAATACTGTAAATGGAGCTATGCTGCAGACCTCCACATGTGGATGGATAGCAGCCATGCTTTCCTAATCTTAAATCCTAGACAACCTCTTATTAACATATTAGAAAAGTGCTAATTTTGCAAATCACTAATGTTTTAGGCATAGCCATTTGTGCCTCCCTTAAAACAAAATCTGCTTTGTCAACAGCATGACAAAAATAGTGATAATACAGTTGTCAGAACGATTGCCCTGCTTATAGCCATTCTCAATTTTGAAGAATACAACATAAATTGGACTATAATCTGTCAGTTCTGGACTATTTTTGTCAATGCCAGAAACAAACCTATCTGGTTTGTGGCAGTATATTGCATTGCGTATTACACCATTTTGATATATTACTATTGTATAGTCTGTTTCAGTGGGCAAGTTAAGAGGTTGAGGCTTTTGTGATCTGTCTACTGAGAATATGTATTCCACTATTATTGCACATGCACTTTATTATAAAGATTTTTTTCTTTGCAAGTGGTTTATATAAGTGAAATTTCATCACTCTAAATACACTATTTTGGTATTTTGTACTCTAGTCAATACTATTTCATTTACTTGTTATCTCAGTGGTATAGGATCCCTTTATATTCATGATATTTATCACCTGCTTGTCTATGGACATTCCACTAAAGAGACCGATGTAGTTTATTCAATTACTAGATGGCAGCCCGATTCTAAAGAATCGGGAGTCTAGAATCCATATATACTTTATTTATTCAAATGTAAAAATAATACAATTAATAAATAATAGTAAGAAAGAACAAAAAATGGCTGCACTCACCAGCTCTTGACAATTCTTGTTATTTAAGGTACAGTTACACAGGATCCATGAACATGCTTATGAGGGGAGGGATGAAAGACCTCAGACGACAACTTTGCGTGTTGTGGCAAATGCCACAACAACGGTTCTTTGCTTAAGAACAATGTCAGGTAGTAGGAAAATAGCCAGTTAATAATAGGTAATAGTTCTTTGCAGGAATGCAGATATTAATAAATAGGCAGTTTATATTGCAGAGAAATTGCTGGGCAATAATGGACAATGTCCTTATGTGGCAAATAATAGAGCAATATACCCAATGTGGCAAAGAAGAGGTTAATAAACGGCCGTCTCTCAGTATAACAGTCAGTGAATAATAGGCAGTATATGGAGAAAACACCAAACAGAAGTTCAAAATTGGTGTGAAAATGTCACTGAACCACTTCACAACTAAATATATATAGTTTTGGTAAATGGTATTATCATTTTTTTGACGAAATTCGGCAGGAGCTTGAAGAGCAACGTCACTGGGCCCGCCTCCACGCAGTAGAAACTTGCTGTGAGGTAAAAATTCAAAAATCACACCAAAATGGCGGGCGGAGTGTGTCACAGTACGACACGTTTCTGATTGGTCGCTCGCAGCAGGCGGCAACCAATCAGACACTGGACACTGTTGACGTCACTTATCTCCGGACATTAGCTCCGGACATTAGCTCCGGACATTAGCTCCGGACATTAGCTCCGGACAGGAAGTTGGCACAAATTGCAGGAAGTAGTATTCTAGGCAATTATATATCTAGATACCACTGTGGATTTAGCTCACTATGTGTCTCCCTCTTTTTGGACTTTCCTTTTTGCCATTTTTAATATCTTGTTGTGTTGTTATCTATTTGTTTCAATAAACTATTTATGTTTTAATATTAAGTTGCAATCTCGTTAATCCTTCAGCTCGAAATTAGCTGATGGACATTCTGGGCATATATTGTGAGGCAGTAACCCCTGATACAGCTAGGGGGCGCTGTTTGTGCTCCCGAGAATGTACACAGAGGCGTATGAAGGCCATAGGTGTGCATGGCAGTCGCAAGTGTAGCTGTGAATGCAATGTGAGGTAGTGACTCGTGTCACAGGTAGGGGTCGCTGTGTGTTCTCACCAGGTTGTGCATGGAGATGGATGATGTCCATAGGCGTGCATGGGAGACACGGTTTTCCGGTCCAGGTTTTCCATGTGGCTGAAGACCACAGGTTTGTGTGTGAAAAGCCCTGCAGTAAAGGGTATGGGTGCGTCAGGTGTCAGGTGTGTGAGGTGCATGTCAGTGTCAGTCTGGTGTGTGCTGTTGTGCAGAGCAGAGGCCTGCAGAGCGCTGATTGAGTGCATGGAGGCACAGGCCAGTGGAGCCAGCACCCATGGCAGCTGAATAGCCTGGCACCCACAGCATATATAGCGATGCAATCGTCCATAGTACTGGTCTCGGATGTGGACAGTCCTGTGCCCGGAGGTGGATGTCCTGTGCCCGAAAGGGGACTGGCATAAGTAACAATTGCAAATAGGTGGATATAATGCCCGGCTGCTATCTGGAGGATATCCTGGGCTGTGTACAGCTGTGTGAATAAATAGATTGTAATACAGTGATGCAGGACACCCACGAGAACTAGTCAGAGAAGTGTGTAGAGTCTGCAACATGTAAAGCTGTCTTTGGGGACTTTAATATGGCGTACGGTCACCCATGGAAACTGGACAAAGGGAAGTCTGGCCCGTTTAGGGACTGCAATCTAAAGCCATGTGATGTGCACTATGAAGTGCTATGAACTGGTATGAATTGGTGTGAATTGAACACTGATAATATGCACTGAAGTTATATGCTTGGAACCTTTTATGTGTGAAGATAACACATTAAAAGAAACTTTTATGATTGAACTTTGTGGGTCACTGCCTTTTCACTGCGTATGGTTATTACCTCGGCATTACAATATATATACAGTATATTATATTCATCTATATCCTTTATTGTTGCAATGGTTATTTTTTGGAGGATTTTTGCCCTTTCTTTTTTATGAGTACCTGTTTTTATAAGATTTATTAATAAAATTTCATGTTTAAAAGCTTTAGTTGGAGTCTATTCATATCTGACAGCTATCCATTATTGCTGTTCCAGATACAGGTGTTTAATAGCTTCTTATATACAGTATAAGACTACATAGCTCCCTATATAATAATAATCTTTATTTTTATATAGTGCTAACATATTCTGCAGCGCTTTACAGTTTGCACACAATATCATTGCTGTCCTCGATGGGGCTCACAATCTATATTCCCTATCGGTATGTCTTTGGAATGTGGGAGGAAACCGGAGTGCCCGGAGGAAACCCATGCAAACATGGGAGAACATACAAACTCCTTGCAGATATATACAGTATGAGCCCCATATAGCCTCCTATATACAGTATGAGCCCACACATACAGTGCCTTGCGAAAGTATTCGGCCCCGTGGAACTTTTCAACCTTTTCCCACATATCATGCTTCAAACATAAAGATACCAAATGTAAATTTTTGGTGAAGAATCAACAACAAGTGGAACACAATTGTGAAGTTGAATGAAATGTATTGGTTTTTTAAAATTTTTGTGGAAATTCAAAAACTGAAAAGTGGGGTGTGCAATATTATTCGGCCCCTTTAGCTTAATACTTTGTTGCACCACCTTTTGCTGCGATTACAGCTGCAACTCACTTGGGGTATGTCTCTATCACTTTTGTACATCGAGAGACTGAAATTCTTGCCCATTCTTCCTTGGCAAACAGCTCGAGCTCAGTGAGGTTTGATGGAGATCGTATGTGAACAGCAGTTTTCAGCTCTTTCCACAAATTCTCGATTGGATTATTGAGGTCTGGACTTTGACTTGGCCATTCTAACACCTGGATACATTTATTTGTGAACCATTTCATTTTAGATTTTGCTTTATGTTTGGGGTCATTGTCTTGTTGGAAGACAAATCTCCATCCCAGTCTCAGGTCTTTTGCAGACTCCAACAGGTTTTCTTCAAGAATAGTCCGTATTTGGCTCCATCCATCTTCCCATCAATTTTAACCATCTTCCCTGTCCCTGCTGAAGAAAAGCAGGCCCAACCCATGATGCTGTCACCACCATGTTTGACAGTGGGGATGGTGTGTTCAGGGTGATGAGCTGTGTTGCCTTTACGCCAAACATATTGTTTGGCATTGTTGCCAAAAAGTTTGATTTTGGTTTCATCTGACCAGAGCACCTTCTTCCACATGTTTGGTGTGTCTCCCAGGTGGCTTGTTGCAAACTTTAAATTACTCTTTTTATGGATATCTTTGAGAAATGGCTTTCTTCTTGCCACTTTTCCATAAAGGCCAGATTTGTGAAGTGTACGACTGATTGTTGTCCTATAGATCTCTGCAATTCATCCAGAGTGATCATGGGCCTCTTGGCTGCATCTCTGATCAGTCTTCTCCTTGTTTGAGATGAAAGTTTAGAGGGACGGCTGGGTCTTGGTAGATTTGCAGTGGTATGATACTCCTTCCATTTCAATATGATCCCTTGCACAGTGCTCCTTGGGATGTTTAAAGTTTTGGAAGCATTTTGTACCCAAATCCGTCTTTAAACTTCTCCACAACAGTATCATGGACCTGCATGTTGTGTTCCTTGGTTTTCATGATGCTCTCTGTGCTTCAAACAGAACCCTGAGACTATCACAGAGCAGGTGCATTTATAAGGAGACTTGATTACACACAGGTGGATTATATTTATCATCATTAGGCATTTAGGACAACACTGGATCATTCAGAGATCCACAATGAACTTTTGGAGTGAATTTGCTGCACTGAAAGTAAACGAGCTGAATAATACGTATTGCACGCCCCACTTTTCAGTTTTTGATTTTCCAAAAAAATTTAAAATAACCAATAAATTTCGTTCAACTTCACAATTGTGTTCCACTTGTTGTTGATTTTTATGTTTGAAGCATGATGTGTGGGAAAAGGTTAAAAAGTTCCACGGGGCCGAATACTTTCGCAAGGCACTGTAGCTCTTCTATATACAGTATGAGCCCACAGATAGCTCCCTGCAAACAGTAAGAGCCGCACATAGCTCCCTATATACAGTATGAGCCCCCACATAGCAACTTATATACAGTACAAACCCACACATAGCCCATATATATGCACACATCCCATACACATATTAATATATCCCATCATTGTCCTCTGAAAAGAAAAAAACAAAATGGAAGTCAACTCACCTGGTCCGATTTGTAGTACCTAGATGGGATTCCAGCTTCGCACGGATTCAGGCAGAGCAGCCATAAAAGTAACACAGGAAAAGAGAGGGTATTGATCTAACGATATAGTCTATAAACCTCTTTAGAGTAAAATATGGCTTTTATTGAGTCATTTAAAATAGGTACAGGTATTTGATGTTAGGGTTGGCAGGATTACACTAAATAAAATATAAAATAAAGTGCAATTGAAGCGATGGCCGGGGGACCACCACGGTGCAGGAAGACTACTGTACACAAGATGAGGTGCAAACAACAAAGGGTAGATTTATTGGAAGGCAAGGAATGAAGGGAATGAGGAAGATGCAAACAGGGGTATACAATGGCAACAGACAATTTACAAGAGTTATGAACTTTAACTTTTCCGTAAAACAGCACGGTGCTACAACTATTGCAGGCTCAAAATATGTCTAATAAGCAAATGTAAACAATAAACAAGTGATGATGCTACTTTGCGTATAACCTCCCTGGCCTTTACTAAGCAGGCCACACGGCTGTCGTGTACTGACTATTGAAGCCTACACTAGGACCTAACAGGTGCACCAAACAGGAACAGACTCACGGTGATGTTGGAGAATCAGGTCCAGTCCCAGGTGGGCCCCAGCAGTCTAATACGGTGGTGCACACAGCTTTCTGTCAGCTCTGTGAAACGTGGTCTTCTCCTTGCTTCTGGATCCTAGGGATCCAGGGAGCCTAGGGATGCTCCTGGAAGCTGTAAATCCCTTTCTCTGTATCTTCGTGGCTAACTTGCAGCTATATCAGGACACAGTTCTTCTCTCTTTCAGCTATCAGCACAAAAAGTACACTCTGCAGCAGCCTCAGCTCACACACGCTGCTCCAGCTCCACACCTGCACTGCACTCTGCACAGACTAGTTCATTACACCGACTCTTGCAGGGGAGAAGCAGAACATTCCATCACGCCAGACAAGGGGGTGTAGCCTCTTAAAGTGACAACGTGTTCCTTACTGTCCATAACAGCACCACCCTCTTACACAATCGCTACTCGGGGTCCACCATGCAGAGATGAACCTGCTGCTAGTGTGAGCAATGACAGAACAAAACTGCGAGTGAGTGTTACCTTAAACACACTGTGATCGTGCCACACAGTGTGAACGGAACGCTGAGTACCAAGCTCAGTTACTTCACAGAGAGGTACTGCATCAAGAATGCTAAGTACTACACCCTGTTAAAGTCACAAGGATGTTAGCACGTGGAATGTGCTTGCTCCACAACTAAACTGCGCTAACCACACATGCGAATGAAGCAGATGCTGTGCCAAGAGAAAGAACTTTTATGAAGCTAGGTACAATACCCTGTCGACTTCACTGAGAGAAAGCATAAGGGTTGAGCTTGCTCTGTAACTGAACTGTGCTAACCATACACATGAACGAAACAGATGCTAAGCCAAGCGGCTAGTTACCCCAGTCCTGACGCTACCAAACTTGTGCCTGACCAGCACCCTACGCATGTAGCAAACAAGAGACTCAAGCGTTGAGCCATGGGTACAAAACTGCATAAGTGTGCTACCTGTCTGCCAACGTGTGCAGTCTTTGAGCATAGACAGACACACAAAAACGTGCAGAGTGGTGGAGTAACCACTCACTCACACAAAAACATAAATGATACTAGCGCGCCCGCTTGCCCCGCGAGAGCCTTTTATACACTAGGCCCCACCCCAAACACTCATGCCCAGTCAGTCGAGACTTCGTCCACGGGCCAATCCAGAGCTGCCACATCACCAGCGCAGCTAACGTCCAACCACCAATAAGAATACGCTATATCAGAGCATGCTCAGTAAGGTGATCTCTGCACTCCAGAGCGCTAGGCTGCACCTGCATATCACTGGTTACCATAGACTTGGCTGAAGAGCCAGCAGTAACCAAATGTATACCAGGAGCCTGAGCAAGACGTTGGGACCTACGTCTGTGCTGAGCAGCAATCGCAGCTGCCGCATCTGAATGGGAGACCGCAGAAGCAGATAATGCTTGGGATCTATCCCACACAGCGGGAGAATCCTGACACCTAACACTTGGTTCACTAAATATGCTATTAGCACATTGTCAGCAAAAATACAAAGGTGTAGTATTAAAACCAAAGTGTTTCGACATGCATCTTAATCATCGTCTGAGCTTGAAGTGACTGAGATGGTTTAAATAACCATCCTAGTGTGTTTCACCTGGTAATACAATGAGGAGAGGCATGTTAAGCACATTTAAACAACAGCTGCACTAAAAAAAAGAAAAGAAGAAAAACACATGTATGCAAACTTTTACATAAAATGAAAGTGTTGCACAAAGCTTTAAACACATCTAATACTGCAAAATGAGATCTTGTCTATGATTGAGACCAAGCGGTGTTCTTGTTTCTAATGTGAATATCCAGTATGACCCCTTGTTTAATAGCTTGCATCTATGATCTCCACCTCAACAAAGTCTATAGATCTTCTATAATCCCCAAGGGATTAGAATAATTAAACAATTATCCTCTCCCCACTCCCATCATTGTCCTTTCCCCAACTTCCTTCATCAGCTTTTGGAGGATATGTAGGAAACTATACTGTCATGTAGTATGGGGTACGTGGTAGGAAGGTGTGTTCTAATGTGGAATGTGATAGCTAGGAGTGTATGCTCTCATGTATTAAGAGTAAGGTAAGAGAGTATGCTTTCATGTCATATGTGTTAAGAAAGTGGGTCTGCTCTGATGTGGCATGTATTAGATAACATGGTATGCTCTTATGTGGTATGTGGCATTTGTTAGGTAAGAGGGTATGCACTCATGTGGCACATGGTATATGGAAGCTGAAAGTATATACTCTCATGTGGCATTTTGTATGTATTTGGTAAGTGGGTATGTTCTCATGTGGAATATGTAAGGTAAGAGGGTATGCTCTCATGGGGTATGGGTTAGGTAAGAGGGTATGCTCTCATGTGGCACATGGTATGTGGAATGTAAGAAGATATGCTTTTATGTGGCATATGGTATATATTAGGTAAGAGATTATGTTCTAGTGTGGAATAGGCTAGGTAATAGGGTATTCTCTCATGTGGTATGGTTAAGTTAGAGGGTATGCTCTCATGTGGCACATGGTATCTAATAGTTACGAGGGTATGCTCTCATTTGGATGTGGAATGTGTTAGGTAAGAGATCATGCTCTCATGTGGTATGGTTTAGGTAAGAGGGTATTCTCTCATATGACATGTGGCATTTGTTAGGTAAAAGGATATGCTCTCATGTGGCATATGCTTTGTATTAGTTAAGAGGGTATGTTATCTTGTGGCATATGGTATATATTAGTTAAGAGGGTATATTCTCATGTGGAAAGTTTTAGGTAAGAGGTCATGCTCTCATGTGGTATGGGTTACATAAGAGGGTATGCTCTCATACAGCATGTGGCATTTGTTAGGTAACAGGATATGCTCTCATGTGGCATATGGTATGTATTAGGTAAGAGGGTATACTCTCATGTGGAAAGTGTTAGGTAAGAGTGGAGCGCCCCCAGACACAGGGCTGCAGGGTACTCGGTACTGGTCCTCTCTGTCTCGGTTCTAGGATTGTTACGGTGGCTGGACCCGGTCCGTGACCCTGCTAAGGGGCGTCCAATGAAAGGTGATGCAAGTTTGTCAAGGTTTCGTGACGCCACCTGTGGTATTCGGTCAGGGTGACCGACGCTGCTTGAGGCCCACTGGGGTGGTGTTATGGCAGCTAGATGGTATACCTTCCCACAGGTGAAGTGCTTCCCCAGGGCTTCCCAAGTGTAGGTGGTGATGATGTGAGGCACGGTTAAATACGAGGACACAGTGTTGCAGTCTCTTTACCTTTTACTGAAGGCTTCGGGATCTGCCATCCAGAGCACTGTTAACATGGCTGGCTGAAAACGGCCGGTCCGAAGGCACATCCAGAGTTCCCTTTGCAGGTGGAAATCGTTGCCTACCAACTAGCGCCTGTATGTTGTAGTCCTTCCCTGCTGAGCACCACGGGATAGTCCTCACAACTCTCATATCAGTTCTTTCTCTTCTCCGTTCCCCAAGTTTATCTGGCTAGGACGCACCCGTATGACGGGTAGGCTCAGAGCTATTCTGGGACCCTAGAGACGCCCCTCTCCACGTTTACCCCCTATGTCTGCTTAGGTGATTTAAGGTAGACAGCCAACCTGTAATCAACTGTCCTGCCGCTGTTTGAAGTAATGCTTGGAGTCAGTTACTTCCTCGGCATTCCGGCCACCGGCTAAGTGCCTCAGTAGGATGTTGCCGTTCTCGGGGCACGACTCCTACTGGTTCTTTCTCCTTGTGCTGTGATCTCGTTTCTCACTTCTCCACAATATACTTCGCTTTGTGTCCTTTCTTAGGATGCCGCCGCAAGGTAGTGCAGGCACGGCTCCGTCACGTTCTGTCCTTTCTGCTAGGTCCCTGCCAGTAACCCACCCCTGACAGGTCCTCCCTAGAGCTCTCCCAGGCTGTGTTCTGTCTAACTTCCTATCCAACCCCCAGTTTTACCAGAGTGTGAGGAGTGGCCTAATACATAGTGCCTTTTGCTCCCCCTGGTGGCCGGAGTGTGAAGTGTAATGTGTGACTGTGATACCTGGTCAGGTGAACTCCTTTAGTGCAATCAGACATAACATCACTCCCCTTAGTGGCAGAGCGACATTACTGCAACGACCAGGACTCTGAGGCGCTGCAAGAGATCATGCTCTCATGTGGTATGGGTAACATAAGAGGGTATGCTCTCATACAGCATGTGGCATTTGTTAGGTAAGAGGATATGCTCTCATGTGGCATATGGTTTGTATTAGGTAAGAGGGTATGCTCTCATGTGGAATGTGCTAGTTAAGACAGTGTGTTCTCAGTTTTACACCAAGCACACATAATAGTTTAGGGTAAATCTAAAGTTACCAGGGAAGGTGTCAGAATACTATAAATAGGATCAGAAGGCTACACAATTGTAATAATATACATTTTAAGCTAAGCTTTACTAGATGTGAACCTACTGATTAAACATACTCTTTATAGGCGAACACCTCATTTCCATGCTTGGTAAATAAAGGACGGGTCACGATAGCTGCCATTAGTTATGTCATTGTTGTGATACTTAGAGTCTGTGCTGCTAAACAATTATAACCGTCTATCTGTGTTTAATTCTGAAAACTATGGATGGCGACCGTCAGTTCTCCAGCTGTTGCTTAGTTACATCTCCTTTATATTTAATAATTTATTGGCAGAAATAATAGCAGAGCATCTATATTCTGCATCTGAATGTAATCTGACTTCTACCGGTGGAGGAGAACAAAAAGAAGGGAAACAGAGACGCTATGACAATGTCAGGGTTACTTATTTGTATCATAATATTTACATTAAATGCTGTTTTTATTTTATCTATTGTCAACATTGAGCTAAAATACTAATGGGTTACAAAAAGGATTAAAAATACCTGAGGCCCCCATCCCTTCCCCAAACACCTTCTATTAACTAAAACGGGATTAAGAATGAAATCTATTCATAGAAGAAGGAATATTACATTGGCAAGAAAAGCAGACACAGACATAAGAATAAAATGCTGCCAAGTATTATACTCTTTTTAAAAGGCGTTGCTAGAAATTAGTTATTTCATGTAAATGAATGGCCAAATGTAATTTTTTATTATTAGTTTAATAAAGAATTAATTGCTTAATAATTTCCCAACACATTTTTATAGACTATAAAGATTTATATTGCTGATACAAGAACTCAAATTCCATGAGATAAAAAATTAACCCCTTCACCACCGAGCCTGTTTTCACCTTCCTGACCAGGACAAATTTTTCAATTCTGACCACTGTCACTTTATGTGGTAATAACTCTGGAACACTTTAATGGATCCCACTGATTCTGAAACTGTTTTTCCCTGACACATTGTACTTCATGTTAGAGGTAAACTAAAGGTCAACATTTTTTTATGTTTATTCGTGAAAATTTTGGAATTTTCTGCCCTTAATCCAGAGAGTTATGTCACATAAAATAGTTAATAAATAACATTTACCGCATGTTTGCTATACATCAGCATCATTTTTAAAACATTTTTTTTGTTAGGAAGTTAAAAGATTATCAGTAATTTCTAATTTTTCCAACAAAATTTACGAAACCAATTTTTTTAGGAACCACATGACATTGAAGTCTATATTTGGGACTATATGACAGAAAATACCCAAAGTGACATTATTTTAAAAACTACACCACTCAAAGTCACATTTAAGTAGGTGATTCACAAGAATTAAAACAATGTGGAAGGAATACAAGTAAAATTTTACTTTTTCCCACAAAAATTTTGTTTTAGCCCCAATTTTTTTTATTTTCACAAAGGTAACAGGATAAAATTGACCCCATATGTGGTGGAAAGCTACTGTTTGGGCACACGGTAGGTCTCGAATGGAAGAAGCACCTTTTTTTTTGGAATGGAAAATTGGCTGGAATCTATAAAGGATTATTTTGCATTTGGAGAGTCCTTGATGTGCCTAAACTGTGGAAATCCCTCACAAGTTACCCTATTTTTGAAATTACACCTCTCAAGGAATATATCTAGACATGTAGTGAGCACTTTGAACCCAAATGTGCTTCAAAGAATTTTGCAACGTTGAACTGTAAAAATGAAAAAAAAGTATTTTTCCCTCAAAAATGTTGCTTTAGCCCCAAATTATTTCATCTTCACAGGGGTAACTGGAGGAATTGGACTACAAAATTTGTTGTGCAATTTGTCTTGAGTACACTGATACCTCATATGTTGTGGGAAACTACTGTTTGGACGCACTGCCAAGCTCTGAAAGGAAGAATTGACGTTTTGGAAGGCAGACTTTGATGGAATGGTCTGTGGGTGCCATGATGCATGTGCAAAGTCCCTGATGTGCTTAAAAAATGGGAATTCCTCACAAGAAACTGTGGCGCCCCAGGGTCCTGGTCATCACAGTAGCATTGCTTTCCTCCCGGGAAGAGTGATGCTACGTTTGGAGGCAAGAAAGGATAACTGTAACCAGGTACCACAAATATGCAACACATTCACACTCCAGGCCACCAGGGGGAGCTTTTGATCCTATTTACTAGGTGACTCCCCATATATATAACTGGTAGTCTGTAGGGAAAGTTAGAAAGTTCCAGACATCCGTCTGCGGAGGACAGAGGGTTTACGGAGCTGTGCATGCCCTCAGAACTGCAGCTCCCAGAAAGAGACATTTAGAAAGCAAAATTGATTGCAGCGAGTGTGCAGGAAAGCAGAGCAAAGGAGAGGATACCAGCCCCAAGCAGGCTGCCTCCTTCTGAGGTGCAAAACACCGGTAGCTGGAACACCGAGGTTGTAAGGACCTCCACGCCTTACATCAGAGACCGGCAGGACAGCTAATTGCACGTTACCTGTCCGCACCTACACCCAGGAGGCACGGTGACACCCTGCAGAGCCGGGTCATCTAAGAGACCCTATAAACAGGCTCAAGTCACCAGTCATACGGGTTTTGTCCTATTCTAACCGGGGACAGAGAGAGAGATAACATCTGTGAGGACCTTATGTGAAGCTTAGCAGTAAGGGA
Source organism: Ranitomeya imitator (assembly GCF_032444005.1). NCBI lineage: Eukaryota > Metazoa > Chordata > Amphibia > Anura > Dendrobatidae > Ranitomeya > Ranitomeya imitator. The sequence continues at coordinate 722,159,188 of NC_091284.1, forward strand.
CTACACCATTACAGCGCAAAGGAAGGCTTTTACTTTCCACCTGGATAAGAGGACTCTGGACTTGCCTCCGAACCGGCCGGACCCTACCTGCCCTGTGATCCAGTTCCCTGGACTGTGGCTGCTGCAGTCTTCAGTAAACGAGATAAAGAAACTGCAAACCTGTGTCCTCGTTCCTTACTGCACCTCTCACCATTCTACTATCTACACATTGGGAAGCCCTGGGGATATACTTCACCTGTGGGAAGGTATACCATCTAGCTGCCATAACATCACCACAGCGGACCCCTTAAAGCAGTGTCGGTCTGACCGAATACCACAGGTGGCGTCACGAACATAAACTTTATTCCCTTTAATGACCTTTCCCTTTTAGATGGGCGCCCAGGGCCACGGACTGGGTTGCAGCCACTGTGACATCCCCTGTGATCACCGGACCCGGCACCGAGTACCCCACGGCCCTGGCGGGCGACTCATAACCCTATATTGGAATTCATCTACTGTTTTCCTGGTATGTGAATCATACAATGTGGTGGCATATGTGAGTTCTGTACAGTACATCAGGCATAAGTTATGTAGAGTGAATCAAGCTCGCATGTGTAAGTTGTGTAAAGTACATCAGGTTCGAATGTGTAAGATGTGTAGAGTGCATCATTTCATGCAACAAATAGAGTAAATCAGAAATAAATTTAGTAATCCATGAACGAGTGGTACAGTTTGAAACAATCTTGTATGCACAAGCCAGGTTTGTCGGGGCAGGTGTCACACAGAGATATTGTGTCCTTTCTTATCCTCTTCTGTAAGACACTTTGCACCTTTTTTGTGAGCTTCCTTTCTTTACAGTTTGAGGGACCTCCTTTAAGAAATGTTGCCCCGGTACTATACAGGCACTTTCAGTTCTAGAAGTACTAGGGCCTTCTCCTTCCTGACTTCCAAATATTAGGGCAATAGTCACTACCTCCTGAAACTGAAGGAATGTACTGGTCTGGCCTGCAGATCATGATAGCATGATACATTGACATCTGTATGATGTACACTGCCAGCTTTTTGTACCACACCTTGGCTTTCAGCATGACACTGTAGAACTGGGGACAGAGGGATCAACTCCCCTCATGTTCTTGTTGTGCCCCAGGACACACTCGAGTTTGGGGACCTGTGTAGAGGTATCTCGTACAGCAGTGGGGGTGCTGCCATTTTCATGTATTGTGGTCAAGAAAAGGACATCTCTCTTGTCCTTGTACTTGAACACAAGTATGTTGTCACTACATTGGACCCTGCACAATTAGCAACCTAGGGAGTCCATTCTGGTTTTTGTGCACAGTACCGCATGCTGCAGTAGCTCTGGCAGGGGGATTTGAAAAGTGAAATGCTGGTGTAGAAGTTATCTACGTAGAGGTGAAAACCCTGATCCATTAGTGGTGCACCAATTCCCACACAATTTTCCCACTCACACCCAGGACAGAGGATTATTTAGGGGGTGTAATCCAGGCGTCCTTCCCTTCATAAACTGTAAATTTGAGGATGTACGCTGAGGTACTGTCGCAGAGCTTGAACATTTTAATTCTGATCCTGTCCCTCTTACTAGGCAGATATTGTCAGAATTTAAGCCCCCCTTGAAGTGCATTAGGCACTGGTCTATGCAGATGTCCCTTTAGGGAATATGCACAAATTTGTTGCTGGAGTGATCAATGACTGGCCTAACTTTGAATAGTCAGTCAAAGTTGCAATTATCCCAGGGTGGACATTCTTTATAAGGCCGGCGTCACACTGGCGTTTAAAACAGCCGAGTGCAATGCGATAAAAAAATCGCATTGCACTCGGACCAATATTAAGTTATGGGGCCGCTCCCAGCAGCTGACTTTTTGTCGGCCGTTTTCCTCGGTCCGAGACAATCGCAGCATGCTGCGATTGTCTCGGACCGAGGAAAACTCACGGCTCACTCGCACCCATATAAGCCTATGGGTGCGAGTGAGACAGCGCACACCACTCGGATAACATCCGAGTGATGTGCGCTATAAGCGGACCCCAGCAATGGAGGAGATGGAGAAATCCATTTTTCCGCCTCCTCCGCAGCTGTGCTCTGATCCTCCCTGTGCGAGAGAATCGGAGCACAGACACATGACACTCAGCTCCTGCTCTGCTGCGAGCAGGAGCCGAGTGTCATTAGCATATCGCATCCGATGCTCTCGCATCGGATGCAATACGCTAGTGTGACGCCGGCCTTATCGTGGTAATGCAAAAATTTGTGAATGCCCTCAAAGCGTGTCCAGGACATAGCCATGCAGAAAACAGGAGTGGGACTGGTATATAAAACATCAACACTCCAATATTACTGATCTTCACTAACCACATGTGAAAGACAAGGCCCCAAAACATCATAATTTCTACTGCATCTATAGGGTCCAGTTAGCAAATGATGAAGTGGTAATTTAGGTTAAACATTGTGGGGCATACAAATTTGTATGGGCCACTATAATATCTACAAAATTGTCTTAAAAAAGTCGATCTCTGTGAGGCTGGCAATGTCAAATTGGATTCCTGATTGTGCCACAAAATCAGAAATCTGCAGCTCATAAACTTGGGGGGACCAGGTCCATAGGGGACCAATAATGGCGACATCTTCTCCCTCGCTATCAGTGTCGGAGGCAAGGAAGGCATTTGACTCTGGAGTGCCCGCTAGGGTCTAGGGCAGCGGTCCCCAACCTTTTTGACCTAGAGAGCCACATTCAGCAATGAGAGGGGTCACGAGTAACATCCTGCTCCTGCCCCCTCAACGTAGTGTCAACCAAAGCCCCCATATACGGATATAATGATAACCGAAGCTTTTCCACAGAAATCACTCCAAAGCAGTGCACTGAGATCCAAGGGTTACAAAAATGCTCCAATTCAGTATTCTCCCATCAAGGACTCCCAACACACTGTCGCATTTAGGTTCAAGAACCGGCTCTAACAGGTAATATCATCCCCCATACCTAAAACATCTCTAAACCCCTAAAACCAGCATATGTGCATCCAGATCTGCTCTTCTGTGCTGGGCTACTCAAAAATTCACCATTTTGAGATGTCCTCTTCATACCTGTTTGTTAGACCTGGAGCTAATCCACAAAGCTGGCAGGCAGTCGCGAACCACAATTCATGGGACCGCGAGCCACATGTGGTTCCCGAGCTACAGGTTGAGGACCCCTGGTCTAGGGGATACTAGGTCCCGGGTCAGGTGGTCATTAAATGGGTAATCACGGTGGCAGGGACCTGGTCCGTGGCCCTGGGCGTCCAAGTTAAAAGGGGTGAAGTAAATGGGAATAAAGTTTATAAAGTTTGTTCATGATGCCACCTGTTGTATTCGGTCATGGATGACCGACACTGCTTAAAGAGACCGCTGGATCTGATAGTGATGCAGCAGAGTTGGTACAGCTCTCTACAGGCAGAGCTTTAGTCCCAGGGCACTTAGATTGTAAATGGTGGTGATGGCAATTGTGGTGGCTGTAGTGCAGGGTGGATGGCACAGTAAATAAATGTGAGGACACAGCGTGGTACAGTTTCTAATGCTTTATTCACAGTTCTTAATTGCCCCAGCCAGGGTGCTGTGTCCTTCAGGTCTGTGGTCCAGCCAGCTCTCAAACAATTTGGCTACACTTTCCAGAACCCTCTTTCTTATGTTCCTTTCTCTGGCCATCTCACTATGCTGGTTTTCACCCTTCTGCCCTGAGACTTCACACACAGTGTCCCAATCCAGCAGCCTCAGAACTTTTTCGGCGACGTCCTCTGAGTCCTCTTGCTCCTATATGGTTGCCTTTTCAGTGAATATTTGTGGATGTGGCTTTGGCACGTAAAGATACCACAGCCTCCGGTTAGCTAGCTGAGTCCTTAGTTTCCCACTAGTTTGAGGGCCGGTCCCTCACTGCGACCTGGTTCCTTCATGTCTGGATGCGGGCCCCATGAATGGGTTGCTCACTACTCGTGCCCCTGGAACCCCTTCCTTCAGTTCTTTCTGTTGTGCCACTTTCTTTCAGTTCCCTCTCTTTGGAAACCCCTTACAGTCTGACAGGAGCTGCAGACCCCCCCATCTGCTCAGCTCCACTCCTCTCTCAATCTGCACCTTGCTGATGTTTCTAACAAGCTCCACCCCTGCTCTACCTACCCCACCCACTCCTCCAACACCCTTTCCTATCCAGCCTGAGATGAGACGTTCCTCTCTTAGGGTGTGTCCAGGTGCCCTGACTGAATTGTCTGGTGTTGGATGCAAGTGTAGGGTTCTTTGCCATGCTCCTCCTTACCTGAGAGCGAAGTATCACACCTCTGGATGAGGTGCAGTACTCTGTGGCAACTGGTCCCTCAGGGGTGCCACAACTCCTTGGCTGAATAACGTCTTTGAACATTTTATTTTTCACGTGGGTGGTGTGTGTCTGTTGTGTTTTTCATGTGTGTGTGTGTGTGTGTGTATGTGTGTGTGTGTGTGTGTGTGTGTTGAGCTAACTAAATTTTATTTAGGTGTGTGTTTGATGTAAACTTTTTTTTATTAATTTGTTACAAACACGTTTCCTGCAGCGGTGCTCCAGGTGCGCAGAACGTCTGTGGAGAAAACCTAATCTACCCGAAGATTTCATCCATTATAAGTTCATGCTAAAGACATACAATTCTGCCCTTCACCTCTCCAAACAAACCTACTTCAACACCCTCATCAACTCCCTGTCCAATACCCCTAAACGTCTCTTTGACACGTTCCAGTCCCTACTCAACCCAAGAGAGCAGGCCCCAACCACGGATCTCCGTGCTGACGATCTGGCCAATTACTTCAAAGAAAAAATTGACCACATTCGACAGGAAATCATCTCCCATTCTCTTCATACCATGCACTGTCCTCCCTCCCCCACTGCATCTAGTTCACTCTCTGACTTTGAAGCAGTTACAGAAGAAGAAGTAAGCAGGCTCCTTGCATCTTCTCGCCCGACCACTTGCACCAGTGACCCCATTCCGTCACATCTCCTCCAGTCCCTTTCCCCGGCTGTCACCTCTCACCTAACAAAAATATTCAACCTTTCCCTCACTTCCGGTATTTTTCCCTCCTCATTTAAGCATGCCATCATACATCCATTACTTAAAAAACCATCCCTCGATCAAAACTGTGCCGCTAATTATAGACCTGTCTCTAATCTTCCCTTCATCTCTAAACTCCTCGAACGCCTGGTCCACTCCCGTCTTACCCGCTATCTCTCAGATAACTCTCTTCTCGACCCTCTTCAATCTGGCTTCCGCTCTTTACACTCTACTGAAACTGCCCTCACTAAAGTCTCTAATGACCTACTAACAGCTAAATCTAATGGTCACTACTCCATGCTAATTCTCTTGGATCTCTCCGCAGCTTTCGATACTGTGGATCATCAGCTCCTCCTCACTATGCTCCGCTCCATCGGCCTCAAGGACACCGTTCTCTCCTGGTTCTCCTCCTATCTCTCTGACCGATCCTTCACTATATGTTTTGCTGGTTCCTCCTCCTCTCACCTTCCCCTTACTGTTGGGGTTCCTCAAGGATCAGTCCTAGGCCCCCTCCTCTTCTCGTTGTATACTGCCCCTATTGGACAAACAATCAGTAGATTTGGTTTCCAGTACCATCTCTATGCTGACGACACCCAATTATACACTTCTTCTCCTGATATCACACCGACCTTTTTAGAAAACACCAGTGATTGTCTTACCGCTGTCTCTAACATCATGTCCTCCCTCTATCTGAAACTTAACCTGTCAAAAACTGAACTCCTCGTGTTCTCTCCCTCTACTAACCTACCTTTGCCTGACATTGCCATCTCCGTGTGCGGTTCCACCATTACTCCAAAGCAACATGCCCGCTGCCTTGGGGTCATCCTTGATTCTGACCTTTCATTCACCCCCCATATCCGATCACTGGCTCGCTCTTCTTACCTGCATCTCAAAAACATTTCTAGAATTCGCCCTTTTCTTACTTTCGACTCTGCAAAAACTCTTACTGTTTCACTTATTCATTCTCGTCTGGACTATTGTAACTCTCTACTAATCGGCCTCCCTCTTACCAAACTTTCCCCGCTCCAATCTGTCCTGAATGCTGCTGCCAGGATCATATTCCTCACCAACCGTTACACCGATGCCTCTACCTTGTGCCAGTCATTACACTGGCTACCCATCCACTCCAGAATCCAGTACAAAACTACTACCCTCATCCACAAAGCACTCCATGGCTCAGCACCACCCTACATCTCCTCCCTGGTATCAGTCTACCACCCTACCCGTGCCCTCCGCTCCGCTAATGACCTCAGGTTAGCATCCTCAATAATCAGAACCTCCCACTCCCGTCTCCAAGACTTTACACGTGCTGCGCCGATTCTTTGGAATGCACTACCTAGGTTAATACGATTAATCCCCAATCCCCACAGTTTTAAGCGTACCCTAAAAACTCATTTGTTCAGACTGGCCTACCGCCTCAATGCATTAACCTAACTATCCCTGTGTGGCCTATTTATAAAGAAAAAAAAAAAAACTAAAAAACTATCAGGTTCTTCGCATCATGTTCTCATTCACTTTATGCAGTTAATAGCCCACTGTGTCTGTACTGCTACATACTTAGGCAGTTAACTGGTTCATGCAGCTTTACATGAACACCCGAGCCTTACAATATGGCCGGTCCGAATAACTAAAGCAATTGTTACCATCCACCTCTCGTGTCTCCCCTTTTCCTCATAGTTTGTAAGCTTGCGAGCAGGGCCCTCATTCCTCCTGGTATCTGTTTTGAACTGTATTTCTGTTATGCTGTAATGTCTATTGTCTGTACAAGTCCCCTCTATAATTTGTAAAGCGCTGCGGAATATGTTGGCGCTATATAAATAAAAATTATTATTATTATTATTTAGAATAGAAGAAAGATAAAATTAAAATATAGAAGAAAATAATCTAGAAATAAAAAGATAAAAGTAAAAAGGAGAATATAAAAATTTGGTAAAATAAAAAAAACTTTCTAAACGGATAACAGTAAAAACAATTACTGAGCACCTGCAACAATATTACACTAATTGCAATTTTATACAGTAGAAACAAAACTCAGGGAAAATAACTACTAAAATAATTTTCCTCTAAAATTCTGAAACTACAATTACTAAAGGGACATCAGTAAAAATAAAATTACTGAGCGCCCACAACTATCTGATGCAAATTGTATTCTATATATTAGTAGAAAAAAACGGTAGTATACGTATTAATAGAATTTTCCACTAAAATTCTGAAACTACTATTACTAAATGGATGTCAGAAAAAATATATTACTGAGCACCCGCAACTGTCTGACACTAAGGCCAGGATCACATATATATGTATATGTATATTTATACATTGATATTTTTGGGTCATATTGAATCCCTATAGACCTTTGGGGGAACAAACACTGATTACAAGCACTTGCACTTTTTTCTTGCTGCTATCTTCTGCTTCTTCCCACCACCGAATGTAGGTGGACACTGTTTTACACCTGAAATGTCATTTATTCTACTTTGTCTTTGACTTGTTTGCTAATATACATTTGTCATGTTTTACATGTTCTTTTGAATAAAATGTGATACTTTTTTATATTATGGGATGTTTTTTGCTCCTTTTTCCCTTTTGGTTTTGTTCCCTAGAACCAGCCTATGATCAGTGCTGCTATAGCACCCATCATAGTGAAGATCAATGTTTCAGGCAAGTCTATTAACTGAAACATTGAAATCACTGTGATTGGCTGTTCAGAATTGGACATCCAATCACAGCAATCATATTTGTGAGGGAGACGGTGAAACTCCAGTGGCAGTGAAACAGCAGGTACCTTCTTGTGTCTTCGGGCATGGTGGCTGCATGATCTCTATGACATAACTGTACGTCATCGGTTGGGAACCATAGGTATGTCAAGCATCGTGAAGGGGTTAAATTATTATTATTTATTTATATATAAAGCACCATTAATTCCATGGTGCTGTACATGACAAAGGGGTTACGTACAGAGTTATAGATATAATTTACAGTAAAAAAATTTTACAATGACAGACTGGTACAGAGGGGAGAGGACCCTGTCCTTGCAGACTTACATTCTATGGGATAATGGGGAAGAGACAGAAGGTCGGGGGTGCGGCAACTCTGGTGGTGGTGAGGTGGCAGCTCGGGTGGTGGTGAGGCGGGAGTTCGGGTGGTGGCGAGGCGGCAGCTCGGGTGGTGGTGATGCGGGAGCTAGGGTGGTGGTGAGGTGGCAGCTCAGGTGGTGGTGAGGCAGCGGAATAGTTATTGCTGGCTGTAGGCTTTCATGAAGAGATGGGTTTTCAAGTTCCATCTGAAGGATCCGAGGGTGCTGAATAATCGGACGTGTTGAGGTGTGGAATTCCAGAGGATGGGGGATATTCGGGAGAAATCTTGGAGGCGGTAGTGTGAGGAACGAATAAGTATGGAGGAGAGTAGGAGGTCTTGTGAGGACCGAATATTACGTGAGGGAAGATATTGGGAGATTAGTTCAGAGATATAGGGGGGAACAGATTGTGGATGGCTTTGTAGATCAGTGTTAGTAGTTTGAACTGGATTCCTTGGGGAATTGGGAGCCAGTGGAGGGATTTGCAGAGGGGATAAGAAGGGGAATAGCGAGGAGAGAGGTGGATTAGATGAGCAGCAGAGTTGAGGACAGACTGGAGCGGTGCAAGAGAGTTAGCGGGGAGGCCACAGAGGAGGGTGTTGCAATAATCGAGGTGGGAGATGATGAGGACATGCTCAAGAGTTTTGGTAGATTGTGGGCTGAGGAAGGGATGGATTGTGGCAATATTTTTGAGTTGGAGGCGATAGGAGATGGCAAGAGTTTGGACGTGCAGTTTGAAGGACAGGGCAGAGTCGAGAGTTACCCCGAGGCAGCAGATTTCAGGTTCAGGAGAGAGCGTGAAGCCATTTACCATAATAAATAGATCAGGTATACGTTGATATTAGCGCATTTTACAGCACAATTGGTGGTCTTATATTTATTTCTATGTAGCTACATAGTGGGCCCCAAGAATGATTTTCTCTGGTGGGCCCAAGGTGCTCCAGTCGAACGCTGATGGGGTGTCTCACTCAGCGGACACTAAAACAGTCTACTGGTCACCACTGACAGCCGGCGGACACCACAGACAGCCGGCGGACACCACTGGCAGCCATCAGATACCATGGACAGCAGGCGGTCACCACAGACAGCACGCAGTCACCACACACAGTGGGCGGTAACTACAGACAGCGGGTGGTCACCACAGATAGCGGGCGTTCACCACAGACAAATGGTGGATGCCACAGATAGCCGGCGGATGCTACAGACAGCCAGTGGACACCACTGACAGCTAGCAGACACCACTGACAGCCAGTGGATACCACGGACAGCCACAGACAGCTAGTGGACACCACTGACAGCCAACAGACACCACTGACAGCCAGTGGATACCACGGACAGCCACCAGACACCACAGACAGCGGGTGATCACCACAGACAGTGGGCGGTCACCACAGACAGCTGGCAGACACCACAGACAGATGGTGGTCCCCACAGACAGCCAGCGGTCCCCACAGACAGCTGGTGGTCAACACAGGCAGCCACAACTTCAAAAAGCACCTTTTATTTCTATTTCTCCCCTCTTTGTAACACCCTGTGGTGTACGATGGTCCTCAGTCTCGTACAGTCTCGTACGTTAAATGCAGTCTGTCTATAGTCAACACTAGAGGGAGCTTAGGAGTTTATTACGTACTCCATGATAAAACAATATGCTATATGCTCCCTCTAGTGGTAGGAAGATTGCTATATATTAGTAGTAAGATTTGGAGTTCTGTAACAAATAAAGGTCAAAATACTATAAAGAGTAATAAAAATAAAAATAAATTATTTTATACCTACAAATGACATGGTGATAAAGATAGAAATGAGCAAAATCCCAGTAATTACCTTTTTTAATAGTATCTCATATATATTATTGCAACATAAACCTGCTTATGTAAAACAAGCCAAGATTTCTTAGAAACCACATAAGATCAACTTAGTCTACTGCTTTTACATTCTATTGCATTTATTCAAAATCTTTTTCTCAACTTATTTTTCTGTATTTATTTTCCCACAATATTTAATTTTATTTCCTTTAATATACAGTGAATCTAAATCATTCACAGCAATGGTTTCACCATAACATTATTTCACTTGATTAGTTTTAGTGTCAGAAATAACCAATTTTCTTTGATTGTTCTTCATCAAAAGTACGTAAATGTTTTGAAACATGGGTCAAAATCATGAAAAAGGATCTAACATTTCATATACTGTACCCAATAATGATCAAAGTGTGAAAATGAAATAGAATGAAATTTCCAAAAGCTTAAAGAATGGAGGCCATTTTGAAGTTGCTTTGTTAATAGGACATACACAACTTAGAGTAATGAAGTACACATAGGGTGTCTCCAGCAGAAGTGATATGCCCAGGTTGGTGCGAGTCTCTACTACATATATATACAGGACTTCGAACTCTGAAGATGATAAAAGGGATGAACGTAAAATTGTCCAAGGTTTTCCGGCAGTCATGGACCAACGTACAAATGACTTCATGCTTAAATGGTTGGTAAATGATGGCTATTCATCAAAGCTTGGTTCATTTATTAAATTAAGGCATGTTAAAAAGGCATACATATACATAAATTAAACAGACAAATTAGACTGGACAAAAATGCCAAAGACAAGGAGTTTGGATCTTTATTTTATCACTGGATAGTTTTACGAATCCTGAGAAAATTAGCATAAGACGTAATTTATTTAAGTCAATCTATTCATTGTTTTCGAGCTTTCACAGTATCATTTTCTTTTTAAAAATAACAAAAGAAAGGCCACCGATCACTGGAAGTGTTGCTTTTTTAAAGGTTTATGGATTTTCCTGTTTAATGAAAAGTGTTAGTTTTTCATTTTTTTCTCACAGTTCTGTCAATAGATATATTCAGCTCCTTTAAAGATAAGTATTGTGCTTGATATTTATGGGTATAACATATGACGATGCCGAGACATCGGCGGAGGTATTGTAATATATTTTCTGTATTTTTTCCTACTATTTTATTTTTATTTTCTTGTATAAATATAAGCATGGTCGGTAACGTACAATCCTGAATTTTACTTCTCTGTTCCTGCATTATAATTTGTAATATAAAGTACCATAGTTCAGAAGCTTGTAGGCTCTAATACTATATAGTGATATTATAGATCGACCCGTATAAGTCCTCATAACTGTACACCACGCTGAACACCAAGTATGAAGCCTTGAGGTACTATACCTAAGTTTTATATTGAGTAATAGGGAGGTTTTCTCTGTTGGATACGGCACCAACCTTTCCTTAAGTAAGAATGTAGCAGTATGTCCAATGTCAGATCTCTATGTATGGAGCAGGCTCAGGAGTTGATCCCGCACGATACACAGCAGATATTGGCTGTGTTAAATAGCCGATATCTGTCTGTACTTGCAACATCCAGCGCATGCTTCAATTGTTGCAGTTTAACCACCTACCTAAATTCTGCTATCAGTCACTGAAGTGATTGGTGGTGCATTCCTTTACCATCTTCCATTGCCACCTTCAAAGTGATTTATGGCGTGCCGATGGGTTGTCATGGCTGTCGAGGGCTAGCTGAAGGCCCTCATGGTTGCCATATATATCCACTTATGAAGCCCAGCTGGTCAAACATCATTTTATCTATATATTGTAATATAAAACAAGCAATCAAACTACCACAGGTTTAAGACCCTAAGATGACTAAAAAATATAGTAAAACATAAAAAAAGTTTTAAATGTCTAAAAAATAACAAAATAACAAAAACATATAACAATTTGAATAGTTCTACTTTTTTTCCCACTTATTGACATATCCATAAATATCAGATCTATCAGATTATTAACAGGGTATTCTCACATCCAAGATCCTATCCCAATATGTAGTAGGTGTAATAATAATGTTAGGAAATACCTTCAAATAGAAATGTAGTATAGTTTGCCTGTTTCGCTAAGTCTCTTTCCTCATTTGCAAGCATTGCAGGATCTTAGGTATCCTCCATGGTTATTATGACCACTAGCTACTAGCTAACTAACTGTCACTATCAGTGGTCGTAATCATGGATATCTAAGGTCCTGCAATGCCTGCACATGAGGAAAGAGACATAGCAAACACAATCTAGGAAAAAAGAAAATGAGCAAACACCCTGCAGTAAATAAATGAGTAAATAGCAATACTACATATAAATAATGTAGACTGCCTAGCTAACACTATTTTGATCAAAAAATTGTAAAAAAAAACATCCCACCGTGACAAGGTGTACCCAGTCAGGACGGTACTGTCTGTAATGATTTACGTCTTTAAGTGCCAGCAGCCCTCAATAGATGGAGCAGAGCAGGACCCAGGCCAGACAGGTCACCACCTGCTCGTGGAAAGCTATACACATTTAAAGATGAACACCTAAAAGTTCTGTCGAAAGAAACTGAGCATTACATATCATCGATTAATTGATTCATTGCTGCCTCACTCAAAATAAAAGACACCATGATGACTAACAAAAAAAATGGAAATTTGAGAAGGACTTTCAAGATCATAAACATGATCAAGTATATAATTGGTAATATAGCAAATCCATCAATGCACGTAAATAACCAGGCTTAATGTCACCTTACATTAGCAAGGTAACATTAACCCCTTATTACCCCATATCCCACCGCTATACGGGAGTGGGAAGAGAGTGGCTAAGTGCCAGAATAGGTGCATCTTACAGATGTGCCTTTTCTGGGATGACTGGGGGCAGATGTTTTTAGCCAGGAGGGGGGGGGGCAATAACCATGGACCCTCTCTAGGCTATTAATATCTATCCTCAGACCCTGACTTTCCCACTCTGGTGGAGAAAATTGCGTGGAAGCCCAAACCAGTTTTTTCCGTGATTTAACCCTTTATTTTAACACCTAGAGCTCCCAAATTTTGCACACACACACTACTAACATTATTAGTGAGGAATATGTAAAAATATAATGTATATGAAATGGTTTACTGTAGGTAAACCATGACTCATATCCTGTCAGGTTTGATAAGAAGATAGCAAAAGCCGGCAATTGAATTACCGGCTTTTATGCTATCTAGCTCTGTATTAATTATAAATATATATATATACAGTACAGACCAAAAGTTTAGACACACCTTCTCATTTAAAGATTTTTCTGTATTTTCATGACTATGAAAATTGTACATTCACACTGAAGGCATCAAAACTATGAATTAGCACATGTGGAATTATATACTTAACAAAAAAGTGTGAAACAACTGAAATCATGTCTTATATTCTAGGTTCTTCCGGTGACTACCTCTTGAAGCTCATCAAGAGAATGCCAAGAGTGTGCAAAGCAGTCATCAAAACAAGAGGTGGCTACTTTGAAGAACCTTGCATATAAGACATATTTTCAGTTGTTTCACACTTTTTTGTTATGTATATAATTCCACATGTGTTAATTCATAGTTTTGATGCCTTCAGTGTGAATGTACAGTTTTCATAGTCATGAAAATACAGAAAAATCTTTAAATGAGAAGGTTTAACCAAACTTTTGGTCTGTACTGTATATATATATATATATATATATATATATATATATATATACATATATATATATATGTATATATATATACTAGCTATTGAACCCGTTCTACGCCCGGGTGGCGAGCATTTATATTGGTATATGGTCTCCATCATGTGCTGCTGCCATCCTGCGCCCGTTCTGTCATGTGCTGCTGCCATCCTGCGCCCGTTCTGTCATGTGCTGCTCCCATCCTGCACCCGTTCTGTCATGTGCTGCTCCCATCCTGCGCAAACGTTCTGTCATGCGCTGCTGCCATCCTGCGCCCATTCTGTCATGTGCTGCTCCCATCCTGCGCCCCCGTTCTGTCATGCGCTGCTGCCATCCTGTGCCCGTTCTGTCATGTGCTGCTCCCATCCTGCTGCCATCCTGCGCCCGTTATGTCATGCGCTGCTGCCATCCTGCGCCCGTTATGTCATGTGCTGCTGCCATCCTGCGCCAGTTCTGTCATGTGCTGCTGCCATCCTGCGCCCGTTCTGTCATGTGCTGCTGCCATCCTGCGCCCGTTCTGTCATGTGGTGCTCCCATCCTGCTGCCATCCTGCGCCCGTTCTGTCATGTGGTGCTCCCATCCTGCTGCCATCCTGCGCCCGTTCTGTCATGCGCTGCTGCCATCCTGCGCCCGTTCTGTCATGTGCTGCTCCCATCCTGCGCCCGTTCTGTCATGTGCTGCTGCCATCCTGCGCCCGTTCTGTCATGTGGTGCTCCCATCCTGCTGCCATCCTGCGCCCGTTCTGTCATGTGCTGCTGCCATCCTGCGCCCGTTCTGTCATGCGCTGCTGCCATCCTGCGCCCATTCTGTCATGCGCTGCTGCCATCCTGCGCCCGTTCTGTCATGTGGTGCTCCCATCCTGCTGCCATCCTGCGCCCGTTATGTCATGCGCTGCTGCCATCCTGCGCCCGTTCTGTCATGTGCTGCTGCCATCCTGCGCCCATTCTGTCATGTGCTGCTGCCATCCTGCGCCCGTTCTGTCATGGGCTGCTGCCATCCTGCGTCCGTTCTGTCATGCGCTGCTGCCATCCTGCGCCCGTTCTGTCATGTGCTGCTGCCATCCTGCGCCCGTTCTGTCATGGGCTGCTGCCATCCTGCGCCCGTTCTGTCATGCGCTGCTGCCATCCTGCGCCCGTTCTGTCATGTGCTGCTGCCATCCTGCGCCCGTTCTGTCATGTGCTGCTCCCATCCTGCGCCACTATTGTATTATATGCCCCCGTATGCTGCTGCCATATAAAAAAAAAAAATACCATACCCACCTATCCTCCGGCTCCACTGCAGGTGTGTCTTCAAGAAAATGGCGCCGGAAAGCGCGGACTGCGCAGGCGCCGATTCCGGCAGCAGGAATCGGCGCCTGCGCAGTCCGCGCTTTCCGGCGCCATTTTCTTGAACACACACCTGCAGTGGAGCCGGAGTGTGTCTTCAAGAAAATGGCACCGGAAAGCGCGGACTGCGCAGGCGCCGATTCCGGCAGCAGGAATCGGCGCCTGCGCAGTCCGCGCTTTCCGGCGCCATTTTCTTGAACACACACTCCGGCTCCTCTGCCTGTGACTGGACTCTGTCACAGCAGAGGAGCCGGGAGACGGAGCCGCACGCAGCGCTGGAACGGAGGACAGGTGAATATACTTACCCTCCCTCCTGGCGCGTCCACGGTCCCTGACTCTCCGGTGGAGATCGCCGTATGCGTTCAGTGCTTACGCATACCGCGATCTCCTGGGAGCGTCACTCTGTGGGGGCCAGACTGCGCCGGCGCTTGCGCCTGCGCAGTCTATAAAGGCTTCGGACAGAGTGACGCTCCCAGCGTTATATTATAGATATATATATATATATATATGACTGTATATATGTTTTCATGAATATTTCAGCCCATGGATCCATTCTATGTCAATTTTGCAAGCCGGTGACAAAATCTCACCATACGGATGCCAAACGGATGCCATACGGATGACACACGGATAATTTTTGGAGAAAAAAAATCGCATCCTCGCATTGAATACTGATCACTGTTCAGGAACTTTTCTGCGTATCTTGGCCATAAAAAATGGACCGTATTTTTATACGTTAGGTGTCACCCTGGCCAAACAGTGTGGAAAGATCATCTAAAAGCACCAATATGTCAAAAAACGGAAAGTAAGGATGGAAAAGATGCAAAAACAGAGGACTTCTTCTTTAGAAGATATTCCAATCAGAGGAAGATGAATCAACACTGATATCCCCTTTTCCTTCCAATGGTGTTGTTATTCTCATCCTGACTGTTTTATCTCATCAGCAGATTAGTGTCTTGTCCAAAGGACTTAACTTTGTTCCTTGCCAGGATTTTGATTTACTTTTAACGTTATTGGATGTCAATAAGTTCGCCAGGCCACTCACAGTTAAAAGACATTTTTTTGCTCCTCATTCTCCTAAAGGTTCTGATAATTGAGCTACTGTATTTTTCAGATTATAAAATGCCCCAGATTATAAGACGCACCCAAATTTTGAGGAGAAAAATAGGAGAAATGTATTTTTTAATAAAATGGTGGTGCTTTTTATAATCCATGCGTCTTATTGCTTACCGAGGGTGGTGGCTGCGGTGAAGCGGGGTCCTAGGGTTGCTGCTGGAAGAGGCAGGAGGGGGGTGATGCTGCAGGCCGCAGGCTGGGATGAGAGGGTGTTCCGATGTACGGAGCTGAGATCTCATCTCCCGAGATCTTGGTGCCGACATCTCCATCAGCGCATGCTCCACCCCAGTGGCCATTTTGCTAGAGTCCACCGCACAGGAAACCATGGAACTGCCGGGGCTCTGGCCTTTCACAAAATGTCAGCAGAGCCGCAGCAGCACAGGAGACCCCCGCAGCACTGCCAGACACCCCGCAGCATCACCGGGCACCCCCTGCAGCCTGCAGCAACGGTAACAGTAAGGTATATTCGCATTATAAGATGCAACCCCATTTTCCCCAAAATATTTTTTGGGAAAAAAGTGCGTCTTATAATCCGAAAAGTAAAGAGCAATATACAGACCCAGCTTTCTTTTGCAAAGCAAAATGGCTTTGTAATTTTACACAGTTTGTCTAGAAAAAATGTGGATACTAGTCTAATTGATGAATCATGCATTAAAATTCAAACATAAAATCCTGAGTATTATTAAAAGGAGTTTTATGTTCCTGCACTTCATATGTTTCAGTCCTTGGTGGAAAAATATCTCAAGCAGTTGCACTCTGACACTGCCGCATCTGTCCCGCACCGTGATATCCTCTCTAAATCTGATAGGTATGTATTGCCAACCTAGCTAGAGATTCTAACCTTGTCATTTAGAAGTCTGATAAAGGGGGTTGTGTGGTTGTCATAGTAACATAGTAACATAGTTAGTAAGGCCGAAAAAAGACATTTGTCCATCCAGTTCAGCCTATAGTCCATCATAGTAAATCCCCAGATCTACGTCCTTCTACAGAACCTAATAATTGTATGATACAATATTGTTCTGCTCCAGGAAGACATCCAGGCCTCTCTTGAACCCCTCGTCATAGATGCAGTAGAAAACGTTCCCTCCTTAATCAAGAAGGTATTAATAGAGGAGTTCTTGATAACAAGGTTCACAAATTTTTATTAAAAGATGTATCTACTATGGCTATTTTGTATGGTTTGCCAAAGGTCCAAAAATACATTATTCACCCACCTTTACGACCCAAAATATCGGGTATAGGTTATCTTGGTGAAGAATTAATAAACATCTGCAACCTTTAATATCCCATTTACCAGGTTACTTAAGGGATATCACATCGGTGTTGCAAGCCTTTGATAATATGCAGATGGTTATAACTTTTTATCTTGCGGCATTGAAAATCTTTATTCCTGAATTCCACCTAACTTGGCTCTACAATCGGTTTCACATCATCTCAATAAAAATAGTGCCTACAGATCTGCATTTAAGGAATTTAATTTTATGGCTGTAGATTATTTTCTCAAATATAATGTTTTTTTATGTTCAATAAAGAGTATGTTTTTCAGATCAAAGTAGCCCCGATGGGTTCCCGGTTTCCCCCTGCTTTAGTTATTTTTTGTGTGGTGAGAGGAATATTTCAATATTTTCTCATACCAATACACTTTATTTGAGTATAGTCTGGTATGGTCGATATGTGGACGATATCCCCATTGTATGGTTCCATGTCAACCATACCAGACTTTATGCATCATTTGAACAACAATGATATCAATTTACATTTTAAACATATTGGCCCTAGAGTTGAGCGGCCTTGACCTTTTTAGAGTCGAGCCGGGTTTCGCGAAACCCGACTATCTCAAAAGTCGGGTCGAGTGAAATCGGCCGATTATGACGTAAAGTCGGGATCGACCGAAACACGAAACCCAATGCAAGTCAATGGGGCAGCATAGTCGGCAGTGAGTGGGGGCCAGGAAAACACCTAGAGTGCCCATTTTAATGTCAAAACCATCCATTCTTCTTAATGAAGCTTGTCAAGCGTAATTTACCTTATAATAATTGGAAGGCATTTGAAATTGGGGGTCATTTGGCTAAAGTTGTGGTGGGTAGGGCTGGTTCAAGTAATTAGTGGGCCCAGGAAATCTGGACCACGTCACGGCAGTGGAGCAGGGAGAGGTAAGTAATTCAACTTTGCAAGTGCTGTGAACCTGAGCAAGCAGGGGGGGCCCACTCGTTGGCATTGGCACTGGCACAGGGCCCCTCAAAGTACAGCGGTGTGTTTGCACGGCGGGGGCGCCTCCCACCGGCAGCAACACTTTTGCGTACCATGAGAGGCCCTGTGCCAGTGACGTCGCCAACTAGTATTCCTCCCCCCACCTGATGAAGGAACCTGCACTTTCATCTGCACCTTCCTGTTTGTCCCCGTGTAAGGTGGTATGGTATGCGGGAAGGGGGACCTGACTTTCAGCAGGGTCACAATCTTGCAGTGTAGCGTGCACGGGAAATGTTGCGTTATGGGTCAATGTACCAGCAGACTCATCTATCACTGGCTGGGCAATGGGCAGGATGAGGAGGAAACACAGATATAGGCCCAAAGAATAAAGTGGGCTAAATGCAGTTCAAAATTGGTAACACAGGACTAATCAGGGGGCATTGCAGTGGAGGACAACTGGAATGAGAGGCTGACACAGAGAGTAGGCCCAAATCAGTAAGTAGTCGAAATGCAGTTCAAAATTGGCAACAGTAGTAAACAGGCGGCACAGCTTTGTTCAGTGGAGGAGAACAGCAAGGAGTGGCAGACACCGATAGTAGGCCCCAACCCAACTAGTAGGCCAAATGCAGTCTAACATTAACAACTACTTAACGAGCGCCTGAAAACGGAATTTCAGGACAGGAAACCAGGAGAACAGCAAGGAGCGGCAGACACCGATAGTAGGCCCCAAACCAACTAGTACGCCAAATGCAGTTGTTCCGTTTAACCACAATTTAATGAGAGCCTGAAGATAGAAGTTCAGGAAAGGCAACCTGGAGAACACCTTGGAGTGGAACACACCATCTCTCTACACCCCATACCCAATTTGTAGGTCTAATGCAGCGTAGTTTCCAACAACTACTAAACGAGAGCATGATGATCGAAGCATTGGCGAGGAAACCTGGGGAACACCTTGGAGTGGAACACACCATCTCTCTACACCCCATACCCAATTTGTAGGTCTAATGCAGCGTAGTTTCCAACAACTACTAAACGAGAGCATGATGATCGAAGCATTGGCGAGGAAACCTGGGGAACACCTTGGAGAGGAACACACCATCTCTCTACAGTGGAACACACCATCTCTCTACACCCCATACCCAATTTGTAGGCCTAATGCAGCGTAGTTTCCAACAACTACTAAACGAGAGCATGATGATCGAAGCATTGGTGAGGAAACCTGGGGAACACCTTGGAGTGGAACACACCATCTCTCTACAGTGGAACACACCATCTCTCTACACCCCATACCCAATTTGTAGGCCTAATGCAGCGTAGTTTCCAACAACTACTAAACGAGAGCCGGAAGATCGAAGCTCAGGAAAGGCAACCTGGAGAACACCTTGGAGTGGAACACACCATCTCTCTACACCCCATACCCAATTTGTAGGCCTAATGCAGCGTAGTTTCCAACAACTACTAAACGAGAGCCGGAAGATCGAAGCTCAGGAAAGGCAACCTGGAGAACACCTTGGAGTGGAACACACCATCTCTCTACACCCCATACCCAATTTGTAGGCCCAATGCAGCGTAGTTTCCAACAACTACTAAACGAGAGCCGGAAGATCGAAGCAATGGAGAGGAAACCTGGGGAACACCTTGGAGTGTAACACACCATCTCTCTACACCCCATACCCAATTTGTAGGCCTAATGCAGCGTAGTTTCCAACAACTACTAAACGAGATCATGAAGATAGAAGCAATGGAGAGGAAACCTGGGGAACACCTTGGAGTGTAACACACCATCTCTCTACACCCCATACCCAATTTGTAGGCCTAATGCAGCGTAGTTTCCAACAACTACTAAACGAGAGCCGGAAGATCGAAGCAATGGAGAGGCAACCTGGGGAACACTTTGGAGTGTAACACACCATCTCTCTACACCCCATACCCAATTTGTAGGCCTAATGCAGCGTAGTTTCCAACAACTACTAAACGAGAGCATGAAGATCGAAGCAATGGAGAGGAAACCTGGGGAACACCTTGGAGTGGAACACACCATCTCTCTACACCCCATACCCAATTTGTAGGCCTAATGCAGCATAGTTTCCAACAACTACTAAACGAGAGCATGATGATCGAAGCATTGGCGAGGAAACCTGGGGAACACCTTGGAGTGGAACACACCATCTCTCTACAGTGGAACACACCATCTCTCTACACCCCATACCCAATTTGTAGGCCTAATGCAGCGTAGTTTCCAACAACTACTAAACGAGAGCATGATGATCGAAGCATTGGTGAGGAAACCTGGGGAACACCTTGGAGTGGAACACACCATCTCTCTACAGTGGAACACACCATCTCTCTACACCCCATACCCAATTTGTAGGCCTAATGCAGCGTAGTTTCCAACAACTACTAAACGAGAGCCGGAAGATCGAAGCTCAGGAAAGGCAACCTGGAGAACACCTTGGAGTGGAACACACCATCTCTCTACACCCCATACCCAATTTGTAGGCCTAATGCAGCGTAGTTTCCAACAACTACTAAACGAGAGCCGGAAGATCGAAGCAATGGAGAGGAAACCTGGGGAACACCTTGGAGTGGAACACACCATCTCTCTACACCCCATACCCAATTTGTAGGCCTAATGCAGCGTAGTTTCCAACAACTACTAAACGAGAGCATGAAGATCGAAGCAATGGAGAGGAAACCTGGGGAACACCTTGGAGTGGAACACACCATCTCTCTACACCCCATACCCAATTTGTAGGCCTAATGCAGCGTAGTTTCCAACAACTACTAAACGAGAGCATGATGATCGAAGCATTGGCGAGGAAACCTGGGGAACACCTTGGAGTGGAACACACCATCTCTCTACAGTGGAATACACCATCTCTCTACACCCCATACCCAATTTGTAGGCCTAATGCAGCTTAGTTTCCAACAACTACTAAACGAGAGCCGGAAGATCGAAGCTCAGGAAAGGCAACCTGGGGAACACCTTGGAGTGGAACACACCATCTCTCTACACCCCATACCC
Source organism: Ranitomeya imitator (assembly GCF_032444005.1). Lineage (NCBI taxonomy): Eukaryota > Metazoa > Chordata > Amphibia > Anura > Dendrobatidae > Ranitomeya > Ranitomeya imitator. Next base: position 722,180,452 of record NC_091284.1, read on the forward strand.
AATTTGTAGGCCTAATGCAGCGTAGTTTCCAACAACTACTAAACGAGAGCCGGAAGATCGAAGCTCAGGAAAGGCAACCTGGGGAACACCTTGGAGTGGAACACACCATCTCTCTACACCCCATACCCAATTTGTAGGCCTAATGCAGCGTAGTTTCCAACAACTACTAAACGAGAGCATGAAGATCGAAGCAATGGAGAGGAAACCTGGGGAACACCTTGGAGTGGAACACACCATCTCTCTACACCCCATACCCAATTTGTAGGCCTAATGCAGCGTAGTTTCCAACAACTACTAAACGAGAGCATGATGATCGAAGCATTGGTGAGGAAACCTGGGGAACACCTTGGAGTGGAACACACCATCTCTCTACAGTGGAACACACCATCTCTCTACACCCCATACCCAATTTGTAGGCCCAATGCAGCGTAGTTTCCAACAACTACTAAACGAGAGCCGGAAGATCGAAGCAATGGAGAGGAAACCTGGGGAACACCTTGGAGTGTAACACACCATCTCTCTACACCCCATACCCAATTTGTAGGCCTAATGCAGCGTAGTTTCCAACAACTACTAAACGAGAGCCGGAAGATCGAAGCAATGGAGAGGAAACCTGGGGAACACCTTGGAGTGTAACACACCATCTCTCTACACCCCATACCCAATTTGTAGGCCTAATGCAGCGTAGTTTCCAACAACTACTAAACGAGAGCCGGAAGATCGAAGCAATGGAGAGGAAACCTGGGGAACACCTTGGAGTGTAACACACCATCTCTCTACACCCCATACCCAATTTGTAGGCCTAATGCAGCTTAGTTTCCAACAACTACTAAACGAGAGCATGAAGATCGAAGCAATGGAGAGGAAACCTGGGGAACACCTTGGAGTGGAACACACCATCTCTCTACACCCCATACCCAATTTGTAGGCCTAATGCAGCGTAGTTTCCAACAACTACTAAACGAGAGCCGGAAGATCGAAGCAATGGAGAGGAAACCTGGGGAACACCTTGGAGTGGAACACACCATCTCTCTACAGTGGAACACACCATCTCTCTACACCCCATACCCAATTTGTAGGCCTAATGCAGCGTAGTTTCCAACAACTACTAAACGAGAGCCGGAAGATCGAAGCTCAGGAAAGGCAACCTGGGGAACACCTTGGAGTGGAACACACCATCTCTCTACACCCCATACCCAATTTGTAGGCCTAATGCAGCGTAGTTTCCAACAACTACTAAACGAGAGCCGGAAGATCGAAGCTCAGGAAAGGCAACCTGGGGAACACCTTGGAGTGGAACACACCATCTCTCTACACCCCATACCCAATTTGTAGGCCTAATGCAGCGTAGTTTCCAACAACTACTAAATGAGAGCCGGAAGATCGAAGCAATGGAGAGGAAACCTGGGGAACACCTTGGAGTGTAACACACCATCTCTCTACACCCCATACCCAATTTGTAGGCCTAATGCAGCGTAGTTTCCAACAACTACTAAACGAGAGCCGGGAGATCGAAGCAATGGAGAGGAAACCTGGGGAACACCTTGGAGTGTAACACACCATCTCTCTACACCCCATACCCAATTTGTAGGCCTAATGCAGCGTAGTTTCCAACAACTACTAAACGAGATCATGAAGATCGAAGCAATGGAGAGGAAACCTGGGGAACACCTTGGAGTGGAACACACCATCTCTCTACACCCCATACCCAATTTGTAGGCCTAATGCAGCGTAGTTTCCAACAACTACTAAACGAGAGCATGATGATCGAAGCATTGGCGAGGAAACCTGGGGAACACCTTGGAGTGCAACACACCATCTCTCTACAGTGGAACACACCATCTCTCTACACCCCATACCCAATTTGTAGGCCTAATGCAGCGTAGTTTCCAACAACTACTAAACGAGAGCCGGAAGATCGAAGCTCAGGAAAGGCAACCTGGGGAACACCTTGGAGTGGAACACACCATCTCTCTACACCCCATACCCAATTTGTAGGCCTAATGCAGCGTAGTTTCCAACAACTACTAAACGAGAGCCGGAAGATCGAAGCAATGGAGAGGAGACCTGGGGAACACCTTGGAGTGTAACACACCATCTCTCTACACCCCATACCCAATTTGTAGGCCTAATGCAGCGTAGTTTCCAACAACTACTAAACGAGAGCCGGAAGATCGAAGCAATGGAGAGGAAACCTGGGGAACACCTTGGAGTGTAACACACCATCTCTCTACACCCCATACCCAATTTGTAGGCCTAATGCAGCGTAGTTTCCAACAACTACTAAACGAGATCATGAAGATAGAAGCAATGGAGAGGAAACCTGGGGAACACCTTGGAGTGGAACACACCATCTCTCTACACCCCATACCCAATTTGTAGGCCTAATGCAGCGTAGTTTCCAACAACTACTAAACGAGAGCATGATGATCGAAGCATTGGCGAGGAAACCTGGGGAACACCTTGGAGTGGAACACACCATCTCTCTACAGTGGAACACACCATCTCTCTACACCCCATACCCAATTTGTAGGCCTAATGCAGCGTAGTTTCCAACAACTACTAAACGAGAGCCGGAAGATCGAAGCTCAGGAAAGGCAACCTGGGGAACACCTTGGAGTGGAACACACCATCTCTCTACACCCCATACCCAATTTGTAGGCCTAATGCAGCGTAGTTTCCAACAACTACTAAACGAGAGCCGGAAGATCGAAGCTCAGGAAAGGCAACCTGGGGAACACCTTGGAGTGGAACACACCATCTCTCTACACCCCATACCCAATTTGTAGGCCTAATGCAGCGTAGTTTCCAACAACTACTAAATGAGAGCCGGAAGATCGAAGCAATGGAGAGGAAACCTGGGGAACACCTTGGAGTGTAACACACCATCTCTCTACACCCCATACCCAATTTGTAGGCCTAATGCAGCGTAGTTTCCAACAACTACTAAACGAGAGCCGGAAGATCGAAGCTCAGGAAAGGCAACCTGGGGAACACCTTGGAGTGGAACACACCATCTCTCTACACCCCATACCCAATTTGTAGGCCTAATGCAGCGTAGTTTCCAACAACTACTAAACGAGAGCCGGAAGATCGAAGCTCAGGAAAGGCAACCTGGGGAACACCTTGGAGTGGAACACACCATCTCTCTACACCCCATACCCAATTTGTAGGCCTAATGCAGCGTAGTTTCCAACAACTACTAAATGAGAGCCGGAAGATCGAAGCAATGGAGAGGAAACCTGGGGAACACCTTGGAGTGTAACACACCATCTCTCTACACCCCATACCCAATTTGTAGGCCTAATGCAGCGTAGTTTCCAACAACTACTAAACGAGAGCCGGGAGATCGAAGCAATGGAGAGGAAACCTGGGGAACACCTTGGAGTGTAACACACCATCTCTCTACACCCCATACCCAATTTGTAGGCCTAATGCAGCGTAGTTTCCAACAACTACTAAACGAGATCATGAAGATCGAAGCAATGGAGAGGAAACCTGGGGAACACCTTGGAGTGGAACACACCATCTCTCTACACCCCATACCCAATTTGTAGGCCTAATGCAGCGTAGTTTCCAACAACTACTAAACGAGAGCATGATGATCGAAGCATTGGCGAGGAAACCTGGGGAACACCTTGGAGTGGAACACACCATCTCTCTACAGTGGAACACACCATCTCTCTACACCCCATACCCAATTTGTAGGCCTAATGCAGCGTAGTTTCCAACAACTACTAAACGAGAGCCGGAAGATCGAAGCTCAGGAAAGGCAACCTGGGGAACACCTTGGAGTGGAACACACCATCTCTCTACACCCCATACCCAATTTGTAGGCCTAATGCAGCGTAGTTTCCAACAACTACTAAACGAGAGCCGGAAGATCGAAGCAATGGAGAGGAGACCTGGGGAACACCTTGGAGTGTAACACACCATCTCTCTACACCCCATACCCAATTTGTAGGCCTAATGCAGCGTAGTTTCCAACAACTACTAAACGAGAGCCGGAAGATCGAAGCAATGGAGAGGAAACCTGGGGAACACCTTGGAGTGTAACACACCATCTCTCTACACCCCATACCCAATTTGTAGGCCTAATGCAGCGTAGTTTCCAACAACTACTAAACGAGATCATGAAGATAGAAGCAATGGAGAGGAAACCTGGGGAACACCTTGGAGTGGAACACACCATCTCTCTACACCCCATACCCAATTTGTAGGCCTAATGCAGCGTAGTTTCCAACAACTACTAAACGAGAGCATGATGATCGAAGCATTGGCGAGGAAACCTGGGGAACACCTTGGAGTGGAACACACCATCTCTCTACAGTGGAACACACCATCTCTCTACACCCCATACCCAATTTGTAGGCCTAATGCAGCTTAGTTTCCAACAACTACTAAACGAGAGCCGGAAGATCGAAGCTCAGGAAAGGCAACCTGGGGAACACCTTGAAGTGGAACACACCATCTCTCTACACCCCATACCCAATTTGTAGGCCTAATGCAGCGTAGTTTCCAACAACTACTAAACGAGAGCCGGAAGATCGAAGCAATGGAGAGGAAACCTGGGGAACACCTTGGAGTGTAACACACCATCTCTCTACACCCCATACCCAATTTGTAGGCCTAATGCAGCGTAGTTTCCAACAACTACTAAACGAGAGCATGAAGATCGAAGCAATGGAGAGGAAACCTGGGGAACACCTTGGAGTGGAACACACCATCTCTCTACACCCCATACCCAATTTGTAGGCCCAATGCAGCGTAGTTTCCAACAACTACTAAACGAGAGCCGGAAGATCGAAGCTCAGGAAAGGCAACCTGGGGAACACAGCAGTGGTGTGGTCAGTGGAGGCCTAGTGGAAGGAGTGACCGCAGACAGGCATCGAAGGCCTAAAATAATAACACATGGCTGTAGGCAATTTTAAATTGGTTCCAGGGGTACACTGGCAGCAGTGGTGTGGTCAGTGGAGGCCTAGTGGAAGGAGTGACCGCAGACAGGCATCGAAGGCATAAAATAATAACACATGGCTGTAGGCAATTTTAAATTGGTTCCAGGGGTACACGGGCAGCAGTGGTGTGGTCAGTGGAGGCCTAGTGGAAGGAGTGACCGCAGACAGGCATCGAAGGCCTAAAATAATAACACATGGCTGTAGGCAATTTTAAATTGGTTCCAGGGGTACACGGGCAGCAGTGGTGTGGTCAGTGGAGGCCTAGTGGAAGGAGTGACCGCAGACAGGCATCGAAGGCCTAAAATAATAACACATGGCTGTAGGCAATTTTAAATTGGTTCCAGGGGTACACGGGCAGCAGTGGTGTGGTCAGTGGAGGCCTAGTGGAAGGAGTGACCGCAGACAGGCATTGAAGGCCTAAAATTATAACACATGGCTGTAGGCAATTTTAAATTGGTTCCAGGGGTACACGGGCAGCAGTGGTGTGGTCAGTGGAGGCCTAGTGGAAGGAGTGACCGCAGACAGGCATCGAAGGCCTAAAATAATAACACATGGCTGTAGGCAATTTTAAATTGGTTCCAGGGGTACACGGGCAGCAGTGGTGTGGTCAGTGGAGGCCTAGTGGAAGGAGTGACCACAGACAGGCATCGAAGGCCTAACATAACAAAAATGTCAATACAATGGTATTGTCAGTGGCAAGCATTGAAGGATGTCAGCGCATAGACTAAACATTGGTGGAGCTATGAGATAATTTTGCAAGTGGTAGAGCACTGTTTGAGCTGGGGTGGGGGGAAACTGTCTTGTGGCCGGCGGTACAGGCCCAGGGCCCCTCATATTACAACGGTGTGTCTGACGTTGGGTGCGCACCACCACCGCCAGAGACACTTTATTGTACTAGGAGGGACCCAGTGGCAGTGCCGTCGACCAAAAGCGGGCTCACCCACCTCTTCAGACAAACTGCACTCTCACGGGTGCTGTCGCCAAGTGTCGATACCACGGCCCCGTGTGGGGAGTTTGGCCATTTAGTGAGCTGTAAACATGTCGTATGCTGGACAATCAGGTGCAGAAAATTACGAGATTGGAAAAGGCATTCAGAATAGTCCACAGGCAAGACCTTTTCATAGGAAAGCTAGGTGTCAGCCGGGCAAGGTGGGGCAAAAGATTTCGAAATCCAGTTGTGGTTCATTTTAATGAAGGTTAGATCATCTACATTTTGGGTAGCCAGACGAGTCCTTTTTTCTGTTAGTATTGAACCTGCAGCACTGAATACTCTTTCTGATAGGACACTAGCTGCCGGGCAAGCAAGCTCCTGCAATGCATATTCTGCCAATTCTGGCCAGGTGTCTAATTTTGATGCCCAGTAATCAAATGGGAATGACGGTTGAGGGAGAACATCGATAAGGGATGAAAAATAGTTTGTAACCATACTGGACAAATGTTGTCTCCTGTCACTTTGAATTGATGCTGCAGTACCTGTCCTGTCTGCGGTCATAGCAAAATCACTCCACAACCTGGTCAGAAAACCCCTCTGGCTAACGCCACTTCTGATTTCTGCCCCTCTAACTCCTCTGGTCTGCTGGCCCCTGCAGCTAGTGTGAGAACGATCACGGGCGCTGTGTGCAGGGAATGCCAGAAGCAAACGGTCAACAAGAGTTGATTGTTTGGTTGCTAATATTAGTTCCAAGTTCTCATGTGGCATTATATTTTGCAATTTGCCTTTATAGCGAGGATCAAGGAGGCAGGCCAACCAGTAATCGTCATCATTCATCATTTTAGTAATGCGTGTGTCCCTTTTGAGGATACGTAAGGCATAATCCGCCATGTGGGCCAAAGTTCCAGTTCTCAAATCTGCGGTTGTGCTTGGTTGAGGGGCAGTTTCAGGCAAATCCACGTCACTTGTGTCCCTCAAAAAACCAGAACCCGGCCTTGCCGCGCCACCAATTTCCAGTGGCCCCGGAAAAGCTTCCTCATTAAAAATATAATCATCCCCATCATCCTCCTCGTCCTCCACCTCCTCTTCGCCCACTACCTCGTCCTGTACACTGCCCTGGCCAGACAATGGCTGACTGTCATCAAGGCTTTCCTCTTCCTCAGCTGCAGACGCCTGATCCTTTATGTGCGTCAAACTTTGCATCAGCAGACGCATTAGGGGGATGCTCATGCTTATTATGGCGTTGTCTGCACTAACCAGCCGTGTGCATTCCTCAAAACACTGAAGGACTTGACACATGTCTTGAATCTTCGACCACTGCACACCTGACAACTCCATGTCTGCCATCCTACTGCCTGCCCGTGTATGTGTATCCTCCCACAAAAACATAACAGCCCGCCTCTGTTCACACAGTCTCTGAAGCATGTGCAGTGTTGAGTTCCACCTTGTTGCAACGTCTATGATTAGGCGATGCTGGGGAAGGTTCAAAGAACGCTGATAGGTCTGCATACGGCTGGAGTGTACGGGCGAACGGCGGATATGTGAGCAAAGTCCACGCACTTTGAGGAGCAGGTCGGATAACCCCGGATAACTTTTCAGGAAGCACTGCACCACCAGGTTTAAGGTGTGAGCCAGGCAAGGAATGTGTTTCAGTTGGGAAAGGGAGATGGCAGCCATGAAATTCCTTCCGTTATCACTCACTACCTTGCCTGCCTCAAGATCTACAGTGCCCAGCCACGACTGCGTTTCTTTCTGCAAGAACTCGGACAGAACTTCCGCGGTGTGTCTGTTGTCGCCCAAACACTTCATAGCCAATACAGCCTGCTGACGTTTGCCAGTAGCTGCCCCATAATGGGAGACCTGGTGTGCAACAGTGGCAGCTGCGGATGCAGTGGTTGTGCGACTGCGGTCTGTGGACGAGCTCTCGCTTCTGCAGGAGGACGAAGAGGAGGAGGAGGGGGTGCGAACGGCTACAGCCAATTGTTTCCTAGACCGTGGGCTAGGCAGAACTGTCCCAAACTTGCTGTCCCCTGTGGACCCTGCATCCACCACATTTACCCAGTGTGCCGTGATGGACACGTAACGTCCCTGGCCATGCCTACTGGTCCATGCATCTGTTGTCAGGTGCACCTTTGTGCTCACAGATTGCCTGAGTGCATGGACGATGCGCTCTTTAACATGCTGGTGGAGGGCTGGGATGGCTTTTCTGGAAAAAAAGTGTCGACTGGGTAGCTCGTAGCGTGGTACAGCGTAGTCCATCAGGGCTTTGAAAGCTTCGCTTTCAACTAACCGGTAGGGCATCATCTCTAACGAGATTAGTCTAGCTATGTGTGCGTTCAAACCCTGTGTACGCGGATGCGAGGCTAAGTACTTCCTTTTTCTAACCATAGTCTCATGTAGGGTGAGCTGGACTGGAGAGCTGGAGATCGTGGAACTAGCGGGGGTGCCGGTGGACATGGCAGACTGAGAGACGGTGGGAGATGGTATTGTTGCCACCGGTGCCCTAGATGCAGTGTTTCCTACTACGAAACTGGTGATTCCCTGACCCTGACTGCTTTGGCCTGGCAAAGAAACCTGCACAGATACTGCAGGTGGTGCGGAAAATGGTGGCCCTACACTGCCGGAAGGGATGTTGCGTTGCTGACTAGCTTCATTGGCCGAGGGTGCTACAACCTTAAGGGACGTTTGGTAGTTAGTCCAGGCTTGCAAATGCATGGTGGTTAAATGTCTATGCATGCAACTTGTATTGAGACTTTTCAGATTCTGTCCTCTGCTTAAGGTAGTTGAACATTTTTGACAGATGACTTTGCGCTGATCAATTGGATGTTGTTTAAAAAAATGCCAGACTGCACTCTTTCTAGCATCGGATACCTTTTCAGGCATTGCAGACTGAGCTTTAACCGGATGGCCACGCTGTCCTCCAACAGGTTTTGGCTTTGCCACGCGTTTTGGGCAAGATACGGGCCCGGCAGATGGAACCTGTTGCGATGTTGATGCCTGCTGCGGCCCCTCCTCCTCCGCTTCAGAACTGCTGCCGCCTGCACCCTGTTCCCCCAATGGCTGCCAATCGGGGTCAAGAACTGGGTCATCTATTACCTCTTCTTGTAGCTCGTGTGCAACTTCGTCTGTGTCACCGTGTCGGTCGGTGGTATAGCGTTCGTGATGGGGCAACATAGTCTCATCAGGGTCTGATTCTTGATCAGCACCCTGCGAGGGCAATGTTGTGGTCTGAGTCAAAGGACCAGCATAGTAGTCTGGCTGTGGCTGTGCATCAGTGCACTCCATGTCAGATTCAACTTGTAATGGGCATGGACTGTTAACTGCTTCACTTTCTAAGCCAGGGACGGTATGTGTAAAGAGCTCCATGGAGTAACCCGTTGTGTCGCCTGCTGCATTCTTCTCTGTTGTTGTTTTTGCTGAAGAGGACAAGGAAGCGACTTGTCCCTGACCGTGAACATCCACTAACGACGCGCTGCTTTGACATTTACCAGTTTCACGAGAGGAGGCAAAAGAGCTAGAGGCTGAGTCAGCAAGATAAGCCAAAACTTGCTCTTGCTGCTCCGGCTTTAAAAGCGGTTTTCCTACTCCCAGAAAAGGGAGCGTTCGAGGCCTTGTGTAGCCAGACGACGAACCTGGCTCCACAGCTCCAGACTTAGGTGCAATATTTTTTTTCCCACGACCAGCTGATGCTCCACCACTACCACTACCCTCATTACCAGCTGACAATGAACGCCCCCGGCCACGACCTCTTCCACCATACTTCCTCATTGTTTTAAAAACGTAAACAAACTAACGGTATTTGTTGCTGTCACACAAATTACACGGTGAGCTATAACTTCAGTATGATTTAGCTACCCCTTTACAGGTGAGTGAGACCACAACGAAAATCAGGCACAATGTTACACACTCTGTTGTTGGTGGCAACAAATGAGAGAGATGCCACACACGCAGGACTGTCACTGAAGCACAAATGTAAATATTAATCTCCCACTGATTTGATTTTTTTTTTTTTTTAAGGGAGACTTTAGGAAAAAAAAATAATAGAATAAAATGATTTTTTCAGGAAGAATTTAGAAACCAAAGAAAATAAAATGATTTTTTTCAGGGAGAATTTAGAAAACAAATAAAACAAAAAAAGGCTTTCTATGGCCCACTGAGTGAGAGATGATGCACACAGGAGTCAGGAGTGGCACACAAGCCCAGAGGCCAATATTTATCTCCCACTGATTGATGTAGTGATTTTTTCAGGTACATTTTGGAACCCAAATCAAGCTAAAAAAAATAATAGGCTTTCTATGGCCCACAATTGGAGAGAGAGAGAGATGGCACACCCAGGAGTCAAGACTGGCACACAAGCAGAAAGGGCAATATTAATCTCCCACTGATTTGTTGTTGTTTTTTTTTTTTCAGGGAGACTTTAGGAAAAAAAAAATAGAATAAAATGATTTTTTCAGGAAGAATTTAGAAACCAAATAAAATAAAATGATTTTTTCAGGGAGAATTTAGAAAACAAATAAAACAAAAAAAGGCTTTCTATGGCCCACTGAGTGAGAGATGACGCACACAGGAGTCAGGAGTGGCACACAAGCCCAGAGGCCAATATTTATCTCCCACTGATTGATGTAGTGATTTTTTCAGGTAGATTTTGGAACCCAAATCAAGCTAAAAAAAATAATAGGCTTTCTATGGCCCACAATTGGAGAGAGAGAGAGAGATGGCACACCCAGGAGTCAAGACTGGCACACAATCAGAAAGGGCAATATTAATCTCCCACTGATTTGTTTTTTTTTTTCAGGGAGACTTTAGGAAAAAAAAAATAGAATAAAATGATTTTTTCAGGAAGAATTTAGAAACCAAATAAAATAAAATGATTTTTTCAGGGAGAATTTAGAAAACAAATAAAACAAAAAAAGGCTTTCTATGGCCCACTGAGTGAGAGATGACGCACACAGGAGTCAGGAGTGGCACACAAGCCCAGAGGCCAATATTTATCTCCCACTGATTGATGTAGTGATTTTTTCAGGTAGATTTTGGAACCCAAATCAAGCTAAAAAAATAATAGGCTTTCTATGGCCCACAATTGGAGAGAGAGAGAGAGATGGCACACCCAGGAGTCAAGACTGGCACACAAGCAGAAAGGGCAATATTAATCTCCCACTGATTTGTTTTTCTTTTTTTTTTTTTCAGGGAGACTTTAGGAAAAAAAAAATAGAATAAAATGATTTTTTCAGGAAGAATTTAGAAACCAAATAAAATAAAATGATTTTTTCAGGGAGAATTTAGAAAACAAATAAAACAAAAAAAGGCTTTCTATGGCCCACTGAGTGAGAGATGACGCACACAGGAGTCAGGAGTGGCACACAAGCCCAGAGGCCAATATTTATCTCCCACTGATTGATGTAGTGATTTTTTCAGGTAGATTTTGGAACCCAAATCAAGCTAAAAAAAATAATAGGCTTTCTATGGCCCACAATTGGAGAGAGAGAAAGAGATGGCACACCCAGGAGTCAAGACTGGCACACAAGCAGAAAGGGCAATATTAATCTCCCACTGATTTGTTTTTTTTTGTTTTTTTTTTCAGGGAGACTTTAGGAAAAAAAAAATAGAATAAAATGATTTTTTCAGGAAGAATTTAGAAACCAAATAAAATAAAATGATTTTTTCAGGGAGAATTTAGAAAACAAATAAAACAAAAAAAGGCTTTCTATGGCCCACTGAGTGAGAGACGACGCACACAGGAGTCAGGAGTGGCACACAAGCCCAGAGGCCAGTATTTATCTCCCACTGATTGATGTAGTGATTTTTTCAGGTAGATTTTGGAACCCAAATCAAGCTAAAAAAATAATAGGCTTTCTATGGCCCACAATTGGAGAGAGAGAGAGAGATGGCACACCCAGGAGTCAAGACTGGCACACAAGCAGAAAGGGCAATATTAATCTCCCACTGATTTGTTTTTTTTGTTTTTTTTTCAGGGAGACTTTAGGAAAAAAAAAATAGAATAAAATGATTTTTTCAGGAAGAATTTAGAAACCAAAGAAAATAAAATGATTTTTTCAGGGAGAATTTAGAAAACAAATAAAACAAAAAAGGCTTTCTATGGCCCACTGAGTGAGAGATGATGCACACAGGAGTCAGGAGTGGCACACAAGCCCAGAGGCCAATATTTATCTCCCACTAATTGATGTAGTGATTTTTTCAGGTAGATTTTGGAACCCAAATCAAGCTAAAAAAAATAATAGGCTTTCTATGGCCCACAATTGGAGAGAGAGAGAGAGATGGCACACCCAGGAGTCAAGACTGGCACACAAGCAGAAAGGGCAATATTAATCTCCCACTGATTTGTTGTTGTTTTTTTTTTTTTCAGGGAGACTTTAGGAAAAAAAAAATAGAATAAAATGATTTTTTCAGGAAGAATTTAGAAACCAAATAAAATAAAATGATTTTTTCAGGGAGAATTTAGAAAACAAATAAAACAAAAAAAGGCTTTCTATGGCCCACTGAGTGAGAGATGACGCACACAGGAGTCAGGAGTGGCACACAAGCCCAGAGGCCAATATTTATCTCCCACTGATTGATGTAGTGATTTTTTCAGGTAGATTTTGGAACCCAAATCAAGCTAAAAAAGTAATAGGCTTTCTATGGCCCACAATTGGAGAGAGAGAGAGAGATGGCACACCCAGGAGTCAAGACTGACACACAAGCAGAAAGGGCAATATTAATCTCCCACCGATTTGTTTTTTTTTGTTTGTTTTTTCAGGGAGACTTTAGGAAAAAAAAAATAGAATAAAATGATTTTTTCAGGAAGAATTTAGAAACCAAAGAAAATAAAATGATTTTTTCAGGGAGAATTTAGAAAACAAATAAAACAAAAAAAGGCTTTCTATGGCCCACTGAGTGAGAGATGACGCACACAGGAGTCAGGAGTGGCACACAAGCCCAGAGGCCAATATTTATCTCCCACTTTTTTTTTTTGTTCCAGGGAAAATTTATAAACCCAATAAAAAAAATAATAAATAGGCTTTCTATGGCCCACTATCTGAGAGACAGAGAGAGATGGCACGCTTAGGACTGGCACACAAGCCCAAAGGCCAATATTAATCTCCCTTTTTTTTTTAAGGGAGAATTTATAAAACCAAAAAAAAATAAATAAATAGGCTTTCTATGGCCCACTATTTGTGAGAGAGATGGCACGCTCAGGACTGGCACACAAGCCCAGAGGCCAATATTAATCTCCCACTTTTTTTTTTTTTTTCCAGGGAAAATTTATAAACCCAATAAAAAAAATTAAAAAAAATAGGCTTTCTATGGCCCACTATCTGAGAGAGAGAGATGGCACGCTTAGGACTGGCACACAAGCCCAAAGGCCAATATTAATCTCCCACTGATTGATTTATTGATTTTTTCAGGTAGAATTTAGAACCCAAATAAAGCAAAAAAAAAAAAAATGGGCTTTCTATGGCCCACTGAGTGAGTGATGATGCACACAGGAGTCAGGAGTGGCACACAAGCCCTGAGGCCAATATTTTTCTCCCACTGATTGATGTAGTGATTTTTTCAGGTAGATTTTAGAACCAAAATCAAGCAAAAAAATAAATAGGCTTTCTATGGCCCACTGAGTGAGTGATGATGCACACAGGAGTCAAGAGTGGCACACAAGCCCTGAGGCCAATATTTTTCTCCCACTGATTGATGTAGTGATTTTTTCAGGTAGATTTTATAACCCAAATCAAGCAAAAAAATAAATAGGCTTTCTATGGCCCACTGAGTGAGAGATGACACAGACAGGGATGGCACTCTAGCAGAAATGTCAATCTTAATCTCCCACAAAAAAAAAAAAAAAACAGGGAGTGTCCTTCAATTACTATCTCCCTGCAGTAATCTCAGCCAGGTATGGCAGGCAGCAATAAGGAGTGGACTGATGCACAAATTAAATAAAAAGTGTGTACAAACCAAAAAGATAGCTGTGCAGAAAGGAAGGAACAAGAGGATTTGTGCTTTGAAAAAAGCAGTTGGTTTGCACAGCGGCGTACACACAGCAATGCAGCTATCAGGGAGCCTTCTAGGGCAGCCCAATGAGCTACAGCGCTGAGGGGAAAAAAAAAAAAATGTAGCTTCCACTGTCCCTGCACACCGAAGGTGGTGTTGGGCAGTGGAAATCGCTACAACACAAGCGGTTTGGTGGTTAATGGACCCTGCCTAACGCTATCCCTGCTTCTGACGAAGCGGCAGCAACCTCTCCCTAAGCTCAGATCAGCAGCAGTAACATGGCGGTCGGCGGGAACTCCCCTTTATAGCCCCTGTGACGCAACAGACAGCAAGCCAATCACTGCAATGCCCTTCTCTAAGATGGTGGGGACCAGGACCTATGTCATCACGCTGCCCACACTCTGCGTTTACCTTCATTGGCTGAGAAATGGCGCTTTTCGCGTCATTGAAACGCGACTTTGGCGCGAAAGTCGCGTACCGCATGGCCGACCCCGCACAGGGGTCGGATCGGGTTTCATGAAACCCGACTTTGCCAAAAGTCGGCGACTTTTGAAAATGAACGACCCGTTTCGCTCAACCCTAATTGGCCCTAAGAAAAAGCATAGAATTTTTGGATATTCAATTAACTGGCAGCAGAAACTGTGTGTTGACAGTTGCCTCTCAGTACACACCATTTCATCTATTCCTTATGGGGAACTTATTAGGGCTAAACATATTTGTTTCAAGAAATCTACTTTAAATAGGGAATGTGCTGTGATAAAAAAACAGACTTAAAGAAAGAGGTCATAGTGATATGGTTATTAATAAAGCATACTATACGCAAAATGTAAAAAGAGTAGATATCTTATCCCAAAAAATTAAATCAAATGGTGCTAAGGTGAATAATCATATCCTTGACAATCAAACTATAAAATTCAGTACCCTATGCAGTCTGCAGTTTAGTAAAATCAGAAGTATAATTGCTAAGTACATTCTTGTTCTTTATCCTCATGAATCTCTACATAAGATCTTGACTAACGGTTATAGATTTGTTGCGAGAAGAGGCCAGACAATCAGTAACATTATATCCCCTAGCTTATATAAAAATAATACTAATGGGTATTATTGGTTATCTATAAAAAGGTTTTCATAAATATTTTGGAAATAAATGCAATATGTGTAAATTCGTGAAAAAAAAAACACAAGATAGATGATTTACACTGTATCCATTTCTTGAATTGTGACACTTATGTAATCTATTGTACTGAGTGTAATGTTTGATAACTTAGCTAAGTTTTGTTGCCCTAGTAGAAAAATGAAGAAAATATAAGAACCTCTCTATAATATTAATATTGGTAATCACAGCTATTTTGGAGCTGCTAGACATTTTTTAGGAAAGCATAATGGCGATTTTCTTCACTATTTGTGATGGTCTTGACATGTCGGATTGTATATTTATATAGAAACAAGACATTTTTTTGTTAGCTAGTTGCATAATTAATTAGAGGATTTCATGTGTTCTGGCAATGGTTTTTTTAAAATTGCATCCACACTTTGTTGGCTTTACTTTGACTAAGGTCGCATTGTGTGCAAGAAATATGTCAGAGTGCAAATGCCATCACCAGTTTGAGGTTTTTAATAATATGGACATTAAAGCCTGAATATTTTTTACTTACATTTTGAAGTGCCGTCCTTTTCCTCTTTTTTCTCCTGATATATAAATGTATTCACAGCCCAGAAAGGGGGTGCCACAACCCTGTATGTACAATGTACAAAAATATGAAGAAATAGCAGGCATGAGCTGGAGCATATCTTATTTATAAGGATGAATGCGCCCTTCTGTCCAAAGCTGGGATGGGCAGCGTCTGTGCAGTGTGGCGCCAGAGTTAGCACATGCGCATAGCTCTGGAGTCAGCGAGTGTGAATATCGTAATACGGCACCATTTAATTGAAGATGATGTGTATTCGAATTCGCAGACATAGTGTCTTAAGAAAATGGCGCCGGACAGCGCAGAATACGCACCTGCTGACTCAATTTTTTTAAAGAATTCTACTACAACATAGCAGTGCGCACACACCGGCCATCACCATTATACTTATGGCCAGCGTACACTTCTATATTGACGTTGTAGTACATTACTTCAATAAAACGGCGCCGGAGTAAGTGCATGCGTATACAGCGATCTCCGGCACCATGTTATTGAACACATTGTATAAATGTACCAATAAAAGTGCTCGCCATAAGTGCAATGTGTTGGTGCCTGTCCATAATTTAGCCATTAACAAACACAACCTAAAACCAAAATGAGCAAACATCCTGCAGTAATAATAATAAATAATAATCTTTATTTTTATATAGTGCTAACATATACCGCAGCGCTTTACAGTTTACACACATTATCATTGCTGTCCCTGTTGGGGCTCACAATCTAAATTCCCTATCAGTATGTCTTTGGAATGTGGGAGGAAACCGGAGTACCCGGAGGAAACCCACGCAAACTCTTTGCAGATGTTGTCCTTAGTGGGGCTTGAACCCAGGACTCCAGCACTGCAAGGCTGCTGTGCTATCCACTGCACCACCATGCTGCCCACAGTGCTGCAGTAAGTAAATGAGAAAATAGCAATAGTAAGCATAAATAACATAGGGTACTTAGCTAACACTACCGTGATCAAAAAAGCATAAAAGCCATCCTACTGCAACAGTACCCAGTCAGGACAGTGCGGTCTCTGAACTATCAGAGTTTAAAGAACAGACTAAAAAGCATGCATGTAAGTATTGAGGATTGCTGTAGCAAAATGTGGGGACAATCGCACCAGCTTTTATTGCATTAACTCTAATCTGTCCCTAATCCTCAGAATTAGGCTTCTGATACTTAATACAAATTCAAGCCCTGCTAATAATACAGTTAAATATAGGCACCATTTAATACCCAAAATCCTCAAGCCAGGAAATTTGATAATTTTCGTAAAGAAATAGAAAGTGATTACAGAAATCAATATGTCCACTCTTGAATTAAGTAATATTATTACTAAAAATTAAACTAAATTGTACAAAAAATATGTAAAATATTGATATATTCCTATGACTTTGTGTCTGTAGTAGGATGATATTCACTTTTTTCTGTAAATCTTATTGTGAGAAGTGAATCAGTAGTCAATATTCCTTCCTTACATTACTTGTAACTTCTCCCGCTTGCATTTAACTACATAAAAGACATCTTTAGATGTGTACTAGGTAAAGTACGCAATACGTCAGCAGGTCTCTTTATAATTGCAAATACAAAGGTGAACAGGTGTCAGGAGACACTACATTTTCATCCATCACCTCTACATGATTAATTGTCTAGCTTTAATGCATGCAGCATTTCCCTATGGCTCTCTTTATGTTGGAGTTGTTGAGCAAAACCATTGAACTTGACCAAAAGCGGCTGTTGTCCTGTGTATAAAAGTAGACAATTCACATCTGCTTGGACTGTCACCTGAGACGTGGGCTCTTGCTGCCCTGGTGTTGATAAGGGGGCTGCTATTTGATCCTGACTAGCCAGAATTTAGAGGCACTTTAAAGAGCTATAAAACCTAAGACCAAACTGTTTTTTCATTATTCGCAAGCAAGCGGCACACATCCACCCACCTGCCATTATGACCTACTTGATGTCTGTTGTGTCCCGATCTCTGGGTTTAGTGCAAGACAGAGGAAAATGTGTGGAGTGATTACCATGAAATCTGCCTATGCACCATGTTTACTATTGCAGCTTTCCTCATCCACAAAAGTGTTGCAGTCCTGAGAAACTTAGGTAGAAAATGTATTCTCATTCTGGGCAAGTTTAACTTTAGGGACTTAAGCGCCAGGAGGACTTGTTACATCCCTGAGTGGATGAACAAAAGTCCTGCCACAGCTATTTAGAGAAACAAAACAAACAGCATTTGTAGCAGTTAGTAAAATTATTGTCTTACTGGTGTTTTTTTAATTAAATTTGAGAAATTTAGCTTTAATTATGTTGTATACAGTATTTTACAATTAGCACAATATTTTTTGATATAAGTAACCAACTTCATACTTCTTTAATGACCTCTACAGGACTTAAAGATAATCTGTCACATTGTGCATGCTTTCCGATCTGTGCTCTGTATGTTATAGTGAAAAAATGTAACGGTGACCACTCTCTGCTCATTCTTCTCTACCTTTCTGCAGCTTTCCACACTGTTGACCACCATCTCCTACTCTCTAGGCTCCAGTCACTAGGCATTAGGGACACTGCTCTCTCCTGGTTCTCCTCCTATCTTTCTGACCTCTCCTTCAGTGTTCTGTTCTCTGGCTCCACTTCATCTCCTCTTCTTCTCACTGTCGGGGTACCTCAGGGCTCAGTCCTTGGCCCCCTCCTCTTCTCCCTCTACATGGCCCCAATTGGACAGACCATCAGCAGATTTGGCCTTCAGTACCATCTTTATGCTGATGACATACAACTATATACGTCATCCCCTGACCTTACCCCCGCTGTACTACAGAATGCCAGTGACTGTCTGACCGCAGTCTCCAACATCATGTCCGCTCTCTATCTGAAACTCAACCTCTCCAAAACTGAACTTCTTCTGCTCCTGCCGTCTACTAACCTCCCTAAATCTGACATTTACCTCTCCATAGGTGGCACCATAATAAAACCCCGGCAGCAGGCATGCTGTCTGGGTGTTATGTTTGACTCCAATCTCTCCTTTACATCCCATATACAATCTCTTGCCCACTCGTGCCACTTACACCTAAAGAACATCTCTAGAATCCGCCCTTTTCTCACCATGGAAACAACAGAAACCCTCACTGTCGCGCTGATCCACTCCCGCCTGGACTACTGCAATGCTCTACTAATTGGCCTCCCCCTCACTCGACTTTCCCCTCTCCAGTCTATCCTTAATGCAGCAGCCAGTGTTGTCCATCTAGCTAATCGTTACTTGGACCCGTCCACTCTTTGCCAGTCATTACACTGGCTGCCTATTCATTGCAGGATACAATTCAAAGTACTTGTTCTCACCCACAAAGCTCTCCACAGTGCGGCACCCCCTTACATCTCCTCCCTCATTTCGGTCTATCCGCCTAACCGACCTCTGCGCTCTGCAAATGACTTTCGATTAACCTCTGCACTAATCCGTACCTCTCACTCCTGACTCCAAGACGTCTCCCGTGCTGCACCAATCCTCTGGAATGCTCTACCCCAAGATATTAGGACCATCCACAATTTACATAGTTTTAGGCGCTCCCTCAAAACACATTTGTTCAGAGCAGCCTATCACATTCCTTAATCAAAGTCATTTTATGTTTGTGTGTGTAGCCCATTCACTATCCCAATCTATCCCCCACCCCCTGAAGATGGCTGGACCATCATTGTAAATACATTGTAAATGCATACCTGTACTTTGTATTTCCCCCACCTCATTGTAGATTGTAAGCCCTCACGAGCAGGGTCGTCTTATTTTGCTTTAATTATTGTATTGCTAACGTTATTACTTATGACTGTTGTGTTTGAAACTGTTAAGCTGTAAAGCCCTGTGGAGTATGTTGGTGCTATATAAATAAAGATTATTATTATATGTAGATTTGTGGGAAAAGATTCAGTTCAATCTAAGTTTCTGCATTTTAACCCATTACCATTACTATCAACCACAGTATGTGTACAGCAGCTATGTGGTTTTTCTGTATGAAGCAGGCTCAGGAGCTGAGTCTGCTCTATGTAACACAGGTGCTGGCTAAGTTAGGTACTGGCACCTGACAGTGAAAAGTGACAGTGGCCTTTCGTTTGGCCAAGTGCTCCTGTGTTCTCTATGAAAAAGCCGCCAGTTGAAATAGCGTCTGGTGGCGTTTCTCCAGGAAGACAATGCAATCTGAATTCTGAAATTGGACATGCTCAATCGACATCTTCTCTGACCATCCATGGACGACCACTGTCCAATTAGGCTATTAACCGAACTCGTTGATATCAACAGTGGTCTACTTTGCTTCGGGAACTTAAAGAGGCTAATTAAAATGTAACAAGGATATTTTAAAAATCTAAAGAAAACCTCCAAAAATTAAGTTTAAATCACCTCCCTTTTCCACAAATGTAATTTGATATTGTTACGGAAATAATGACCCAAACTAATAAAATATAAAACTATTGATCTAATACATTGAAAACTGAAATGGAAAAAAATTGAAACGCTGGAAGTGGTATCTTTCATGCCATTTTTGTAGCTTCATACCCCTTCTGTTATATCAAGCCACCTGATGAGCTGGCAGGGGAAATGTGTTGAGGCAATACGATATCATATATATCCATCTAACAGATAAGTACCATCTACTTGCCTATCAACCTACATGCTTTGATGTTTGTACTCCGCAGTTTGTTATTACATGGCTGTACTGGGAGAATAAAATAATGGTTTTGCTACTATCTTTTTTGTCATACTACGTGTAGGTGATCACAGAAGACCCATCTGTGAACCGGGGGCACTGAGCTGTGCATCTAGGGGCAAACCCTGTCACAGAGTAGTTGATGGGTTTAGAGACCACCCTGAAGATAGCTGGTCCCTTCCGTACTATATCGATTTTCTGTCTGCTTTTTTCATTTTTTGCTACCTGTTACCACATTCCACCTATACTCTATACCTATACAGCCTTGACTAGTATGTTACTCCTCTTCTGTGTTTGACACATCAGTCTATCATTGTGGCTAGCCCCCCAATCAAATACACATCAGGAGCAGGGGTGCTACTGGCGTTTCTGATAGGGTACCAACCTCCGCTGATAGAAAAAGGTTTAAGGGCTTTTTGCAGAATTAAGATAGCTAATTATTCAGTGTGGACTATCTATATATATAATTGTCTAAGGGTTTTTCCGTCTGTCTGTCTGTCTGTCTGTCTGTCCTGGAAATCCCACGTCTCTGATTGGTCGAGGCCGCCAGGCCTCGACCAATCAGCGACGGGCACAGTATCGACGTAGAAATCCCGCGCCTCTGATTGGTCGAGGCCGCTAGGCCTCGACCAATCAGCGACGGGCACAGCGATGATGATGTCATAAAGGACGTAGACATCCCGCGTCTCTGATTGGTCGAGGCCGCCAGGCCTCGACCAATCAGAGACGGGCAGAGCGACGATGATGTCATAATGGTTGCCATGGCGACGATGATGTCATAAAGGTTGCCTCGACCAATCAGCGACGGGCACAGTCTGCCGCGAATTCTGGAATCATCATTGTCCATATACTACGGGGACATGCATATTCTAGAATACCCGATGCGTTAGAATCGGGCCACAGTCTAGTAAATGTTATAGTTATCTATTTACCATCATTAGCTGTTCCCCTGCCTCTCCCTCTTGGTCGGTCGCACTGACTCCCTCACTAGTCTTGGCTGTTTCACTATATGTCTCTGTACTCATGATCACTACACTATCTCCATAGTGGTGGTCCAGTTGACACATACTAGTATCCCATTTCACCCTTGGATTTCATTCTTTTTGTTGTCCCTCCTTTCACCTAGGGTCATTTAAGGCTGACAGGGACCGCCGCTGAGGAGCGGGGGTGCCACTATCGTTTTCTCTAGGGTGCCAACCTCCACTGATAGGTAGGCAACAGTGTAGGCTCTAGTATAGTGTGGTGTTAGCAAGTCCCTTCAGTTACACCCTTATCACTTATTTTTTGTTGTTTGTATATCTGTTTTTGAATGACTTCATCCTTTTAATGACAGACTACATATATTTTTTTCCCTATAAACTTTAGAGAAGATGTGGAGACCGAAAAAAAGGCAGATCTGTTGGCTCAGTTTTTTTTCCTTTTTTGGCAATTACCTGATGGGTTAATTAACTTTATGCTTTAACAAATTGGACTTTTTACAAATGTGTCGATAACCACATATGTTTATTTTTATTTTTTTATTGTAAACTACCCCAATGGGGACAGTGATGATGTCTGTAAAGCGGAGGGAAGGGGGTGTTAAACTTTTCCATTTTTTAAAGATTTTGCAAAACATATTTTATTTGATCTAGGACTTGGTGCTGTGATCATTAGTTCTGTGTACTGTAATACCAAAGTATTGTAGTATATAGAAGAAATAACCATCTCCCATTAAGCTCGGCTGACAACAGGGAATGGAGCCGAGATCTGCCCATGACTGTTAACCTGTTAAATTCCACAGTCAATCTCAGTCTCTGTAAATGGCAAGACAAGCAAAATTTTTATTTACGATTTTCTGAATTTGTTTTCTCCACTTAAAGTGAACCTTTCATCAGGATTTTGCTAAGTAAACTACAGACACTGTTAGGTTGGGGATGTTACACTGATTACAATGATACCTGAGTTTATGAAATCCATCTCGTGGTTGCTGTTTAACCCCTTTACCCCCAAGGGTGGTTTGCACGTCAATGACCAGGCCAATTTTTACAATTCTGACCACTGTCCCTTTATGAGGTTATAACTCCGAAACGCTTCAACGGATCCCGGTGATTCTGACATTGTTTTCTCGTGACATATTGTACTTCATGATAGTGGTAAAATTTCTTTGATAGTACCTGCGTTTATTTGTGAAAAAAATGGAAATTTGGCGAAAATTTTGAAAATTTCGCAATTTTCAAACTTTGAATTTTTATGCAATTAAATCACAGAGATATGTCACACAAAATACTTAATAAGTAACATTTCCCACATGTCTCCTTTACATCAGCATAATTTTGGAACCAATTTTTTTTTTTGTTAGGGAGTTATAAGGGTTAAAAGTTGACCAGCAATTTCTCATTTTTACAACACCATTTTTTTTTAGGGACCACGTCTCATTTGAAGTCATTTTGAGGGGTCTATATGATAGAAAATGCCCAAGTGTGACACCATTCTAAAAACTGCACCCCTCAAGGTGCTCAAAACCACATTCAAGAAGTTTATTAACCCTTCAGGTGTTTAATAGGAATTTTTGGAATGTTTAAATAAAAATGAACATTTAACTTTTTTACACAAAAAATTTACTTCAGCTCCAATTTGTTTTATTTTACCAAGGGTAACAGGAGAAAATGGACCCCAAAAGTTGTTGTCCAATTTGTCCTGAGTACGCTGATACCCCATATGTGGCAGTAAACCACTGTTTGGGCGCATGGGAGAGCTCGGAAGGGAAGGAGCGCCGTTTGACTTTTCAATGCAAAATTGACAGGAATTGAGATGGGACGCCATGTTGCGTTTGGAGAGCCACTGATGTGCCTAAACATTGAAACCCCCCACAAGTGACACCATTTTGGAAAGTAGACCCCCTAAGGAACTTATCTGGATGTGTGGTGAGCACTTTGACCCACCAAGGGCTTCACAGAAGTTTATAATGCAGAGCCATAAAAATAAAACAAAATTTTTTTCCCACAAAAATTATTTTTTAGCCCCCAGTTTTGTATTTTCCCTAGGGTAACAGGAGAAATTGGACCCCAAAAGTTGTTGTCCAATTTGTCCTGAGTACGCTGATACCCCATATGTGGGGGGGAACCACCGTTTGGGCGCATGGGAGGGCTCGGAAGGGAAGGAGCGCCATTTGGAATGCAGACTTAGATGGAATGGTCTGCAGGCGTCACATTGCGTTTGCAGAGCCCCTAATGTACCTAAACAGTAGAAACCCCCCACAAGTGACACCATTTTGGAAAGTAGACCCCCTAAGGAACTCATCTTGATGTGTTGTGAGAGCTTTGAACCCCCAAGTATTTCACTACAGTTTATAACGCAGAGCCATGCAAATAAAAAATATTTTTTTTTCCACAAAAATTATATTTTAGCCCCCAGTTTTGTATTTTTCCAAGGTTAGCAGGAGAAATTGGACCCTAAATGTTGTTGTCCAATTTGTCCTGAGTACGCTGATACCCAATATGTGGGGGGGAACCACCGTTTGGACGCATGGGAGGGCTCGGAAGGGAAGGAGCATCATTTGGAATGCAGACTTAGATGGATTGGTCTGCAGGCGTCACATTGCGTTTGCAGAGCCCCTAATGTACCTAAACAGTAGAAACCCCCCACAAGTGACCCCATATTGGAAACTAGACCCCTCAATGAACTTATCTAGATGTGTTGTGAGAACTTTGAACCCCCAAGTGTTTCACTACAGTTTATAACGCAGAGCCGTGAAAATAAAAAATCTTTTGGTTTTCCCACAAAAATTATTTTTTAGCCCCCAGTTTTGTATTTTCCCAAGGGTAACAGGAGAAATTGGTCCACAAAAGTTGTTGTCCAATTTGTCCTGAGTACGTTGATACCCCATATGTGAGGGTAAACCCCTGTTTGGGCACACAGGAGAGCTCGGAAGGGAAGGAGCACTGTTTTACTTTTTCAACGCAGAATTGGCTGGAATTGAGATCGGACGCCATGTCGTGTTTGGAGAGCCCCTGATGTGCCGAAACAGTGGAAACCCCCCAATTATAACTGAAACCCTAATCTAAACACACCCCTAACCCTAATTCCAACGGTAACCCTAACCACACCTCTAACCCTGACACACCCCTAACCCTAATCCCAACCCTATTCCCAACTGTAAATGTAATCTAAACCCTAACCCTAACTTTAGCCCCAACCCTAACTGTAGCCCCAACCCTAACCCTAACCCTAGCTCTAACCCTAGCCCTAACCCTAACCCTAACCCTAGCCCTAACCCTAGCCCTAACCCTAGCCCTAGCCCTAACCCTAGCCCTAACCCTAACCCTAACCCTAGCCCTAACCCTAGCCCTAACCCTAGCCCTAGCCCTAACCCTAGCCCTAGCCCTAACCCTAACCCTAACCCTAACCCTAGCCCTAGCCCTAGCCCTAACCCTAGCCCTAACCCTAGCCCTAGCCCTAACCCTAGCCCTAACCCTAGCCCTAACCCTAGCCCTAACCCTAGCCCTAGCCCTAACCCTAGCCCTAATGGGAAAATGGAAATAAATACATTTTTTTTTATTTTTCCCTAACTGAGGGGGTGATGAAGGGGGGTTTGATTTACTTTTATAGCAAGTTTTTTAGCGGATTTTTATGATTGGCAGCCGTCACACACTGAAAGACCCTTTTTATTGCAAAAAATATTTTTTGCGTTACCACATTTTGAGAGCTATAATTTTTCCATATTTGAGTCCACAGAGTCATGTGAGATCTTGTTTTTTGCGGGACGAGTTGACGTTTTTATTGAAAACATTTTTGGGCACGTGACATTTTTTGATCGCTTTTTATTCCGATTTTTGTGAGGAAGAATGACCAAAAGCCAGCTATTCATGAATTTCTATTGGGGGAGGCGTTTATACCGTTCCGCGTTTGGTAAAATTGATAAATCAGTTTTATTCTTCGGGTCAGTACGATTACAGCGATACCTCATTTATATCATTTTTTTATGGTTTGGCGCTTTTATACGATAAAAACTATCTTACAGAAAAAATAATTATTTTTGCATCGCTTTATTCTCAGGACTATAACTTTTTTATTTTTTTGCTGATGATGCTGTATCGCAGCTCGTTTTTTGCGGGACAATATGACGCTTTCATCGGTACCATGGTTATTTATATCTGTCCTTTTGATCGCGTGTTATTTGACTTTTTGTTCGGCGGTATGATAATAAAGCGTTGTTTTTTGCCTCATTTTTTTTTTTTTTCTTACGGTGTTTACTGAAGGGGTTAACTAGTGGGACAGTTTTATAGGTCGGGTCGTTACGGACGCGGCAATACTAAATATGTGTACTTTTATTGGTTTTTTTTTTTTATTTAGATGAAGAAATGTATTTATTTATTATGATGGAATATAGGCTGAACTGGATGGACAAATGTCTTTTTTCGGCCTTACTAACTATGTTACTATGTTACTATGTTATGGGAATAATATATATATTTTTTTTTCATTATTTTGGAATATTTTTTTTTATTTTTTTCACACATTTGGAAAATTTTTTTTTTACTTTTTTACTTTGTCCCAGGGGGGGACATCACAGATCAGTGATCTGACAGTTTGCATAGCACTCTGTCAGATCACTGATCTGACATGCAGCGCTGCAGCCTTCACAGTGCCTGCTCTGAGCAGGCTCTGTGAAGCCACCTCCCTCCCTGCAGGACCCGGATCCGCGGCCATCTTGGATCCGGGGCTGGAGGGAGCAGGGAGGGAGGTGAGACCCTCGCAGCAACGCGATCACATCGCGTTGCTCCGGGGGTCTCAGGGAAGCCCGCAGGGAGCCCCCTCCCTGCGCGGTGCTTCCCTGCACCGCCGGCACATCGCAATCATCTTTGATCGCGGTGTGCCAGGGGTTAATGTGCCGGGGGCGGTCCGTGACCGCTCCTGGCACATAGTGCCGGATGTCAGCTGCGATAAGCAGCTGACACCCGGCCGCGATCGGCCGCGCTCCCCCCATGAGCGCGGCCGATCGGCTATGACGTACTATCCCGTCCAGGGTCAGATAAGCCCAGGGCACCTCGACGGGATAGTACGTCTAAGGTCACAGAGGGGTTAATCTTTGATCTCAGTTAATGAGATTCTGGTGTTCGGAGCAGACAGTGGGCATGGCTTCTTTTCGTGCTCTGGCCTCTTTTTCATTATCATAGCTTAACTGACAGGTCACTGATCATTCAGTGACCTGCCTCCTATTTTAAATATTGCACTTTATTGTGTGGGCTTTGAAAAAAAAAATTACCTCCAGCAAAATGGCTCCGTCGGAGGCACCTGCACAGTAGTACCTATCGCTTACCGATAGATGCTACTGCGCATGAGCCCCTGCCGGTGCCATTTTGCAGGAGACAATTTTTTTTCCTCCAATAAAATGCATGCGCAGTAGCATCTGTCGCCAACCCATACTCATAATCTGTGCAAGCCCCACACAGGCCTCGCCAAAGCCCAAGAATCTTATTAACTGAAAACTGAAAACAAAGATTAAACAACAACCACAAGATGGATTTCATCACCCAGGTATCATTTTAATAATTGTTTATTTTCTGGTCACACATTACTGGATGATTCTTTAATTTTCCAGATCCTTAGACATAAAAACAATATTTTATTCCACCATAATCCTTAAAGCACCATTCCATAGTTTTTTTTTTATTTCATTGCTGGACTGGTACATAAAATCCAAGTCCCCTGTTGCAGTCAATCTCCTGCAGTTTGTGAGCTGCCGGCTGCTCCAGTGTTTCATGGAGTGAGCTAGAGGTCACTAATCAATGTAACTCTAAGAGCGTCATCCTATCCTTGTTCATAGACTTGCATTGATAGCTTGTGACGTACCTTCTGAGTTTCAGCCAGTTAGAAGCTGCGCTCTCATGATGGCGTCGCAGGACCGGAGTGGCGCCAAAAAATGGTGAAGACACTGGAGGGTGAGTATATGATCAGGGGCAGGGGACTTATGTTTAAAGCACAACTCCAGCGGTGAGAAAAAAAACCCCACTGGAGTGTGCTTTAAATTGACTTCAATAATCAGAAATTGTTGTATAGCATGCACACATAGAAATGTCACACTATAGATATACGATGCTATTTTTTAACCCTTATCTGACCTTGGACGGGAAAGTACGTCCAAGGTCAGATCCCCTGCTTTGATGCAGGGCTCCGCGGTGAGCCCGCACCAAAGCCGGGACATGTCAGCTGTTTTGAACAGCTGACATGTGCCCGTAATAGGCGCGGGCAGAATCGCGATCTGCCCGCACCTATTAACTAGTTAAATGCCGCTGTCAAACGCAGACAGTGGCATTTAACTACCGCTTCCGGCCGGGCGGCCGGAAATGACGTCATCGCCAACCCCCGTCACATGATCGGGGGTCGGCGATGCGTCTGGATGGTAACCATAGAGGTCCTAGGGACCTCTATGGTTACTGATTGCCGGTGGCTGTGAGCGCCACCCTGTGGTCGGCGCTCACAGCACACCTGCATTTCTGCTACATGCTACATAGCAGCGATCAGCTGATCGCTGCTATGTAGCAGAGCCGATCGCGTTGTGCCTTCTTCTAGCCTCCCATGGAGGCTATTGAAGCATGGCAAAAGTAAAAAAAAAAAGTTGAAAAAAATGTTAAAAAAATAAAAAAAATATAAAAGTTTAAATCACCCCCCTTTCGCCCCAATCAAAATAAATCAATAAAAAAAATATCAAATCTACACATATTTGGTATCGCCGCGCTCAGAATCGCCCGATCTATCAATTAAATAAAAGCATTAACCTGATCGCTAAACAGCGTAGCGGGAAAAAAATTAGAAACACCAGAATTACGTTTTTTTTGGTCGCCGCGACATTGCATTAAAATGCAATAACGGGCGATCAAAAGAACGTATCTGCACCGAAATGCTATCATTAAAAACGTCATCTCGGCACGCAAAAATAAGCCTTCAATCAACCCCAGATCACGAAAAATGGAGACGCTACGAGTATCGGAAAATGGCGCAATTTTTTTTTTTTTTTTTAGCAAAGTTTGGAATTTTTTTCACCACTTAGTTAAAAAATAACCTAGTGATGTTAGGTGTTCATGAACTCGTACTGACCTGGAGAATCATAATGGCAGGTCAGTTTTAGCATTTAGTGAACCTAGCAAAAAAGCCAAACAAAAAACAAGTGTGGGATTGCACTTTTTTTGCAATTTCACCGCACTTGGAATTTTTTTCCCGTTTTCTAGTACACGACATGCTAAAACCAATGATGTTGTTCAAAAGTACAACTCGTCCCGCAAAAAATAAGCCCTCACATGGCCAAATTGACGGAAAAATTAAAAAGTTATGGCTCTGGGAAGGAGGGGAGTGAAAAACGAACACGAAAAAATGAAAAATCCCATGGTCATGAAGGGGTTAATATAAAAATATAATGAATATTAAGATTGCCCCATAGCTCCTTTAAACATATTACGCCAGAGAAAATTACAGGAAATTCCAAGCACTTACACTTGAGTGCAGGAGGGGTCAGATATTGAGTCATCTTGCATTAGTACATTTTACCAGGCGAACGCAAAAACTAATTAACCAAGCAGCAGAAATTCCAAATACGTCCCACATATGTAGGATATCACTAAAAGCAAAGACATGTGTGTGGATATGTATGCTTCTGCACCAATAAAACCTTTCTACAAAATATTCTTCGTGCTCTGCTCCTTCTTTAAAAGAAAAAGCTACAACTAAAATATTGTGTTGAGCAGCTTTGCAAAATGTTCTGGAATAGTCTAAATCTGTAATCAGTTGAAGCTGCTTCTAATATGCTGCTGATCTGGCTAAAATAAAGTGCTTTTTTTACTTTCACATTTAATGCATATTAATCTTTAGGCGTAAAAGTCAAATATAAAAATAGAGGACCTCTTTAATATTAATAATGAGAAAACTGTTTTGATTAACCGCTGTGTGAAAAAATTAAGTAAGGCAGGTGACATCTCGTAGATTGCTAATGTGGGTTACTCAGTGTAATCTGATCACATCATTAGTTTTGCATCGCAGAATTATCCAAGGTCTACTTCAGCACTCTGGGTCATTTTTGGATGACAATCAGAGTAAACTACGAAGATCAAGGCTTTACAGTACGGGGAAAGTACATATAGTAGAGAGATTATTAACTGACCTACCTAAATCCAGTACACACGTAAATGCCTAAAATGAATACCAAAGTCAACATAATCTTGCCGACTATTAGATGTTAAGTTATAAACTCCAAAAACACAGCGGCAGCAAAAGTTAGATGATTAAAAAATGGATTTTAATGAAAAATATATTTAAATGAAATTAAAAGAATGGTGACATTTGTAACACATGCAACTGAGGATTTGTTGACCCAGATCTGGACAGAACTGGACTACTGCCTAGGCATCTGCCATGTCACCAATGGAAATCACTTTTAAAATGTGCATTTGAAGAGTGTGTGGCAGAATGGGCCAAAATCACACTTGAGCAATGCATGCAACTAGTTTCCCCATACAGGAGGCTTCTTAAAGCTGTCATCACCAACAAAAGCTTTTGTACGAAGTAATAATTACATTTCAGTATATTTCATTACATTTTCCTTGTGTCATCACTATTGCACATAACTTAATTTTTGGATATCTATGGTTTGATTTTTTTTGTCTGTGTGTGTTGGATGGGTTGTTACCGACATCTGGTGAGAATTGCAAGTCAATAATGTAAGATGCGGGTAGTGGTGAATGAGCTGCTGCTCCTGCGCACTCTAGCACCCTACAGGAAAATCATGTCCCAGTGAGCTGTTAGGTGTGGGCTGCATTACACCCACTTGTGGACCAAAGGCCTCCCCTGGCTCCAGGCTTCCATC
Organism: Ranitomeya imitator; assembly: GCF_032444005.1. Classification (NCBI taxonomy): domain Eukaryota; kingdom Metazoa; phylum Chordata; class Amphibia; order Anura; family Dendrobatidae; genus Ranitomeya; species Ranitomeya imitator. The sequence continues at coordinate 722,210,517 of NC_091284.1, forward strand.
TGCCAGAACCATCACTCATAATCCAGGGGACATCAAGTGTTTTTCAGCAGTAAAAATTTACTGAACAGTTCATGGTTATCACAGTGGAGCATGTGGAATAGGGCACAACAGGTTACATGCTTTCCCTCTGGCATCGGACAAAACTTCAGCCTTAGCACTCATTCAGCATGCAGCATCCCTTTACCTTCTGTATCTTCTAACACTAGGGATTCCTCTCCACCAAGGGCCATGCACTCAGAATCCACTACCTTCTGCTTTAGAGAGTCCACATCCATCTTTCCCTGCAGTCCTGCAGGCATGAAGTGCCCATTGTACCCAACGCTAATCTCGAGGTCCCAGGGCCGACCGATGGATCCGCATGGAAGGGTTATATTTCAATCCACTGCCGCATGTGATAGGCCCATGTTGTCCCCAGCAGCCCACTGCACTTGACCTCAACAGTGAACTTGCTTATCTTTTCATCTACTACCGAACCACCTCAATCAAGACCATTACCCTCCCATCTGTGGGCTGATACATAGCATTAACTATTAATATATTTTCTATCCTTACTGTAAAATATTAATAACATTTCCCCTTTTATCTATAAAACACTTAATCCTATATACTATAACGGGGTGCCCACATTAACCCCGCTATTCTACCCATTGTTATACCACAGTATATAAAGATTATACAGGTGCGTCTTACAAAATTAGAATATCATCAAAAAGTTAATTTATTTCAGATCTTCAATAGAAAAAGTGAAACTCCTATATTATTTAGAGTCATTACAAACATGTTGATTTATTTTAAGTGTTTATTTCTGTTAATGTTGATGATTATGGCTTACAGCAATGAAAACCCAAAAGTCATTATCTCAGTAAATTAGAACACCAGCTTATAAAATTATTTTAAAATCCGAAATGTTGACCTACTGAAATGTATGTTCAGTAAATGCACTCAATACTTGGTCGGGGCTCCTTTTTCATCAATTACTGCATCAATGCGGCGTGGCATGGAGGCGATCAGCCTATGGCACTGCTGAGGTGTCATGGAAGCAGCCTTCAGTTCGTCTGCATTGTTGAGTATGGTATCTCTCATCTTCTTCTTGACAATACCCCATAGATTCTCTATGGGGTTAAAGTCAGGCGAGTTTTCTGAACAATCAAGCACAGTGATACTGTTGTTTTTAATCCAGTTGTTGGTACTTTTGGCAGTGTAGACAGGTGGCAAGTCCTGCTGGAGAATGAAATTTCCATCTCCAAAAAGCTTGTCGCCAGAGAGAAACATGAAGGGCTCTAAAACTTCCTGGTAGACGACTGCACTGACTTTGGTCTTGATAAAACACAGTGGACCTACACCAGCAGATGACATGGCTCCCCAAACCATCACTGATTATAGAAACTTCACACTAGACCTCAAGCATCTTGGAATGTGTGCCTTTCCACTATTCCTCCAGACTCTGGGACCTTGATTTCCAAATTAAATGCAAAATGTACTTCCCTTGTGGAGTGTGTCAATCACTGCATTCTGTCAAGTCAGCAGTCTTCCCCATGATTGTGGAGCTACTGAAACAGACTAAGGGACCTTTTTAAATGCTTAGGAAGCCTTTGCAGGTGTTTTATGCTAATTTTTCAAATTTACTGAGATAATGACTTTTGGTTTTTCATTGGCTGTAAGCCATGATCATCAACATTAACAGAAATAAACACTTGAAATAGATCATTCTGTTTGTAATGACTCTATATAATATGAGTTTCACTTTAGGTACTAAAGAACTGAAATAAATTAACTTTTTGATGATATTCTAACTTTGAGAGAAACACCTGTAAACATACAAATGCAAAATTATGTCCAATTTGCCTTTTTTTTGCTGTTGTTCCAATACACGCAAAGAAAATAAACATGTGTATAACAAAACATGTGTAATTGCACTAATGTTCTTGGAGAAATACTTCCTTTTCTGGAACAATCTCAAGGGTGCCACTATTTTTGGCCATTACTATATATATATATATACATATATATATATATATATATATATACACTATATAATTGTCTAAGGGTCACTTCCGTCTTTCTGTCTGTCCTTCTGCCTTTCCTTTTTTCTGTCACGGATATTCATTGGTCGCGGCCTCTGTCTGTCATGGAAATCCAAGTTGCTGATTGGTCGTGGAAAAACGCCCACGACCATTGCCACGACCAATCAGCGATGGGCACAGTCCGGCGGCAACATGGCCGCTCCTTCCTCCCCGCAGTCAGTGCCCGCTCCGTACTCCCCTCCAGTCAGCGCTCACACAGGGTTAATGGCAGCGCTAATGGACCATGTTATACCGCGGTGTAACACACTCCATTAACGCTGCTATTAACCCTGTGTGACCAACTTTTTTACTATTGATGCTGCCTATGCATCTCTATGGAAGATGTTGGAGAAAGCGTGCTGGGTCATTTGTATTATTCGTGCCCGATTTTTTTCTTAACATAATGAGACATTGAGAATTCATGAATTCATGCTCAATCAGATCAAGAATGGGTGTTTATGGTTAGTGTCAAACTGGGGAACCAAGGGTCCATCAGTAATATTGACTTTGGGGGGCCCACTTTTCACCAGCATACAAATATTACACTGCCCTCATTCACAAATTTACCTGTATCTCTATTTAATAAACTGGGTAGTTTGTTTAATGAATGATGAGACGCTACTTTTTTTCTGTACACAGTGAATTATGCCAAGTACTGCCCATGCAGGGTAGTTGGAAGCCCAGATCTGCACAGGGGCCCACCAGGGAATTCCCCTGTTCCCCTATGGGCCAGTCCGAGCCTGTGTATGGGGTATCAGGAGGAAAAGCTGTCGTATGAACAAGCATTTGACTAACAGCAGTTAGAGGCTGGTAATGGCACCTTTGTCTCACTTCTTTCAGTGTTTTGTTCTAGCAATATCACTGCTCCCAGCACACCTAAGGGTAGTCCACTCATCAAAAAAGAAATGCCACAAATCCCAGCAGCAATAAATTTTGCCAAAGATGTGTGCCCTGTTGCATCCACTTGGTGCAATTATACCAGCAACATATTTGCCCAACATGCATTTTATAGGAACATTACAATTCATTACTAGTTGTAGAGAAGGAAAGTAAATGATGTTCTGATAGCCCTATTGCATGCTAAGCATACATGATTCATCATCCATATGTGTTATTAGTCACACCAGTGCCATTGCAGCAAGCACACAAACTAATGAAGTTCGTCTTTCTTTGCATTTGCACCTCATGGTTGATTGACTTATTAACTAAATTATACAAAGATTTTCTAGGATCTCTGACTTCATTGACGATAATTAATGCAATTGAGATTTGGCAGCTCTGCCTTAGGGTGTGCAAATTCTTTATGATGGCATGGAGAGAGCAGCCAACAGCTATGAGCTAACTGATCTTTTCATATAATGTGTGATAGGAAGGCTAGATCAGCTTTTATCGTCCTTACCCCTTGGCGACCTGAAGCCTGGGGTCATCTGCAGTGTGATGAGAAATCTAGATCAACCTTGAGCTTTTCCTGCAGGGGGAGGCTGTAGAAGACAAGGGATATAAAAAACGAGCATCTATTGAGCAAATATTTAACATACAACCGAAAACTATAGTAATACTAGAATACACTGATAGTAATGCTTGGTCAATCTGATTTAAAGATATATATCTATGGGTTACAGTCATGACTCAAATGGACATTGAGTTTGTAAGCTACCCTGATTAACACTGTGGAAAAAGCCTAATAAAACTCCCCTAAGAATTATTTTTTTAAGCAAAGCCATAAGCTGACATAAAACTGCACCATGACACTGGCCTATTATTCTCCTGATGTTGTTATAAATACCTTTTATTGTGACCATAAATAGTTAACAAAGCATTAAGATTTAGTCGTCAAATCAAACCCTGTCTAGAATTTCATCGTTTCATAGCTTTTAAGGTTGAAAGTAGACATAAGTCCATTGAGTTCAACCTATAGTCTAACATGTTGATCCAGAGGAAGGCAAAAAACCAAGGGGCAGATGCCCCATATTAAGGGAAAAAAAATTCTGAATTTACATACGGCAATCAGACTAGTTCCTTGAATCAATGCCCCGTCACAGAATTTAGCATCCAGGTCTCCCTGGTACTTTTGTACAACATCATATGGCAGAGAGTCCCATAGTCTCACTGCTCTTACCATAAAGAATCACTGTCTGTGATTATGATTGAACTTTCTTTCCTCTAGATGTAGAGGATGCCTCCTTGTCATTGCTGCAGGCTTAGGAGCAAAAAGATCATTAGAAAGATCTCTGTACTGTCCCTTCACATATTTGTACCTTGTAATAAGATCGCACCCAAGCCTTTATTTTTCCAAGTTTACTAATCCCAATTTTGACAAACTGTCTTGGAATTGCAGGCCACTCAATTCCTTAATAACTTTAGTTGCTCTTTTCTGCACCTGCTCTAGTTCAGCTATGTCCTTTTATACACCAGAAGCCAACATTGTAAACAGTATTGTAAATGTGGCCACAGTAGTGACTTGTATAGAGGCAAAACTATGTTCTTGCCATGAGCATCTATGACTCTTTTAGTGCATCCCATTATTTTATTTCACTTGGCAGCAGCTGTCTGGCATTGGTCACTAAAGTTGATTTTGCTGTCCACCCATACGCCCAAGTCTTTTTCAGTGACAGTTTTACTCAGTCTTCTACTATTTAGTATATCATTATACATTTCACTTCCTTTAACCAAGTGCATGACCTCACATTTATCTACATTAAACTTCAATTGACATTTTTCAGTCCAAGCCTCCAGCTTACATGAATTCTTCTGCAATATTAAATTTTCCTTCTCTGGGTTGATTAACCCTGCAGAGTTTAGTATCATCTACAAATGTTGAAATTCTACTCTGTATGCACTCACAAAGGTAATTAATAAATATGTTAACAAGAAGAAGGCCCAATACAGACCCCTGTGGTATCCCACTGTTAACTGTGACCCAATCTGAGTGTGTTTCATTACAAACCATCCACTGTTTACTATTCCTAAGCCAATTGTTAATCCAGTTACACATATTCTCCTCTAGTCCCATTTCTCTCAACTTATGTACCAACCTTTTATGTGAGGCACTATATCAAAAGCCTTTGAAAAGTCCAGACAGACAACATCCATGGAGCCTGGAACCTACCTCTACACAGAAGCTGATCAGATTAGTTTGGCAGAATGGATCCTTCACAAATCCATGATGATGTTGGGTTATTAGGTTATTGTTGCTGAGATAATCCAGGATAGCATCTCTTAGAAAACTCTCAAAGGTCTTGCCCAGTGCAGAGGTTCAATTTTCAGGCTCATTTTGTCTCCTTTTTGATTATTGGCAAGACAATTACTATGCGCCAGTCCTGTGGTACAGACCATGTTATTATAGATTCCTTGAATATTAGAAATAGTGATCTGTCTATCATGATACTTAATTCCTGCAGTAGGGGTGTATGCCATCTGGGCCTAGAAATTTGTCTACTTTAGCAATTTTGAAGTACTTCCTGCAGTGTTAAGCAAGTGACATTAAATTGATGATTTCTCGTATTCCTGATTATGTCATCAGTTAAAAGATTTTCTTTTGTAAACACTGTAGAGAAACAGTTATGTAATAAATTCCCATTAGAGGCCATTCCCTCATCTTCTTCAACCATTTCTCCAAGATTATTTTTGAGGGAGCCAATACTGTTATTATTGAGTTTCTTACTGTCTATGTAGTTAAAAAAAAAAAAAATTTTACAATTTTTTTGACAATGAGCTGCCTTGATATGCTTTTGCACAATTTATTTTTTGTCTATAATTATTTAATTCCTCATCACTACCTTCTTGCTTTAATTCCCCAAATGCTTTTGTTTTGCCATTTATTGTACCCCTTACAGCTCTATTTAGCCATAGTGGCTTACTTCTATTTCCAGCATGTTTTTCCCATAGGATATATATTGTGCACAGGTCCTGTTCAGGATGCTTAAAAAAGTGTCCCATTTGTTATGTGTATTTTTATTTTCATGAATATTGTCCCATTTTATGACACTAAGATCATCTCTTAGCCATTGGAAATTCGCTTTCCTGAGGTTTAATGTCCTTCTAGCCCCTCTACTATACTAAACTTATTTTGTGATCACTGTTACCTAAGTAACTTCCAAATCCATAGATTCAGGGCCGTATTTGCCACTAGGCACTTGAGGGTACGTGCCTAGGGCGGGACGATGCGGGGGGCCCTGCATACATTTGATCTTCTGTGTGACCTGTTGGTTAGAATTAGGTCAGAAATGTCCTCCACCCACTTCTTGTTGAGTCCTGCACCACTTGTGAAGGATAATTGTTTTTCATTATTGTCTTGCTTCCTTTGCTGGACCTGCAGATTTCTGCACCCTAATTTATATTAGAGTAGTAGAAGTCACCCATAATTACTGCTCCCTGATTTGCTGCCTCATCTACCGTTTATACTCGATATAGTATAAGCTGAGGCACCTAATTTTGCCACGAAAAACTGGGAAAACGTATTGACTCAAGTATAAGCTGGGTATGCATTGTCCCCTCATCCCTATCCTGGCATGCATGGCTCTCCCATCGCTGTCCTTGTATGCATGGCTCCCTTCTCCCGTCCTTGTATGCATGGCTCCCTCCTCCCGTCCTTGTATGAATGGCTTCTCATCCTCTATCCTTGTATGAATGGCTCCTTATCGCCTATCCTTATATGCATGGTTCCTATTAAAAAAAAAAAAAACATCCTACTTACCTTGCCTACGTGCCCTCACTGCATCTCGTTCCGGCGCTGGCAGCTCTTCCGGCTGAGCGATCACGTGGCCCCTGCTTATTAAGGTAATGAATATTCACTCGACGCCTATGGGAGTGAAGAGGCGTGCATATTCATTACCTTAATGAGCGGGGCCACATGGAAATGCTGCTGGTGCAGGAACAAACTAGATGCAGCATGTAGGATTTTGTGCTGCAAGCCGGCGGCTGCGACTGCCATTGTGCACTACTACACGGAAATGAATATTCATTTCTCTTTAGCAGCGGCACAGGCTTTAGCCGCAGCCGACGGCTCCAGCCTCTATGGCCCATTGCTACGCTGCTCCCCCTCCCTCCACCAGCTTTCTGGGACAATTGACTCGTGTATAAGCCGAGGTGGGCGTTTTCAGCACAAAAGAAATGTGTTGAAAAACTCAGCTTACACACGAGTATATATGGTATTTGCTCTATGGGGATATTTTCTGCCTCTTCCATTATATTTAGGTTATAACAAACTCCTATCAATATTTTATTATTCCTTCTCCCTCCCCTTATCTCCACCCACAGGGACTCTACATTTTCATTGACCTCACATATATTGCTAACAATATAATTCTAAACTTCTCCGACTTTTAACTGCAAAGTTCTCAACAGTTCGAAATTTGAGTGAACTGTCCCAAATTCTTGGAAACAATTTCTTCCAATTTGCTCATTTTGTAGTCCAAAACATGGTGGAATTCTGATGAAGGCTGATGGTTAAAAGTTGGCTTTCCAACTGAGATTTGATTTTTTTTGCCACTTGGGGCAATATCTAAATGTCCATATTTTACAAACAAAGTATGCTACAGGTAATAAACTAGTCGAACAAATCAGCTGAAGACACCAAAAAATGTATTACCCAATAACAAACATTAAAATGAACTACTTCTACGAGGATCGTTATTTTTGGAATCCAAGTTTAGGGTTTTAACAACATATGGCTGGTTAGGTCTAGAAATTATGTTAAAAAGGCTTTAATGCTCAGCCTTGTAATTAGATACTGGACTTGCTAGTTTTAAGATGATGAAATTGGATTTATCATCAGCTGAACCTCCAAAATGAAAATAGTTATCCCACAGGGATGTGCCAAAATAAAAAGTTGCTAACCTTATTCAATATAATTGTTTGCCACTAGAGATGAGCAATTCTTTTGAAGCTCGAATTTGCCAGCTTTGTGGAATATTTCCCAAATATTTGATTTGCAGCTAATTGATTAGCCACGATTTGCAATAATGAAAAAACTCCAATTGCCTGGAGAACATGTTATTTTTTCCCTCAAAAAATTGTGAGAACCAAAAATTATTCCAATTACCCTTTAAAAGATGTTTTTTGCAGTCTTAGATCTCATAGGACTGTATCCAACTTTTTGAGCTCTTTAAATCAAACACCTTAATAAAGTGATGGTTGCTGGTAGTAACAAACAACCTGTGTAATATCGCACAGCACAGACAGACTTTTCATTATTCTTTAACAAAAACATGCAAATAGCTTATTCAGAGAGGAAGAGGACATAAACTCTAGTGTCAACTTTTGAAAGTAGCTCACGCAAAAATCAACATCAATCCCTTAGAAGGCTTTGCCACATGACTTAGGATAAGAAGCAAAACCAGAAACTCCATTTGCTAACATTTGTTTCAAGGTGTGTATATCTCATCAGTGCAAAGCTGTAAAACTGATTTATCTGCCTGAGAGGGGGGAGAGGTAAATGAGAAATTGATTAAAGAAAATTGCAGTTACCAAAAAACAAGATTTTTTTGTTTCCAAAAACTTTTGCCTTTTGTGCCTAGTCCTGCATATGGGTATTTCATACACAGGGTCCAGCCAAGGTAATTCACCATAGTTAATGAACAAAAACTTAATTTTACAAAAAAAATGAAGGAGAAGCTGGGAAGACTTTCTTCAAGAGACAATGGCATCTAACTCTCTTGCACCACCCCAGTCTGTCCTCAGCTCTGCTTCTTGGCTAATCCACCTCTCTCCACGCTACTCCCCTGTTCACCCCTCTGCAAATCCCTCCACTGGCTCCCAATTCCCCAACAAATCCAGTTCAAACTACTAACACTGATCTACAAAGCCACTATCTTCCCTCACGTAATCTGCGGTCCTCCCAAGACCTCCTACTCTCCTCCACACTTATTTGTTCCTCACACAACCGCCTCCAAGATGTCTCAGGAAGATGGCCACCGCCACCAAGAAAGCCGTGATTCACCCGGCTCTTTTGCTCACCTTGGATACTGGGCCATGGTGTCACCTCACCTGAGGAAGGGACCATGATCAGGTGCACGCCGTACCGCCCCCCGTGCCTCAGCATTACCACACCTCTGCCGCCACTATGCCTCCTGTGACCCTGCTGTACCACCGCCAGCCCTCAGGTAAGATACCTTAAATTCGGACAATAAGACGGACCCCCATCAGATAAAAAAACATTTTTTCTGCTATTTTCACCCCAAGATTTGCGTCTTATGGTCCGGTGTATCTTATTGTCCGAAAAATACGGTGTTTCTTTTTCTTTCACACTACCCTGTCAATTGTCACTTTTTCCATTATATACAAAAGTATAATTAACTTTATAAAAATGCTCAAGCACAGTTACTAACCCTCATCAAAAAGGGATGAACAAGAAATTGTAGGTAGGTAAATATGATGTTCAAAAAGCCTAATGCAACTGTAAGGAGAAGAACTGGGCCGTGGATACCTGTCCTATGCCGGTCTGGAACTGTCAGGCCTGTCTCCTCTGTTGTCCGGGGGAAGGAGTAAGAGACCAGACAGGCCTTTGCACTCTGAAATAGGGGGTGTGCCTAGGTGGCAACAGCCACAGCGTGCTCGGAAACAGTCAGTCTTGGCGGGAACAGGCAGCGCGCAGCACTGAGAGAGAAGTGCTCCGGCCCTTGAGCACTGGAGCTGCAACGGCCCGCGTCTGTGTACTCCCACCATGACCAGCAGGGATTGCAGAGAGAGAAGTGTAGCAAGCCTGGTAAATGGCAGTAATCAAGGTGTCGTGCGCTTCGTGACCATGAGTACAGCGCACTTGCCGCAGAGAGAGAACCGGTTACTGGACAGATGTTTGTGGCCCACCTTACCACCATATACCTTCCTGCCCACGGGGCCCTGATTGTGCTGTGGCCTTGTTTCCTCCACCCACCTACAGTATGTTCATGGACTAGGGGCTCAGCGGAAGGTATTGGAGACCGACTGCTGACACCAGAAGACGGACCACCATTACCAGCTGAATCTCCTTGGACAAACACCGCGCCAGTCGTTGACTGCGCTACTATCCCCCAAGTGATGCCTGCATTCTGAAGAACTTCTGATGCGATAAGTGCATCACAGAACTACTACGATATCCCTTAGACCCCAGTCCAGAGCCTCTCACCTAGCCAAATCAGTTCTCATGCTTCGCACTGACGAGGGCCAACAGCCCGAAACACCGTGTCTGCGAATTGAGATATTGATTTGACTTTTATCCTAAGTCATATTGCACAACTCGTTAAAGGGTTGATTGTGACTTGTAGGATCGCTACTTCCAACAGGTGGCGCTATAGAGTTTAAGTCCTCTTTTTCTCAGAAGAGGCAATTTGCATATCACAGAACTACTGTCACTTTATTTACCCTGCATATTCCCTGCAATTGGACTGCTTTTCCCCTGTTTAACCCTTCATTTTCCTGTGAGGAGTTAACCCCCTGTTAAATTAAAACTGTTAAATTTGTTAACCCTTGCTCTGCCTTCTATCTGTCACTGCATCCCGCAGCCTGCTTACACAACAACAGGTCATAGTACTGGTATGGCTTGTAGGACTGTAAAATTTGACTACTTAAACAAGTGAATAGGAAACATGTGCATATGTAATTGTGTAGATTTTGTCTTGTTGTTATTATTATTATTATTATTATTAACAAAATTAAATCCCCCACAAGAAAATCAAAATGCAGCAAAAGCCTGATGCCTTGTTATGCCATGTATGATTTGCAAATTGTATTATTAAAAGAATTACACAGAAAGTTAAATGTGCAGTTATAAAAAAAAAGTTTTTTCTATTTTTTTACATTTTTTTTTCTCTTTCACAAAAGGACCAAAACAATAAATGTTACCTTGGTAGGTTATAAGCACGAAATGCAAAATGGAGCAACAGCCCTTAGTATTGTTGTGACTTATATTACTGGTAAAATCGACTAGTAAAACAAGTAAGCAAAAAGCTATAGTTGTAAATTCTTTTTTACTTGACTTTTGACTCACTTCCTCCGACCCTGATCCTTTCCTAACCATCAAGCTGCATACAAATGTGGCACCTCAGTCACAACAGTACATAATATTACCCAGTGACGTCTCCATGCAACATTCTCCATTGTCTTTACTTTATTAATGTGTCAGCTTTGCACACTTTAGTGTATGTAATTGTATATTTATACACTATACACTTTGATTTTCAGTGTGTTATTGTGGAGATGGCAATAAACTGTTTAATGGAAATACAGAAGTAAATCATGTAAGATGGGGAACATTATATTAGCCCCAAGGTTACAAATCTCAATAACTGTAAGAATTATAATAACGTCTTTCATGGGCTTAAAAATAGAGAATACATTATTACGTGTCTATTGTAATAACAACATGCTTTAATTTCTCTAAAGCTAACAGCTCTGAATGAATTCTTGTAGATACTGTAATCTAATTAAAAGCAAATACCTTGAGCATCGTCACTGGACTTGCTGCCAATAACCAAAGGCATTAAAAATTTGCAATCATTTGTACAATGATTTGGAATAAAAAAAAAATCAAAATAAAATTTTGATCAATGTAAGAGATTGGAAGTAAGTTAAAATCACAGGGCACAATATTGTTCAATGAGAAGGTATTTGAAATAAAGTCCTTGAATACCCCTTTAAAAGGAAGCTATCATAGAAAATTCACCTATTGTTAATATCAGGTTTTAATGAAAAAAAAATTTTGCCAATGTTTTTGTTTCCTATCACATTCTTTATTTTATTTTTTTAAATAGTAATCTTGCAATTTTCCCGCCTGCCACAGGGGCTTTTTTAGGTTCATACTTCCTGTCCTTTCTAGAAGAGTTTTCAGCAAGGCTCGTTATCATCAGAGGCAGGATTACAATGACTAACTCCAGACATAGCTGATAAGACACAATGGGAGATGTCACAGCTGACCTGCTCCCCCTCACTTCACAATGACCTTTGCACATGCTCATTAGATGTTTCGATACAAAATATAGGGTCTCAGTTTGTTCATTGGTGCTAATGTATATGTATTGTTTTCTGAAACAACAGGATGTTAGAGTCTAAACAGTCCAAGTGGCCAATGTGATAGCTGCAAAATTTCCCTTTTTAAAATTTATTACAAATTGTGATGTGAAAAAAAAACTTTGCCAAAATGTAAAAGGAATACATTTAACAGGAAAAACAAATTTAAACAATAGGCCTTTTTGTGATGACACTTCACTTTAAGACAATAGTATAAACCTGAAGATTTTGAATCTATAATTAGTCTTGGTGAAAAAATTATTTTCATATATATACTGTATCCGCTATTCTAAAATAAGGTCTAAATGTTTGAGTTTTGGAAATTTGTAACTGAAGTGAGATATGTGTATATCCTCTATGAAGACCATTCGAATGCACCATAAATAACAGTTGTGCTGTTCAGTAGCTTCTCAAGGCTGTCGCTGCAAAGCCCAGCCTAAAGCAACTAAGTGGCAGCTGAAATAACTTGTCCTTTTACAATGCTTAAATGCGTTAAAACAAAAAAAGATTACATTTTGCAAATAGTTTTACCTGAAGTTCTAGTACCGTTTATTGTCTACAATTCCTATGCAGATATATGTGCTTCCATGGTAACAGACTACAAACAGACCTTGTGTAGTCTGATGCTGCCGTTGCACTCCTCTGCATCTGTTCTTTAGTTTTTCTATGTAGGTGGATAGAAAAGTAACACTGACAACAAAAGCTGTTTGAGTCAATTGAGGTTGTGGTAACCATTTTTTGTAACTTTGCTTATCTTCACATGCTTTCAATGTAATACTTGCTGCCGAGACTTCTTAACCCCATCATCACAGTAAACCTCCTGCAAGCACCTAGAAATGGGAAGCCAGACCACATGGCACCAGAAACTAGGACTCAACCACTGACCACAGTAATCAGTAAAACCAACATTGACATCTAAAAAGCTTTACATATAGGATATATTTCTTCTTGACATTGAATCTGTTTAATCTTGTGATTAACTTAACTATTAATATAAATTAACCAGTCAGAATATTTAATTGAAACTTTAGTTTCACAGTGGTAAGAGTTTTGTGTTAAGACATTGTGGAGACACGAGGGTCAGTGGATGCTCTCTTCCGCTGGCCTGACTGTCCTTAGAAAGACCGCATGGACCAGGGCCCATCCCACTGAACGCCCACACTCCTTCCCCGTGGGCAGAATACCACTCAGACAACACAGGGTGAGGATAAGACAATGAGGTGATACTTTTTTGGATCACCAACATTCAATACCGTATAGTACAGTCCCAGCAAGTACATAAGATGGTGCAAATGACAGAGTCTCATCCTTCCACTGGCTGGCCAGGAAGTAGAACATCTGCAACTTTGGGGTTACCAGGGCCAACTACCCTAACCAGTAGCAGCCCGCTTTTATCCGGTGTAGAAGCAGGCAAGGGCCATAGTTAAGGCTGAGCTACTCAGGATTTGCATGCCCTGGCCTCCCTCCACATAAAAATCATATTCCCTTGTCAGCTCACCTGCGGCTCCACAATCTGTGCTGGTAGGCTGTGAAGGAAACCCAGTTCCTCCCCCGTCACCAATCCATGATGTAACTACACGGGCACAGCTCTCCCCGCCCCCTTTGTATCTCAGGTCAATAAGGGAACTGCACCTGAACAAATGACCGCGGGCGAGACTGCAGTGTTACCCACGCTGGGTATTCTATGGTTCGCAATCAGAGTAAAAGGATCAGCCCAAAATTAATTTATGATTTAATTGCCTTAAGGGCGCACTAGGTAATTACAAGAAATATACAGTAAAAATATATCAAGGATTACAGTCAAAGTAAAATATAACAATCACAAGACAAGGCTTAGAGGTATAAAGCTGGAGGTAAATTTACCAGGTTGAAGGTCGCTTGTGGAAGCCGGGGGGCTCAACGTTCCGCAGGTCCAAGACTTAGTTGCCGGGCAGCCCCCAGAAAGCGTGTGCTTGCTCCCCTCTGGCTGGCATACCCTCTCCCTTGGTTCCTTAGTTAGTCATCTTCCTCTGTTCTGCCCCACTCTCCAAGGGTCCCAGCTCTTAACCCTGCTGTGTCCCTCCTCCCTGTACCTGGGTGGGCTAAGAATCTCCACCCCTCAGCTTCCCTGCAAGATCTGTATCCAATATCTAATAAATGGGATAACTTCTCTCAGGATGATCGGATCAGCACACGGGCGGTACCAGCGTACGAGGTTTGTTCTGCCTGTCGCACTGGGACCAAACCCGGACCCATTTGGTCGCTGTGGGAGGCTGATCTCCATATCTCAGGTCGAGAACTCCCACGGACCTGGGAGTTGCATTGTCAGATGCGCAATTTCTTTAGGGCGAGGGGGATATTTTTTATGAGCCTGTACCTCGGACGATGCGTCCATAATTCATGATTCCATGTTGGAGACGGTTCAACTGGAAGGCCACAATAGACGTGTATCCTGTGGCCACTTGCCATGTGTGCTTTAATTGAGCCCCCAGGCACCTCCTTGTCCCCTGCTGGTGTGGCTTCCTCATTGAGCCTTGAAGTACCTTCTGCCTGCTACACTGAGCTTAATTCCATTACCATGCTAAAAGGAACTTTATTCATGAGAAAAGGTGGGGGCCAGGAGTGCTCATCTCTGCAGACCTGTGACCAGGAGACAAAATGGAGTCACGCCAATCTCTGTTAGTATGCCCGTATCCAAGATGGCGGCTGCTCCCTCCTCACATAGGCCTTCTACTCGGCTCCAGTCGGACTGCTCCAGTACCTTTGAGAATAACTGAGACACAGTCCAAGTATAACTTCAAACAACACTTTACTTTCATAGCTTCGCAGCTCATCCAGTTCCATTCCAGCAGTTACATCAGGTTTCAGTATATGTCATCTCAGCTTTCCCTTTAATCCTTTTCTCCTCACACGGCTTGAGCCCAGGTCCTACTGTCTCATATGCCATTTCAGTGTCCTCTCTGTCCAGATTCCTTGCCTTAAGTGGGCGTTCCCTCAGCAGCCATTTTGCATTGGCTCTGAGAGCATCAGCCCATGCAAACATCTGCCACATGTCGAGCGACATGCCCGTCTTTCCTGCTGTGACTTCTCCTGCAGCTTCCACTTCGGTAGCTCACACTTCTAGAGCTTCTGTAGCTGCAACTATGCTGTTCCACTACTTTGGATCGCTGGGCTCTTTCCTTGAACTGAATGTTACGGGGTATCTATTTTACTTCTAGGCACTTAAGCCCTTCTGAACTTTATGGGCGCCCAGGTCCATCTGCCAGAAATCAGAATGCTCCCATCCTCTTACTACAATGACCCCTCCTACAATTTAACTATTTACACTGATCCACAACCATGCTAACCTAGGTGTACCAAAATGCCCCATCTAGTGGCCCAATATGTGTACTGCACTCTCCCTGCATACAATACATATAGTACAGCCACAGGAACATTAAAATACGTATGTACAATATCTATATATGTATATACAGCAGCATTAAATATACATCTTAACAACAGTACGGGGCAACGATATATACATTTACGCATACTCCAACCCAGGACATGCTCGGGGCTTAGGATGGCTACTACAACCCCCCTACACCAGCACCCACAGAAAGGAAGTAGTAGCAAGTTTAGGAAGCTGACAGAGTCCATTAAGATATGTGGCCAGGTGACCTGATTGTCCCAACCTGGGTTCTCCATCATGGGTTCAATGATAAGCAGTGGATCAAATCTGTATTCCTCCAGTTGGAACCATGGTGCCGTGGCTGCTGTCCTCTATGATCTCTCTAAGGAAGGAGAGAGGTCCATTTTATACCCACAGCTGTACTTCAGGCCATTATCCACAGGTTTGGGAGGATGTGGGAGCAGTTCATTTCTCATTGTTCAATTAACCTGCATATTTTGTCCTTCAATGTTTGCAGAACACCAAGTTGTAGGGTCTGATACAATAGGTAGTCAGCAGGCATTCACTAAATTAAGAAACATCGATTGTTAATAATAATAATAATAATAATTTTTATTTATATAGCCCCAACATATTCCGCAGCGCTTTACAGTTTAACAGCTTCAAACACAACAGTCATAAGTAACAATGTTAACAATACAATAATTAAAGCAACACAAGACGACCCTGCTCGTGAGAGCTTACAATCTACAATGAGGTGGGGAAATACAAAGTACAGGTGTGTATTTATAATGATGTATTTACAATGATGGTCCAGCCATCTTCAGGGAGTGGGGGATAAATGGAAGTAGTGAATGGGCTACTCACAAACAAAATAACTGATTAGGGAACAAGATAGGCCGCTCTGAACAAATGTGTTTTGAGGGAGCGCCTAAAACTATGCAAATTGAGGATGGTCCTAATTTCTTGGGGTAGAGCATTCCAGAGGATTGGTGCAGCACGGGAGAAGTCTTGTAGTCGGGAGTGGGAGGTACGGATTAGTGCAGAGGTTAGTAGAAAGTCATTTGCAGAGCGCAGAGGTCGGTTAGGCCGATAGACAGAAATGAGGGAGGAGATGTAAGGGGGTGCTGCACTGTGAAGAGCTTTGTGGGTGAGAACAAGTACTTTGAATTGTATCCTGTAATGAATGGGCAGCCAGTGTAATGACTGGCAAAGAGCGGACGCTGTTGTGAATTCTGTTGTCAAGCTCCCTCCTGTGGTCGTGAATGGTACTTCGGCGAGTTCCGTCACTGGGCTCCCTCTGGTGGCTATGAGTGAAGCTGCGGCTTCTGAGGTTCCTTACACAGGTGACGTGGTTTATCCTTTGGTTGGCTGTTCTATTTAACTCCTCTCAGATCGTTACTCTAGGCCAGCTGTCAATGTTTTTGCATTCGTTCAGTTCGCTCCTGGATCTCTCTTGTGACCTGCCTTCTCCTGCAAAAGCTAAGTTCCTTATAGTCTTATTTTGTTCTCTGTTTTCTTGTCCAGCTGGTTTTCATGATTTTGTCTTGCTAGCTGGAAGCTCTGGGATGCAGAGTGGCCCCTCCGCACCGTGAGTCGGTGCGGAGGTCTTTTTTTGCACACTCTGCGTGGTCTTTGTAGGTTTTTGTGCTGATCGCAAAGTTACCTTTCCTATCCTCTGTCTATTTAGTTAGTCTGGCCTCCCTTTGCTGAAACCTGTTTCATTTCTGCGTTTGTGACTTTCATCTTTACTCACAGTCAACATATGTGGGGGGATTCCTTTACCTTTGGGGAATTTCTCTGAGGCAAGGTAGGCTTTATTTTCCTTCTCTAGGGCTAGATAGCCCTTAGGCTGTGACGAGGCGCCTAGGTCTGGTCAGGAGCGCTCCACGGCTATTTCTAGTGTGTGTGATAGGATTAGGACTTGCGGTCAGCAGAGTTCCCACATCCCAGAGTTCGTCCCGTATGTGGTTTAACTATCAGGTCATTCCAGGTGCTCCTAACCACCAGGTCATAACAGTTTCTCCGCAGGACAACGGTCCGGTCTATCAGCCTGAAACTTTTGCAGCACACGCCGCAAATCAGGGGAAATGGCAGACAAAATTACCCCTTCTTTAAGAATACCCGTTGGCTCCGGAACACCCGGAGAGTCAGGCACAAAACTCCTTGACAGGGCGTCAGCCTTCACATTCTTAGATCCCGGAAGGTATGAAACCACAAAATCAAAACGGGAGAAAAAGAGCGACCATCGAGCCTGTCTAGGATTCAACCGTTTGGCAGACTCGAGATAAGTTAAATTCTTGTGATCAGTCAAGACCACCACGCGATGTTTAGCTCCTTCAAGCCAATGTCGCCACTCCTCGAATGCCCAATTCATGGCCAACAACTCCTGATTGCCCACATCATAATTGCGCTCAGCAGGCGAGAATTTTCTAGAAAAGAAGGCACAGGGTTTCATCACCGAGCCATCAGAACTTCTTTGCGACAACACAGCCCCTGCTCCAATTTCAGAAGCATCAACCTCAACCTGAAAAGGGAGCGAAACATCTGGCTGGCACAACACAGGGGCAGAAGCAAAACGTCGCTTCAACTCCTGAAAAGCCTCTACAGCCGCAGAGGACCAATTGACCACATAAGCACCTTTCTTGGTCAAATCAGTCAACGGTTTAGCAATACTGGAAAAATTAGCGATGAAGCGACGATAAAAATTAGCAAAGCCCAGAAACTTCTGCAAGCTCTTCACAGATGTCGGCTGAGTCCAATCGTAAATGGCCTGAACTTTAACAGGGTCCATCTCGATAGTAGAAGGGGAAAAAATGAAACCCAAAAATGAAACCTTTTGAACTCCAAAGAGACACTTTGACCCCTTCACAAACAAGGAATTCGCACGAAGGACCTGGAACACCATTCTGACCTGCTTCACATGAGACTCCCAATCATCCGAAAAGACCAAAATGTCATCCAAATATACAATCATGAATCTATCCAGGTACTCTCGGAAGATGTCATGCATAAAGGACTGAAACACAGATGGAGCATTAGAAAGCCCGAATGGCATAACCAGGTACTCAAAATGGCCCTCGGGCGTATTAAATGCCGTTTTCCATTCATCACCCTGTTTAATTCGCACAAGATTATACGCACCACGCAGATCTATCTTGGTGAACCAACTAGCCCCCTTAATCCGAGCAAATAAATCAGACAGCAGCGGCAAAGGATACTGAAATTTGACTGTGATCTTATTAAGAAGGCGGTAATCAATACAAGGTCTCAAAGAACCATCCTTCTTGGCCACAAAAAAGAACCCTGCTCCCAACGGTGATGACGACGGACGAATATGACCCTTCTCCAAGGATTCCTTTATATAACTCCGCATAGCGGCGTGCTCTGGCAAAGATAAATTAAACAGACGGCCCTTCGGAAACTTACTACCAGGAATCAAATTAATAGCACAGTCGCAATCCCTATGAGGAGGTAGGGCACCGGATTTGGGCTCTTCAAATACATCCCGGTAATCTGATAAAAACTCAGGGACTTCAGAAGGAGTGGAAGGTGAAATTGACAGCAATGGAACATCACCATGTACCCCCTGACAACCCCAGCTGGACACTGACATAGATTTCCAATCCAACACTGGATTATGGACCTGTAGCCATGGCAACCCCAAAACGACCACATCATGCAGATTATGCAAGACCAAAAAGCGAATATCCTCCTGATGTGCAGGAGCCATGCACATGGTCAATTGAGTCCAGTACTGAGGCTTATTCTTGGCCAAAGGCGTAGCATCAATTCCTCTCAATGGAATAGGATACTGCAAGGGCTCCAAGAAAAAACCACAGCGCCTGGCAAACTCCAAGTCCATCAAATTCAGGTCAGCGCCTGAATCCACAAATGCCATTACAGAAAAGGACGACAGAGAGCAAATCAGAATAACGGACAAAAGAAATTTAGGCTGTACCGTACCAATGGTGGCAGACCTAGCGAACCGCTTAGTGCGCTTAGGACAATCGGAGATAGCATGAGTGGATTCACCACAGTAAAAACACAGCCCATTCCGACGTCTGTGTTCCTGCCGTTCAGCTCTGGTCAAAGTCCTATCACACTGCATAGGCTCTGGCCTATGCTCAGAGAACACCGCCAGATGGTGCACAGCTTTGCGCTCACGCATGCGCCGATCGATCTGAATGGCCAAAGACATAGACTCATTCAGACCAGCAGGTGTGGGAAATCCCACCATGACATCCTTAAGGGCTTCAGAAAGACCCTTTCTGAAAATTGCCGCCAGGGCACATTCATTCCACTGAGTAAGCACTGACCACTTTCTAAACCTCTGACAGTACACCTCCGCTTCATCCTGACCCTGACACAAAGCCAGCAAGATTTTCTCTGCCTGATCCACTGAATTTGGTTCATCATAAAGCAATCCAAGCGCCAAAAAAAACGCATCAACATTACGCAATGCTGGATCTCCTGGCGCAAGGGAAAATGCCCAGTCTTGAGGGTCACTGTTGTGAATTCTGTGGTCAAGCTCCCTCCTGTGGTCATGTGTGGTACTTCGGCTGGTTCTGTCTATGAGCTTCCTCTGGTGGATGTGAGTGGGGCTGCGGCTTCTGAGTTTCCTTTCTCAGGTGACGAGGTTAAGTCGTTAGGTGCTGCTCTATTTAACTCCACCTAGTTCTTTGTTCCTGGCCTCCAGTCAATGTTCCAGTATTGGTCTTGCTTTCTCCTGGATCGTTCTTGTGGCCTGTCTGCCCTGCATAAGCTAAGTTCTGCTTGTGTTACTTTTGTTTGCTATTTTTTCTGTCCAGCTTGCTATATTGGTTTTTCTTGCTTGCTGGAAGCTCTGAGATGCAGAGGGAGCACCTCCGTACCGTTAGTCGGTGCAAGGGTCTTTTTGCCCCCTCTGCGTGGTTGTTTGTAGGTTTTTGTGCTGACCGCAAAGCTATCTTTCCTATCCTCGGTCTATTCCGTAAGTCGGGCCTCACTTTGCTAAAATCTATTTCATCCCTGTGTTTGTATTTTCATCTTAACTCACAGTCATTATATGTGGGGGGCTGCCTTTTCCTTTGGGGAATTTCTCTGAGGCAAGGTAGGCTTATTTTTCTATCTTCAGGGCTAGCTAGTTTCTCAGGCTGTGCCCGAGGCGTCTAGGTCTGGTCAGGAACGCTCCACGGCTACCTTTAGTGTGGTATGATAGGATTAGCAATTGCGGTCAGCAGAGTTCCCACGTCTCAGAGCTCGTCCTATGTGATTAGCAACTATCAGGTTATTTTCTGTGCTCGTAACCACCAGGTCCATTGTGGTTCTGAATCACCTGTTCATAACAGTACTGGAGGCCCAAAGTACTAATGCTTCTCAATAGAGGGAAAAGAGAAGTTCTGAGACCTTTTTTTTTTTCTTTGCACTGTGTTTTGTCTTTCTTTTCCCCTTTACATCAGGGTGGTCCAGAACACAGGTGTAGACATGGACATTCAAGGTCTGTCCTCTTTGATGGATTATCTCGCTATAAGTGTACAGAACATTCAAGATTTAGTGGTTCAGAATCCTATGTTAGAACCTAAAATTCCTATTCCTGAGTTATTTTCAGGAGATAGAGCTAAGTTTCTGAATTTCAAAAATAATTGTAAACTATTTCTGGCTTTGAAACCCTGCTCCTCTGGTGACCCAGTTCAACAAGTTAAGATCATTATTTCTTTATTACGTGGCGACCCTCAAGACTGGGCATTTTCCCTTGTGCCAGGAGATCCTGCATTATGTGATATTGATGCGTTTTTTCTGGCGCTCGGGTTGCTTTCTGATGAACCTAATTCAGTGGATCAAGCAGAGAAAATCTTGCTGGCTCTGTGTCAGGGTCAGGATGAGGTAGAGATATATTGTCAGAAATTTAGGAAGTGGTCTGTGCTCACTCAATGGAATGAATGTGCTCTGGCAGCAATTTTCAGAAAGGGTCTCTCTGAAGCCCTTAAGGATGTCATGGTGGGATTTCCTATGCCTGCTGGTCTGAATGAGTCTATGTCTTTGGCCATTCAGATCGATCGACGCGTGCGTGAGCGTAAAACTGTGCACCATTTGGCGGTATTACCTGAGCATAAACCTGAGCCTATGCAGTGCGATAGGACTTTGACCAGAGCTGAACGGCAAGAACACAGACGTCAGAATGGGCTGTGTTTTTACTGTGGTGATTCCACTCATGCTATCTCCGATTGTCCTAAGCGCACTAAGCGGTTCGCTAGGTCTGCCACCATTGGTACGGTACAGTCGAAATTTCTTTTGTCCGTTACTTTGATCTGCTCTTTGTCATCCTATTCTGTCATGGCATTTGTGGATTCAGGCGCTGCCCCGAATTTGATGGATTTGGAGTATGCTAGGCGCTGTGGGTTTTTCTTGGAGCCCTTGCAGTATCCTATTCCATTGAGAGGAATTGATGCTACACCTTTGGCCAAGAATAAGCCTCAGTACTGGACCCAGCTGAGCATGTGCATGGCTCCTGCGCATCAGGAGGATATTCACTTTTTGGTGTTGCATAATCTGCATGATGTGGTCGTGTTGGGGTTGCCATGGCTACAAGTCCATAACCCAGTATTGGATTGGAAATCTATGTCTGTGTCCAGCTGGGGTTGTCAGGGGGTACATGGTGATGTTCCATTTCTGTCTATTTCATCATCCACCCCTTCTGAGGTCCGAGAGTTCTTGTCGGATTACTGGGATGTATTTGATGAGCCCAAGTCCAGTGCCCTACCTCCGCATAGGGATTGTGATTGTGCTATCGATTTGGTTCCTGGTAGTAAGTTTCCTAAAGGTCGACTGTTTAATTTGTCTGTGCCTGAGCACGCCGCTATGCGGAGTTACGTAAAAGAATCCTTGGAGAAGGGTCATATTCGCCCGTCGTCGTCGCCATTGGGAGCAGGGTTCTTTTTTGTGGCCAAGAAGGATGGTTCACTGAGACCTTGTATTGATTACCGCCTTCTAAATAAAATCACGGTCAAATTTCAGTACCCCTTGCCGCTGCTGTCTGATTTGTTTGCTCGGATTAAGGGGGTAGTTGGTTCACCAAGATAGATCTTCGTGGTGCGTATAATCTTGTGCGTATTAAACAGGGCGATGAATGGAAAACAGCATTTAATACGCCCGAGGGCCATTTTGAGTACCTGGTTATGCCATTCGGGCTTTCTAATGCTCCATCGGTGTTTCAGTCCTTTATGCATGACATCTTCCGAGAGTACCTGGATAAATTCCTGATTGTATACTTGGATGATATTTTGGTCTTCTCGGATGATTGGGAGTCTCACGTGAAGCAGGTCAGAATGGTGTTCCAGGTCCTGCGTGCGAATTCTTTGTTTGTGAAGGGGTCAAAGTGTCTCTTTGGTGTTCAGAAGGTTTCGTTTTTGGGTTTCATTTTTTCCCCTTCTACTATCGAGATGGACCCTGTTAAAGTTCAGGCCATTTATGATTGGACTCAGCCGACATCTCTGAAGAGTCTGCAAAAGTTCCTGGGCTTTGCTAATATTTATCGTCGCTTCATCAATAATTTTTCTAGCATTGCTAAACCGTTGACTGATTTAACCAAGAATGGTGCTGATGTGGTCAATTGGTCTTCTGCTGCTGTGTAAGCTTTTCAAGAGTTGAAGCGTCGTTTTTCTTCTGCCCCTGTGTTGTGCCAACCAGATGTTTCGCTCCCGTTCCAGGTCGAGGTTGATGCTTCTGAGATTGGAGCAGGGGCTGTTTTGTCGCAAAGAAGTTCTGATGGCTCGGTGATGAAACCATGCGCCTTCTTTTCCAGGAAGTTGTCGCCTGCTGAACGTAATTATGATGTTGGCAATCGAGAGTTGCTGGCCATGAAGTGGGCATTCGAGGAGTGGCGTCATTGGCTCGAAGGAGCTAAGCATCGCGTGGTGGTCTTGACTGATCACAAGAACTTGACTTATCTTGAGTCTGCCAAACGGTTGAATCCTAGACAGGCTCGTTGGTCGCTGTTTTTCTCCCGTTTTGACTTTGTGGTTTCGTACCTTCCGGGCTCTAAAAATGTGAAGGCGGATGCCCTGTCTAGGAGTTTTGTGCCCGACTCTCCGGGTTTGTCTGAGCCGGCGAGTGTTCTCAAAGAGGGGGTAATTTTGTCTGCCATCTCCCCTGATTTGCGGCGGGTGCTGCAAAAATTTCAGGCTAATAGGCCTGACCATTGCCCAGCGGAGAAACTGTTTGTCCCTGATAAATGGACGAGTAGAGTTATCTCTGAGGTTCATTGTTCGGTGTTGGCTGGTCATCCTGGAATCTTTGGTACCAGAGATTTGGTGGCTAGATCCTTTTGGTGGCCGTCTCTGTCACGGGATGTGCGTTCGTTTGTGCAGTCCTGTGGGATTTGTGCTCGGGCTAAGCCCTGCTGTTCTCGTGCC
Organism: Ranitomeya imitator; assembly: GCF_032444005.1. Classification (NCBI taxonomy): domain Eukaryota; kingdom Metazoa; phylum Chordata; class Amphibia; order Anura; family Dendrobatidae; genus Ranitomeya; species Ranitomeya imitator. Next base: position 722,234,330 of record NC_091284.1, read on the forward strand.
AGTGGGTTGCTTTTGCCCTTGCCAGTCCCGAAGAGGCCATGGACACATATCTCTATGGATTTTATTTCGGATCTCCCCGTCTCTCAAAAAATGTCGGTCATTTGGGTTGTTTGTGATCGCTTCTCTAAGATGGTCCATTTGGTACCCTTGTCTAAATTGCCTTCCTCCTCTGATTTGGTGCCATTGTTCTTCCAGCATGTGGTTCGTTTACATGGCATTCCGGAGAACATCGTTTCTGACAGAGGTTCCCAGTTTGTTTCGAGGTTTTGGCGAGCCTTTTGTGCTAGGATGGGCATTGATTTGTCTTTTTCCTCGGCTTTCCATCCTCAGACAAATGGCCAGACTGAACGAACCAATCAGACCTTGGAAACATATCTGAGATGTTTTGTTTCTGCCGATCAGGATGATTGGGTGTCCTTTTTGCCTTTGGCTGAGTTCGCCCTTAATAATCGGGCCAGCTCGGCTACTTTGGTTTCCCGTTTTTCTGCAATTCTGGTTTCCATCCTCGTTTCTCTTCAGGGCAGGTTGAGTCTTCTGACTGTCCTGGTGTGGATACTGTGGTGGATAGGTTGCAGCAGATTTGGACTCATGTGGTGGACAATTTAACATTGTCTCAGGAGAAGGCTCAACGTTTCGCTAACCGCAGGCGCTGTGTGGGTCCCCGACTTCGTGTTGGGGATTTGGTTTGGTTGTCATCTCGTTATATTCCTATGAAAGTTTCCTCTCCTAAGTTTAAGCCTCGTTTCATTGGTCCGTATAGGATTTCTGAGGTTCTTAATCCTGTGTCTTTTCGTTTGACCCTTCCAGCTTTTTTTTCCATCCATAACGTATTCCATAGGTCATTGTTGCGGAGATACGTGGCACCTGTGGTTCCATCCGTTGATCCTCTTGCCCCGGTTTTGGTTGAGGGGGAGTTGGAGTATATAGTGGAGAAGATTTTGGATTCTCGTATTTCGAGACGGAAACTCCAGTACCTGGTTAAGTGGAAGGGTTATGGTCAGGAAGATAATTCCTGGGTCTTTGCCTCTGATGTTCATGCGGCCGATCTGGTTCGTGCCTTTCATTTGGCTCATCCTGGTCGGCCTGGGGGCTCTGGTGAGGGTTCGGTGACCCCTCCTCAAGGGGGGGTACTGTTGTGAATTCTGTGGTCAAGCTCCCTCCTGTGGTCATGAGTGGTACTTCGGCTGGTTCTGTCTATGAGCTTCCTCTGGTGGATGTGAGTGGGGCTGCGGCTTCTGAGTTTCCTTTCTCAGGTGACGAGGTTAAGTCGTTAGGTGCTGCTCTATTTAACTCCACCTAGTTCTTTGTTCCTGGCCTCCAGTCAATGTTCCAGTATTGGTCTTGCTTTCTCCTGGATCGTTCTTGTGGCCTGTCTGCCCTGCATAAGCTAAGTTCTGCTTGTGTTACTTTTGTTTGCTATTTTTTCTGTCCAGCTTGCTATATTGGTTTTTCTTGCTTGCTGGAAGCTCTGAGACGCAGAGGGAGCACCTCCGTACCGTTAGTCGGTGCGGAGGGTCTTTTTGCCCCCTCTGTGTGGTTGTTTGTAGGTTTTTGTGCTGACCGCAAAGCTATCTTTCCTATCCTCGGTCTATTCAGTAAGTCGGGCCTCACTTTGCTAAAATCTATTTCATCCCTGTGTTTGTATTTTCATCTTAACTCACAGTCATTATATGTGGGGGGCTGCCTTTTCCTTTGGGGAATTTCTCTGAGGCAAGGTAGGCTTATTTTTCTATCTTCAGGGCTAGCTAGTTTCTCAGGCTGTGCCCGAGGCATCTAGGTCTGGTCAGGAACGCTCCAGGGCTACCTTTAGTGTGGTATGATAGGATTAGGAATTGCGGTCAGCAGAGTTCCCACGTCACAGAGCTCGTCCTATGTGATTAGCAACTATCAGGTTATTTTCTGTGCTCGTAACCACCAGGTCCATTGTGGTTCTGAATCACCTGTTCATAACAGGTCACCACGTAACAAAGAAATAATGATTTTTACTTGTTGAGCGGGGTCACCAGAGGAGCAGGGTCTCAAAGCTAGAAACAGTTTACAATTATTTTTGAAATTCAAGAACCTAGATCTATCCCCAGAAAATAAGTCAGGAATAGGAATTCTAGGCTCTAACATAGGATTCTGAACCACACAATCTTGAATGTTTTGTACTCTTGCAGTGAGATGATCACACAAGAGGACAAACCTTGAATGTCCATAACTACACCTGTGTCCTGAACCACCCAAATGTCTAGGGGATAAGAAAGACAAAACACAGTGCAAAGAAAAAAAAATGTTCTCAGAAGTTCTCTTATCCATCTATTGAGATGCATTAATACCTATGGGCCAGCTGTACTGTTATGACCTGGTGGTTAGGAGCACCCGGAATGACCTGATAGTTAAACCACATACAGGACGAACTCTGGGGTGTGGGAACTCTGCTGACCGCAAGCCCTAATCCTATCACACACACTAGAAATAGCCGTGGAGCGCTCCTGACCAGACCTAGGCGCCTCGTCACAGCCTAAGGGCTATCTAGCCCTAGAGAAGGAAAATAAAGCCTACATTGCCTAAGAGAAATTCCCCAAAGGTAAAGGAAGCCCCCCCACATATATTGACTGTGAGTAAAGATGAAAGTCACAAACGCAGAAATGAAACAGGTTTCAGCAAAGGGAGGCCAGACTAACTAAATAGACAGAGGATAGGAAAGGTAACTTTGCGATCAGCACAAAAACCTACAAAGACCACTCAGAGTGTGCAAAAAAAGACCTCCGCACCGACTCACGGTGCGGAGGGGCCACTCTGCATCCCAGAGCTTCCAGCTAGCAAGACAAAATCATGAAAACCAGCTGGACAAGAAAACAGAGAACAAAATAAGACTATAAGGAACTTAGCTTCTGCAGGAGAAGGCAGGTCACCAGAGAGATCCAGGAGTGAACTGAACAAATGCAAACACATTGACAGCTGGCCTAGAGTAACGATCTGAGAGGAGTTAAATAGAACAGCCAACCAAAGGATAAACCACGTCACCTGTGTAAGGAACCTCAGAAGCCGCAGCTTCACTCATAGCCACCAGAGGGAGCCCATAGACGGAACTCGCCGAAGTACCATTCACGACCACAGGAGGGAGCTTGACAACAGAATTCACAACAGGACGCGTTTGAGTAACGATTAGCTAGATAGACGACCCTGGCTGCTGCATTAAAGATAGACTGGAGAGGGGAAAGTCGAGTGAGTGGGAGGCCAATTAATAGAGCTTTGCAGTAGTCCAGGCGGGAGTGTATCAGGGCGACAGTGAGGGTTTTTGTTGTTTCTATAGTGAGAAAAGGGTGGATTCTAGAGATGTTCTTTAGGTGTAAGTGGCATGAGCAGGCAAGAGATTGTATATGGGATGTGAAGGAGAGATCGTAGTCAAACATAACACCCAGACAGCGCGCCTGCTTCCAGGGTGTTATTATGGTGCCACCCACGGAGAGGGAAACATCAGGTTTAGGGAGATTTGTAGATGGTGGGAGCAGAAGAAGTTCAGTTTTGGAGAGGTTGAGTTTCAGATAGAGAGCGGACATTATATCAGAGACTGCGGACAGACAGTCAGTGGTGTTCTGTAGTACAGCAGGAGTAAGGCCAGGGGATAACGTATATAGTTGTGTGTCGTCGGCATAAAGATGGTACTGAAAGCCAAATCTGCTGATGGTCTGTCCAATTGGGGCCGTGTAGAGGGAGAAGAGAAGGGGGCCAAGGACTGAGCCCTGGGGTACCCCGACAGTGAGAGGAAGAGGAGATGAAGTTGAGCCAGAGAACAGAACACTGAAGGAGCGGTCAGAAAGATAGGAGGAGAACCAGGAGAGAGCAGTGTCCTTAATGCCAAGTGACTGGAGCCTAGAGAGTAAGAGAGGGTGGTCAACAGTGTCGAAAGCTGCAGAAAGATCGAGAAGAATGAGCAGAGTGGTCACCATTACATTTTGCTGTCAGAAGATCATTGGTCACTTTGATGAGTGCAGTTTCTGTCGAGTGTAGGGGGCGGAAGCCGGACTGTGAAGGGTCTAGGAGAAAGTGAATGGAGAGGTAACATGGAAGGCAGGAGTAGACTAGGCACTCCAAGAGTTTAGAGATGAAGGGGAGATTGGAGACCGGTCTGTAGTTGTTTGTGCAGGATGGGTCAAGGGTGGGTTTCTTTAGTAACGGAGTAATGAGGAGTGTTTGGAGGAGGACGCGAAAATGCCTGAGGAGAGTGAGAGATTAAAGATTGTAGTTAGGTGAGTAGTGACGACTGGAGAGAGAGACTGGAGGAGATGAGAGGGAATGGGGTGGGCAGAGCATGTAGTCGGACGAGAAGAAGAGAGGAGCCTGGAGACTTCTTCTTCTGTGATGGGATCAAATGCGGAGAATGAGCCAGGGGAAATGCATGGAGGGATGGGAATCACTGAACTTGGTGTCTGGGAGCGGATTTCCTGACGTATATTGTCTATTTTCTCTATAAAGTGGGAGGCCAGGTCATCAGCACAAATGTCTGTGATAGGGGCTTGAGCTTTTGGCCTGAGGAGGGAGTGAAAGGTGTCAAAAAGTTTCTTGGGGTTGTTAGATAGTGAGGAGATCAGAGTGGTGAAGTAGGTCTGTTTGGCAATGTGAAGGGCAGAGTTATAGGTTTTTAATATAAATTTGAAGTGTATGAAGTTTTCTGGTGTGCGAGTTTTCCTCCATAAGCGTTCAGCACTTCTAGAGCATCGCTGGAGAAATCGGGTTTGTGATGTGAGCCAGGGCTGTTTTACTCTGTGTTTGGAGGTTCTGAGGGTGAGGGGAGCTACTTGGTCCAGGGTACTTCTAAGAGTGTCATTGTAGTGATGTACCGCCAGATCAGGACAGGAAAAGAGGAGATTGGGGACAATGATGAGTGTAAGGAGTCTGAAAGTGTATGAGGGTTAATGGCTTGTAGATTTCTGACTGAATAGTAGTTAGGAGGGTGCTGGGGTGAGCGAGGATTTGTGAGCATGAAGGAGAGAATGTTGTGGTCAGAGAGGGGAAGAGGTGAGTTATTTAGGTAGGAGATTGAACACAGCCGGACAAAGACAAGGTCAAGGGTGTTACCGTCCTTATGTGTCTCAGAGGTTGAGAGCTGTGAGAGGCCGAGCGAAGTGGTTAGTGATAGAATCTGTGATGCAGATGTAGAAGTGGGGTTGTTTATTGGGATGTTGAAGTCTCCCAGGATAAGGGTTGGGAGTTCTGAGGACATGAAGTGCGGCAGCCAGGTTAATTGTTCAATTAACCTGTGCCTATTCCCCTCAAAGACAGCAGAACAATATGCAGCAAGGACTGATACAATAAGTAGTCAACAAAAGCATTCAACAAATCAACAGACATCAATTCAACTTACAATAAGAGTCAATGCTCAGGCTCATGTGAACAATAGCTCATGTCTACTGAATAATAAGTCTGGCATAATTAGGAATAACGTGTGGTCATCACAGACATTATCCCATACTTCACAGTATACATTCAGATTCATTTTGATGTCAATGATGCCTGAGAATTACATGACCTTATTTTATATTTTAGGTCTCATTGTGATATATAATTTCCACCGATCATTCTCAAATTGTCCAGTTCTTCACTGATCTTAATGCTCATTGAAATGGAGAGAAAGCACCATCTCCTTTCCAATGTGCACCGACAGTATTCTTTCTCGCCACCTCATCTCTTCACTTTACCGCTGGCGAGAGCGCAATGTCAGTGCGCATCGGAAGTAATATAACGCAGTGAGCAGGAAGCACATACTGAGCATACATGGAGCAAAGACTAGCCCAGCCCCTTAAAGGGTGTCACTGATGAAGTTCAATTTCAGGGTGGTGACAGACAGCTGTGGCAGTGACCGCAGAGACAGACCACTGATGACCCATTTAAGAATCCACAGTGTATGCTGAGATAATCAAACAAAAAATCAACAGAAAATTTAAAAAAAGAAAAAAAAAGCAGACAGGATGTTAGAGTATAGAGGGAATGGTAGTTCATTTTTAATTGAAGTACATTAGAAAAGTGGCCAGATTAAATTCAATAGTTAGACATTTAGTATGAAATGCACTGTTGGTTTTAGACAATTCCTTTAAGGATAAACTGTAGAGGTGAGGAGGAGGATATAGTGATAGTAGAGGCAGGAGATAATGCGGGCATGCATTAACATTGTAGTTTATTTAGTTTATTTGGAGTTGAGGAAATTAAAAATTCTTCAATATTTTTATTTTGATGCATAATGAAAAATAAATAATTAATTGAAGTCTTATTTGTAATCTCCCTTTTATTAGACTGTAAATACAAAAGACTGATCAGTCCAAAAGGTTTTTGCTGCTAACATCTCGATATCTGAGGTCTTGTGAAATCCATGCCTTGACGCAACATTTGGGTTTTTAAGGACAGATTCCCACAAGCAAAAATACAGGTAAACACACCAAAATATGCAATACCAATCTGCTCTGGTTAATGCATTTTGATGCTTTTTTTGTTTGTTCCCCCTCACCACTTTTTATGCATTTTTGATGCAGACTTAAAGCAGAGTTTATTTAATGCGGTTATTAGTACAGAAACACTGGGATTCTATACGTAAAAATGCAACTGTGCTTTTACATGCATTTTTTCAGGGGTCCTCAGAAAATCCACAGTTCAATAGTGTCTTTAAATGCGCAAATGGGATGAGTGTCCATGAAATCATATCCACTTGAACTGTTACAGGAAATCTGTCACCAACTAATCTGAGATATAGTATATAGTATAGAATACTATAGAGACAGAGACCCTGATTCCAGTGATGTGTCACTTACTGGGCCGCTTGCTGTACTTTTTAATAAAATAACTTTTACCAGCAGATGTTTTATTATTATTTATTTTACTCACTTACATCTAGAGGACTAGATGACTAGTAAACCAGCTGCCAAGTAGTCCTCCTTATTCATGAGCTCTGTATAACCCCGCCCCCACCACTGATTGGTAGTTATCTGTTTATGCCCAGTGTACACAGAAAGCAGCCAATCAGTGGTGTGGGTGGAGTTATACAGAGCTCAGCAGTTAGTCAACTGGTAGATCTGCAGCAGAGAAAACAGTGATTTTATCAAAACTGCAACATGCAGCTCAGTAAGTGACGCATCGCTGGAATCAGGGTCGCGCCCACTCATCATTATCTAAATCTTAATTTCTGAAAAACGTCATCACAGACCCAACTCTCCCAGATTCCTGAGTGCCCATTCTATGTAGTTATGTAATGATCTGTCACTTTCTGCTTTTTTGTGCATAAAATTCTGGGAAGATAGATAATAAAAGTGCAATTATGTCCCCGAGAGAACAGACATAACAGACATGTACTCTTGTATGCTATGAAATATACATCCGACTCTCATAAGATGAATATCAGCTTCTTTCTATTGTCAGGTTGTTTAAAAAAAAATATTTTGCTTTCTAGTAAAGTTACACCACACAATACTAATTTGCATACGATTCGCATAAAACCGGTATCAAAATAAAATATAGTAGCGGAAATGTGAGTGGATATTACATAAAATAGGTTTAGGAAGAATTAAATACTTTAAACAGAGAAACCTTAACTCGCAGCTGATTTACGATACCTCTATAGATTATGTTCTGCGCCCGTTTATTAATTGACAGGATACAATATATCAAAGATTCTCTGAAAAAAACAGCTTCACTTTAATCACTGCTTATTCTCTCATTATTTCTGTGCGGCCATCAAAAGAATACATTTTATTACTGATCCTATAAAATACTACTACACTTACCCAATCTCTTTTTTTATTAGACTGTTATAGGCATCGTTAAAAATACAACGTCGAGGCCTTCTCACCCGACCCAATATATTTCCATACGTCTAGTAAATGTCCAGTAATTAGCGCAAGAGTGATAAATAAAATAATATAATGGTGCAGATGCCGTATCACCTACAGCTCTGCATTAAGGTCATTATACAGAGAATTTACATATTATAATAAGGTTCTTCTCTTCCCACCGCCACGATAAACGCATGAAAATGTCCACATTTTAACACAATTAATCACGGGGGCCATGGAAAGGCTAGGCTTTGTGCTGCGTGTGTTTGGCTTAGCACAGCTTGATAAATATACTTTGCAGGTTCAGGCCCCCAAAACCACCGAGGGGCTCAGAAAAGACCCCGGCGGATGACATATAAGAACCTGGTACATTGATGTCCTACACAAACGTGCCACAGATACAGAGACCCGCCGGCCCGACCTGTTTGTCCTTTTCCTACGTGGCACTGACAATTACAGCGTAACAGGGTGTACTGAAGTGTATTACATGATAAAGTGACTTATCTAATATATGACATGCATCAGAATGAGAGTTAATGAAATGGTTTGGAGAAGGAATAGCAGAATTATATGCCAAGATAATAGCGCTTTCTGTAATGAGGAGCCCAGGGGCTGAGATAAAGGGTTATGGACAATGCACCTATAATGCAATGATTCACTTGATTAATGTCTGCTCAGACCAGAGCTGGGGAATTCTTAGTGCCATATAAAGTCAAGGCAGTAATATTCATGAGAAGAGTTGTAGTTTAATGGGGTTTATTTAAGCATCTGTGTAATATTGGGAAGTGAATTTATATGTCAATGTGGAAAACTCAAGCGTCTCATAAAAATCTCTATAATTAGCAATAAGCAAGGATTTTGCAAGTTTGAATTTATATTTTAGTATCAAAATGTAGAAAATGATTGTGCAGGAAAAAAAGTCACATTTTCTAGATATTTGTGTATGATAAGATGCAGGAGAACTTGACATAAAAGAAGACTATCAGCAGTTTATGAAGATCCTGCCTGGACTGTAGTAGTTTAGCAGCAGCATTATTGAGAGAAAGGAAGTTTAATTTGACTCACTGCCCCAGCAAGTTCTCCAAAGGTGGATACCTCAAATTAGAAATATAGTATAGTTCTTCTGATTAGCTATGGCGCTTACCCAATGTGCAGGGCATTGCAGTAGCTTTAGTATCTATAGTTATGACCACTAATAATAAACTGTCACTATATCAGTGGTCATAACCATGGATACCTAATCTGCTGCAATGCCCTGCACTTGGGTACGCGACATAGCGATTCAGAAGAGCTACATTTCTCTTTGGAGGTATTTGCTAATATTATTACTGTGGGATCACCCCTTTAAGGCCGGGGTAACACTTGCGAGTGCAATGCGAGAAACTTGCACGAGTCTCTCGCATCAATATCCGGCACTGCCGCCGGCTCTCGGGACCGGAGTGTGCGGCTGCATGTATTTCTATGCAGCTAAATGCTCCGGTTCCGAGTGCCGGCGGCAGTGCCGGGTATTGATGCGAGAGACTCGTGCGAGTTGCTCGCATTGCACTCGCAAGTGTGACCCCGGCCTAATGCTGAAGTGCACATGGGGTAGGCGACATAGTGAATCAGAAGAACTATACCACATTTCTAATTGAAGGTATTTGCTAATATTATTATTGTGGGATTACCCCTTTAAAGCTGAAATGCACATAGTGTAAGCGACATAGCGAATCAAAAGAACTATAAAACATTTCTAATTGGAGGTATTTGCTAATAGTATTATTGATAAACCTACTACATAATGGGACAGGATCTTGGAGATGGGAATACCCCTTTAAGGCTGAAGTGCACATGTCTCTCTGCACCTTTTGAGGACAACTTTTTTTCTCCCTTGAGTATAAATATTGGTGACTAGGGTTGAGCGACTTTTCCTTTTTTGAGGTCGAGTTGGGTTTCGCGAAACCCGACTTTCTCAAAAGTCCAGTCGAGTGAAATCGGCCGATTATCTTGAAAAGTCGGGGTCGGGGGATCGGCCGAAACACGAAACCCAATGCACGTTAATGGGAAATCTCAATATATTTATATTTACTTCAGCGCGATATAACTGAAAAGCCGGTAATTCAATTGCCGGCTTTTCATTTCTCCTTCACAATCCCGACATGATATGAGACATGGTTTACCAGGCTCGGACTGGCCCACCGGGGAACCGAAGGATCCTCCGGTGGGCCCTGACACTGGCATCTGCTGGCAGGGCCTCCCCCCGCTCCAGGGCCCTCCCCCCGCTCCAGGGCCCCCCCCGCCGCCGCCCGCTCGCCCGCCCGTTCGATCGCTCGCCTGCTCGCCTTGAATACTCACCCTGCCTGCTCCAGCGATGGTCTCGGCGTCTGCACTGCACGAGCGGTCACGTGACACCGCTCATTAAGATCATGAATATGCGCATATTCATGATCTTAATGAACGGTGTCACATGACCGCTCAAGCAGGAAGAAGGTGCTGCGCCGGCGCCGCCGCCTGGAGTCGGGACAGAGCGCGAGGGATGTCGGCACGGCCGTGCAGTGGGAAGACAGGTGAGTATGAGGGACGGGGGAACGGGGGGGGAATGAAGGAGGACATAAGCCGGCGCGCCGAGCAGGAGCGGAGAGATAAGCCTGCATACAGGGGGGAATATGAGCCATGCAGGGGGGGATATGTGAGCCATGCAGGGGGGGATATGAGCCATGCAGGGGGGGATATGAGCCATGCAGGGGGGGATATAAGCCATGCAGGGGGGAATATGAGCCATGCAGGGGGGATATGAGCCATGCAGGGGGGGATATAAGCCATGCAGGGGGGAATATGAGCCATGCAGGGGGGGATATGAGCCATGCAGGGGGGAATATGAGCCATGCAGGGGGAGATATAAGCCATGCAGGGGGGAATATGAGCCATGCAGGGGGGATATGAGCCATGCAGGGGGGGATATGAGCCATGCAGGGGGGGATATAAGCCATGCAGGGGGGAATATGAGCCATGCAGGGGGGGATATGAGCCATGCAGGGGGGGATATAAGCCATGCAGGGGGGAATATGAGCCATGCAGGGGGGGATATGAGCCATGCAGGGGGGAATATGAGCCATGCAGGGGGGGATATAAGCCATGCAGGGGGGAATATGAGCCATGCAGGGGGGGATATGAGCCATGCAGGGGGGAATATGAGCCATGCAGGGGGGATATAAGCCATGCAGGGGGGAATATGAGCCATGCAGGGGGGGATATGAGCCATGCAGGGGGGAATATGAGCCATGCAGGGGGGGATATAAGCCATGCAGGGGGGAATATGAGCCATGCAGGGGGGGGAATATGAGCCATGCAGGGGGGAATATGAGCCATGCAGGGGGGAATATGAGCCATGCATACAGGAGGGGTAATATGAGCTATGTATATGGGATAGGAGGGAGATGAGCCATGCATACAGGAGGGGGGTCATTATACAGTATGGAGCATCATGTGTGGCCGTTATACAGTATGGAGCATCATGTGTGGCCGTTATACAGTATGGAGCATCATTTGTGGTCATTATACAGTATTGAGCATTATGTGGGATCATTATACAGTATGGAGCATCATGTGTAGCCATTATACAGTATGGAGCACCATGTGTGACCATTATACAGTATGGAGCATCATGTGCGGCCGTTATACAGTATGGAGCATCATGTGTGGCCATTATACAGTATTGAGCATTATGTGGGATCATTATACAGTATGGAGCATCATGTGCGGCCGTTATACAGTATGGAGCATCATGTGTGGTCATTATACAGTATGGAGCATTATGTGGGATCATTATACAGTATGGAGCATCATGTGCGGCCGTTATACAGTATTGAGCATCATTTGTGGTCATTATACAGTATGGAGCATCATTTGTGGTCATTATACAGTATTGAGCATTATGTGTGGCCATTATACAGTATTGAGCATTATGTGGGATCATTATACAGTATGGAGCATCATGTACGGCCATTATACAGTATTGAGCATTATGTGTGGCCATTATACAGTACTGAGCATTATGTGGGATCATTATACAGTATGGAGCATCATGTGCGGCCGTTATACAGTATGGAGCATCATGTGTGGTCATTATACAGTATGGAGCATTATGTGGGATCATTATACAGTATGGAGCATCATGTGCGGCCGTTATACAGTATTGAGCATCATTTGTGGTCATTATACAGTATTGAGCATCATGTGTGGTCATTATACAGTATGGAGAACTGTGTGGCCGTTATACACTATGGAGCATCATGTGTGGTGGCCGTTATACAGTATTGAGCATCATGTGCGGTCATTATACAGTATGGAGCACTGTGTGGCCATATTTTTTTGTTTATAATTATTGTATTTAAAACAGTGTGATCAGCAGTGCTAAATGGCTGCGGTTGGGACGTGGATATGGGTGTGACTAGTTGTGAAATGGGTCTAGTCAGAGGCGTGGCCTAAAATTTGCCGCGGCGCACTACGCGCGCCGCAAACTTTATACCTCCTTCCCTTCTTCAAAAGTTGGGAGGTATGGTACCACATTTGCCAGATCACGGCAAGTGCCGCAAATCCCATAGAGAATGACTGAGGCCGAACGCAGTGTTGCCATAAGTGATCCGTTACGCGGCAGATGCAGAAAAACTGCCCGATCTGCTGCAAAAGGCGACTTTCACATCAGCGATTTTTGCCAAAGTCACTGCCGATAGTGTCATACTCACCAAAAGGGGAGGCAGCGCTAAAAGTGCCTAGGGCAGCAGAAACTCTAAATACGGCCCTGGGGGGCTACATTATATTCTGTGGGGGGACTGCATTATACTCAAGGTACTACATTATATTATGGGGGCTACATCATACTATATGAGGGGTTACAGTATACTCTATGGGGGGCTGCATTATATTCTGTGGTGGGGCTGCATTATTCTCTCAGGGGACTACATAATATTATGGGGGCTACATCATACTATATGAGGGGGCTACAGTATACTCTATGGGGGGGCTGCATTATATTCTGTGGTGGAACTGCATTCTCTCAGGGGACTACATTATATTCTGTGCTGGGTGGCATTATACTATATGAGGGGGGGCTGCATTATACCCTATGGGGGTGCTACATTATATTCTATGGTGGGGACTGTGTCATACCTGAGAGGGTTGCATTATATTTTGTGGGGTGCTGCATTATATTCTATGAGAGGGGACTGCATTGTATTTTATGAGGGGGCTACATTATATTCTGTGAGGGGGCTACCCCAACCCTTGCTACATTATTAAGACGTGAACTACCTTATATTATACCCTGATATTAGCGCTTTTTACCGCACAATTGGTGGTCTTGTATCTATTTCTATGTAGCTACATAGTGGGCCCCAAGAATGATTTTCTCTGGTGGGCCCAAGGTGCTCCAGTCCGACGCTGTGGTTTACATACAGTAAACCATGTCATATCCCCAGTTTTTTTGCATATTACACACTACTAATGTTAGTAGTGTGTATGTGCAAAATTTCGGCGCTGTAGCTATTAAATTTAAGGGTTAAATCGCGGAAAAAATTGGTGTGGGCTCACGCACTATTTTCTCCACCAGAGTGGTAAATCCAGTGACTGAGGGCAGATATTAATAGCCTGGAGAGGGTCCACGGTTATTGCCCCCCCCCCTGGCTAAAAACATCTGTAGATCTGTAACGTCCCACAATGTAAATCCATCTGAAGGGGTTAAAATATTTTACAGGCAGGAGCTCTGCTAATGCAGCTGTGCTCATGCCAGTAAAACCCCAGCGAATGAATGGAAACTAGGTCAATGACCTGTAGTTACCTTTATTCGCGGTGATGCGCCCTCTGCTGGATGTCCTCATATGAACTCGAGCCTGGGAACTTTTCTGAATATTTTCCCACGCTCGAGTTCATATGAGGACATCCAGCAGAGGGCGCATCACAGCGAATGAAGGTAACTACAGGTCATTGACCTAGTTTCCATTCATTCGCTGGGGTTTTACAGGCAGGAGCACAGCTGCATTAGCAGAGCTCCTGCCTGTAAAATATTTTAACCCCTTCAGATGGATTTACATCGTGGGATGTTACAGATCTACGGAAGGTATGAGATACTGTTGGTTTATTATTTTTAATTTGTTACAGGTCGAGGGTCTTCAGGTGGATTGAGAGTGCAATAAAATATTACAACAACCTGTGTGTTTATTTCATTAAAATACTTTTCAATATTGTGTGTGTTTTTTTAACCATTTCATACCATTGGATTAATAATGGATAGGTGTCATAATTGACGCCTGTCCATTATTAATCTGGTTTAATGGCACCTTACAATAGCAAGGTGACATTAACCATTCATTACCCCATATCCCACTGCTACACGGGAGTAGGAAGAGAGTGGCCAAGTGCCAGAATAGGCGCATCTTCCAGATGTGCCTTTTCTGGGGTGGCTGGGGGCAGATATTTTTAGCTAGGGGGGGGGCCAATAACCATGGACCCTCTCCAGGCTATTAATATCTGCCCTCAGTCACTGGATTTACCACTCTGGCGGAGAAAATTGCGCGGGAGCCCACGCCAATTTTTTCCGCGATTTAACCCTTAAATTTAATAGCTACAGCGCCGAAATTTTGCACATACACACTACTAACATTAGTAGTGTGTAATATGCAAAAAAAATGGGATTATGACATGGTTTACTCTATGTAAACCATGTCTCATATCATGTTGGGTTTGTGAAGGAGAAATGAAAAGCCGGCAATTGAATTACTGGCTTTTCAGCTATATCGTGCTGAAGTAAATATAAATATATATATATATATGTGTCTCAATTATATATATATATATATATATATATATACATATATATATATATAAAACGAAACCCGACTTTGGAGCGAAGATCGCCGACCGCCGACCCGATCCCACAGTGGGATCGGATCGGGTTCCACGAAACCCGACTTTGCCAAAAGTCGGCGACTTTTGAAATTGGCCGATACGTTTCGCTCAACCCTATTGTTGACTACAAAAATAATTTTTACAATTGGGTTACATTAAATATTTTGCACTATTTGGCTTTTACTGGATATTTTTTTTCTGCATTTTCAACTTTGATGTGGTCTGTGGTCATAAATTTGCTGAGATGCTGAGAGGAGCTCAGAAAAAGACAGATAAAAGAGTTACAAACGGTCCTGTCAGATGTTAGAACAAGCTTACTGATGGATTCTCAGCTATCTTAAGTTGTAAAGCGCTGCGGAATATGTTGGCGCTATATAAATAAAAATTATTATTATTATTATTATTATTATTATCTTATTCTGAAGCTAGTAATAGTGCAACACAGAGGCTATAGTAGGCAAACAGTGCAACATTTTTAATGAAACCCAATTGCAAAATAGTTTTTTTAAGCCCCAAATAAATGTAATAAGGTAAAAAAAAAAAAAAGTCCCCAAAAGGTGGCCTTCCCCCTTTAGAACAAAACTCACAGAAAAAAATCCCCAAAGAAAAGAAAAATATTCTAAAAATTTATCCTTTATTGATATATATTAAAATCATAAATGTGCACTTGACAACACCAACACCAAGTAGATGCAAGCGTACTATAGGAAAGGCCGGGTGGTGCCAAGCCCTACGCTTTCTCAATACTCCCTACCTCTCAGCGGAGGTTGGCACCCTATTATCCTGCGCCGTGGCGCCCCCGCTCCTCGTCGACTAGCCCTGCTATCCCTTTTATGCCCTAAGTAGGGTCAGGAGAGAAAATCTCACTCAAACAATAATTAAATATGGATAGCTTGGAAGGACATGAAAATGTCAGTAAAATATCTAACTAGATCTAAGGGTCTCACCTGACTTGGTAGTCTGTGTCCCTTACTTAATATATATATACATCAAAATTATTATTTAGGCAAGACGATATAGACAACAGGTAGGGATGTCACAAAGAGAACGCGTTTCTCCCCTTCTAATGAAAAGGGGTTCATCAGGAGTACATCCAGATAACAAAGGGTTACTTAGCTTGCATAAGATATCAGCATGTTGGCATGGTAGATAGCTGCACCACCGGGCCGATCCCCTTATCTCAGTAGCGCCCACACACAAGTGCTAAACCTCGTGTATTAAATAGACTCCCCATTACCTCCGCACTCCAAACACCTGAGAACCTGGAACGCTTATCCCATTTCCGCCGCTTCTGTCTTACTGGTCCATTACCTGAGTGTTCAAAGACGCGCTGGCGTCATCAGAAGGCGCGCCGTCGCTACAGCAAGACAGGCGCCGACCAATCCAAAATGGCGCATGCGCACATCAATAGGCGTCTCACCGCCACAGAAGACCAGAACGCCGAACGTTCAGGGCGATCCGGCGTCACACAGAAGCGCATCTCCGCCAACGATGCGCAGGCGCCAATCCGCCCAGGACCAAGCATTGACACTCCGGCAAAACACCACATCGCCACACATCAAGGCGATAGTGCGCAGGCGCCAACCCATCCCGAGCTGCGCCTGCGCCCCTCAGTATATAGGATATCAGCCGGTTCCATTAGCGCGCTATAGAGTATGGAAGTTCTTATATTCTTGCATAATTCCAAAATACAATGCAGCACAGGCCAATTGCGGTAGCGCCTGTGCACCCACATATGGGGACTCACGTTCACCAGGTTCTGAAGTAAAATGTAAAGCGCACAAATTTAATATTAGAAGTAATACAATAGCGCCCGTACTACAACATATTTAGTCATAAATGGTACATCCCAATTCACGTATCTACATGAGAGAAGGCAGAGGTAACAGGTAAAGCATATTACAGTCCTTAATACACTTTTTAAGACACAAATAACGTCTGTCACAAATTTGGGGATGCTGTCTCTCGAAAAGAAAACAATTTTGTTCCTTCTACCTTTTGGCTACTGATACCCTAAAAAATAGTGTCTGACTCTTTAATCAGCCACGCAACATGATTGGGCTGTAAGCTTGGTGATCCAGATGGTCTACAAACCAATGTTTTGAGATACTTGCCCCTCATTGATACAGGACAGTGACTGGCTGACTGAAATGAGGTACAGTTGATGCAGTTTCAGGCTGGGACTCCTCTTATGTCTGTAGCTGTACAAGGGTTTCTCACTTCACTAGCAACTTTGGTCATGAAGTGAGCTTCATTAAAGAAGTAGATCAAAATTGTGCGGTCCCGTGTACCACTCCACGTCCATACAGTCTTGGTGAAACTTCTCATTATATTGCCAAATTACTAAATCCAAAAGATCCAAGGCACCGAATGTTCTCCAAAAGGTTATCTGTCACGATTCCGCCACTCACTGTGTCCTTGGGCAACAGTGACCAACAGCCAATCGATGGCAGAGGCATACTGGGTATTGGTATGGAATAGTTCAGCTGCCCAATCAGGGACTTGGGCCTTTCACACTATGGGGCACATATTATGCAGGGGCTGGCTCTGGGGAACACACACTATTGAGTTCACATTATACTAGGCTGTGGGGAATATTATATTTGGGCTAGCTGTGGGGGACATTATACCTTGGCTGTGGGGACATCATACAGTATATTTGGGGGCCTTGGTGGATTGCATACTGTGTGGGCTATTATACTATATATAAGGGTGTGTGGGAGCCATTACATTGTATACCTGAATGGGGGCAATAATACTGTATGGGGTAATGTAGGGGTCATTACACTATATTTGGGGACCTATGGTAGACCTTATAGTGTATATTTTGGGGTCTGTACATCATGCCATGTAAGGGGACAGTGTAAGGAGGGGTACAGTTTGGAGAGGATAGCATGGTGGGTAGTATGAGGGCATAGTGTGAAAAGGGGATACAGAATGGATATGGAGAGGGGGCAGCATGAATTAAGGGCACAGCATGGAGATAGGTTGGCATGGCAGGGGAACATTGTGGAGATATAGAGAGTGCAAGGGAAAACCGTGGAGAGGGAAAAGTCATGGTATAGGCCGTGGTTCGTAAGGCCAGTCGGTGTGGCAGTTATATCTGATAATGGCAGACAGTGGGATGATTGTAGCTGACTTGACAATACAATTGATTTCTGTACTTAGCTTGATTATGTAGCCATGTACTTATGGTGATACTAGTAATGAATGTGTGTACTAATAGTGGTTCTGGTGATGTATTCATGTACTGATGATGGAACTGTATTACTTGACTGATAGTGGTTCTCATAATGCATTCATGCACAGATGGTGGTTCTAGTAATGCATTAATGTACTGATGGTGGTTCTGGTGTTGTATGCATGTACTGATGTTGGTTCTAGCAACCTATTAATTTACTGATGATGGTTCTAGTGCATTATTTATGTACTATTGATGGCTCTGGTGTTCTATTTATGTACTGATGATGATTTTGGTTTCATTTTCATGTATTGATGTTGGTTCCATTGATGAATACAGCACCAGAATAACCATCACTACATGAATGTCACAAGAATCACCAATAGTACAACAATACAACACCAGACACCATTTTTTTTTACTTTTGCTCGTATTGTTTGGTGAAAAAGGTAACAATTTTAGTGTAAGTGGTTGTTAGAGCTTGTTACCTGACAAAATGGAATTCTGGGTTTCATGTGGCCTCTGGGCTGCAGATTGTGCACTGTGCATGCTTCTACGTAGAGATAAAGAGTGTTCAGAAGCAAGTCAAATTGTATCCGAATGTAGGATCTCATAAATATACATGTGGATGGAGATGTTCAATCAAGACTAAAGTTGTATAATTTGTTTTTTGTTTGGATGCACTTATTCAATGAAAAATAATGGTTGTCAAATTGTGCCTTTCGTCTTCATGATCGATGTTTACGGTTTAATCATGAGCAAAATCGCTTTGTTACTGTACAATCATGCAGTCAGCAACAAGCATCTAAATACGTAGGCAAATTTCCTAAGAGTTCCTAAGAGCCCATATCGGCGATATAACAAGTCTATTTTTGCTTAAAGGCCCTGTTCCAAAAGCTGTATGTATGGAGTTCAACAACTGATAATAAAACCATTCAGTCTCTATACAATTTGCATATATGGAGATCTACAAAAATTTACTTTTAGGTCACATAAAATATAGATCAGCCAATGAACAATCATTTTGCTTGTTCATTGACTGCTCACTGCAACGTTTAAATGGGGCTGCCTATGGGGGTTTAGATTTACATTTTATAAATGTTAGTTTACTCAATTATCAGCATCTTAAAGGGAATGTCTCACCAAAAAATTACTATTGTTTAAATGTGTTTTTAAAAATTTTTTGGCATTTCTTTTCCTAGCAAAATCTTTATTAAAAATAAAAATTAGAAATATTGCTATTTTCACACTGGCCACCGGGGGGATTTTAGACTCTAACTTCCTGTTGCTTCAGGAAATTAACATGTATATTAAAAGCAATACATTTACTCAGAATATAGCTTTATATATATATATATATATATATATATATATATATATATATAATGAGCCTGTGCAAAGCTCATTGTGATGGGAAGGAAAGCAGTGTCAGCTGTGACATCACCTCTTGTGAATGGTGGATCCTGTGTTATGAGTTACTGTATGTATAGAGGTGTTATCAGTCACTTTAATCCTGCCTCTGATTATAACGAGCCTACTGAAAGCGCTTCCTGAAAGGGCAGGAAGTTTGGGTCTAAAATAACTCCAGTGGTCAGTATGAAAAGTGCAAGACTGCTAATTTTGGGGGGGGGTTTTAGCAAAAAGGCAATGGTATTTACCAGCCAAGATCACAGAAAAAATGCACAAACAGGATGCAGCAGAGTCCCTTAATAAAGCAGGTAACATAGGTACAAAATACTGATGAAACAACCACTCCTAACCTACCAGTTCATGGAGGGGGATGATTGCTTAGTATTAGAATTGCGCATAGATGAAGCTTGCAATAGAGGACAAGTTGCACACATGTATAGCACAGTGCCCAGCTTACAGCCTGTTACATTTTTGTAACACTACAGGTAACCGGTTATTACAGTGATGTTGCCTTACTTTCAGGGAAGGGTGATCACGCTTGGAGGCAAGGAGGATTCTCTTACCAGGTAATGCACCATCATACAACACATTCTGAATCCAGGCCAGAAAGGGGAGCTCAGGACCCGGATTCATGGGATCTTCTCTAGCTTTAAGTGTTCTGGTCTGGAGGAGGAGTTAGGCAGTTGGTCCAGGGAGACCAAAGAGTTGAGTCTGGAGCAGACAGGAGAACTGAAGGGAGAGAAGTGGAGAGCAGACAGTGGAGCCGTGCAGCCAGGACTGAGCTGCAGCTCCAGGAAAGGAAGTGAACCCGAGAGGTTGAAAGTGGTGGAGCTACTGAGGAAAGAGCACAGTGGAGAAGGAAAGGGGCTCAGAGGGGAACTGTGACAGGGCAGCCTCAGAGCTGAAGCACAGGAACTGGGCACCGGGAGCCTGAGGCTGTGGCATACTCCAGGACACACGGCAGAACCGGAGGGCATAGAACTGTATGTGATTTGCCCACACCACACCTGAAGGTGAAGCAGTACCTGAAAAGCTCGGATCATGATAGAGATCCTATAAAATGGATCAAGTTGCTCACCATACAGTTAACTGTCCCAGGACAGGAGAGAGAGGACTTTGCCAACAGCTACAGGCTGCAAGGACCTCGCACACTAGCACAAGTAGGAAGGCTTACGGACCTCACCTGGGAGAGGGATTCACTATTGCCTCCAGGCCAGCTGGGCCATACCATCACCTGTTCCTGGTATCCTGGACTGTGGACTGCTACTGTCAGTAAACCAGGTAAAGACTTTACAACTTTGTCTCCTCCACTTATTTTACGGCATACACCATCCTTGCCCATACACCTTTGGAGCCCTGGGGACCCCGCTTCACCTGTGGGAAGCGTCACCATCTATGCTACAGTAACACCACCCCAGAGGACCCCTTTAAGCAGCGTTGGTCCCCTCTGGCCGGGAACCACAGGTGGCATCACGAACACAAACTTTAATACAAAACCCTTTAAAAGACTTTCCCCTTTGATTGAGTGCCCAGGGCCATGAACCGTGTCGCAGCCACCGTGACATCCCTTTAAGTGCGACCGGACCCGGTACCGAGTACCCCCCAGGCGGGCGTCTCACTTCCATACTATTAGATTAGGTGGCCTGCCCAGCATTCTCGCAGTTACAGAGGTACAGGCCCGTAGTATAGAAGGTCACCATTGACGGGTCTGACTACTAAATACTAATTGCCCAATATTAGAATTGTACATAGATGAAGCTTGCAATAGGGCACAAGCCACACACCTGTATAGCACAGTGCCTAGCTGACAACCTATTACACACCCATACTAATAAATTAGGCGGACTGCCCAGCACACTATAAGTGCATCACAGCGGTACAGACCAGGGTGCGGGTGCAACCAGGCCCATCAATGGTGATCTTGTATACTAAGGGCCTGTACCTTTGTGGTGCATTGAGAGAGCGCCAGGCAGTCTGCCTAATCTAATAGTATGGGCATGCAATAAGCTGTGCTAGTGGCTAGGCACTGTGCTGTACATGTGTGTGACTTCTGCCCTATTGCAAGCTTCATCTATGTGCAATTCTAATACTGGGCAATCACCCCCTATTTGAACTGATAGACTGAGAGTGGTTGTTTCATTAGTATTTTGCACTTGTGTTACTTCTACCTTTATTAGGAGGTTCTGATGCACCCTTTTGGTGCATTTGTTTCTGTGACTTTGGCTGGTAGATACCATTGCCTTTTTGCTATGTTGATAATTTAATTTGTTATGACTGGCGGAATGCACCAAATATTAATTAGAGGCGATATAAGATGCATTCACAGTCCGAGGTCCACCATGCAGAAAAGTCACCTGCTGATCGGTAATGATGGACTATATGGCGGTATTAAGGGAAGACACCCACGGGTTAGCTTCACCCGATATGAAGGAAGCGAACCCTGTTGTGTCACAGGGCTGCAATTCCGCACAGAGAGCGCAAGCAAGGAGTCACAGAACACTGCTCCAAGACTCAGGGTAAGAGTCCCTCTAGACCTCCTGTGCTCGACACCGCTACAGTGGTGTCAGGGTATAATAATAATAATAATAATAATTTTTATTTATATAGCGCCAACATATTCCGAAGCACTTTACAATTAAGCGGGGACATGTACAGACAATAAATTCGATACAAGTTAAGACAATTTAAACAGTGACATTAGGAGTGAGGTCCCTGCTCGCAAGCTTACAATCTACAAGGAAATGGGGGGACACAATAGGTGAAAAGTGCTTGTTAGGGAATAAAACTAAACTAAAGATTTACCGCACAAGAATGTGTGCAGCACCGCTCTGGCGGACGCCACTAACCACCCTAACTTGGGCCAGGAAAGCGCACTATTTGCACAGGGCGCCGCACTGGTGGTCGCTGCTAATAGATGCAGTCTTGTGTTAAATGTGCGGGATCGCACTGTCAGGCGCTAGGTAGCTCCACCATTCGCGAGCAGGCAACAACTCTAGGAAGGGGAATGATTCGGAGCTTTCATACATTGACAGACATACATCCACACACACATGTTAACAGGTTTACACTAGCGCATGGCTGAGCGGCCATGTGAACCTTTTATAGTAGTAGCGCTCCGGGACCTTCCGATGGTCCAATAGGAGTCGCAACAGGACCTGAGCATGTGGCCGCCATCCTCCAATGGGAGGTCGTCCCGTGGGCATGCTCAGTATGGGGAAAGCAGGACTTAGTCCCTGAATCACCTGCTTGCTGCTGATCAGTGCTGGCTACAAAGGCAGAGCCTGGAAAGATAACCAAGTCCACAGTATCAGTTTGAGCCAGATGCTGGAATCGACGTCTCTGCTGAACAGGCTCCATTGTGGCTGAAGGAGAATGGGAGACCGCAGTGGACATGGATCAAGATTCCCCCTGTGCAGCGGTGGGAACTTGACACCTATCATAATTATTTGGGAAATTATTTTTTTTTATTTCTTTGGCTGTGATGCTAATTTTGTTTTTTTAATGCAAATTGTCATCTGAAAAGAAATCCCATTTTTTTAAATAAAAAAATGCATTACATTGACACATTCCCATTCATTTCTTTTCTCTTATCTGCATTGTATACCTTCTCAGGCCAAGCTCATTGTGTCAGATTATGGAAGCAAATAATAACCAAGAACTTAAGTTCCATGAAATCTGAAGGAAAGAGGCATATGTTCTTTGTCCTGCAGCCTCTATGTGTGAATGATAAATAGGGCGACTGTGGCTCTGGAAGACTTTGGGCTTAGTAGAACTTCAGACAGTACGGCACACGTTTGACTATATAAGTCAGGCCTGCGTGCAATTCATTACAACAAAACCTTGCTCTCCATATGTAACAAGTCTTTAGCAAATTCTCTCCAGACAGAAGAGGAAAAAGTTTTTGCCAGAGATGGTGAAAAATGATTTCAAGAACTTTTTTTTTCTTTATCTTTCTCCAGATGTTAAAAAAGCTCCCTGGACAGAGAGAAGAAGCAGCCTTGTCTTGTTAACCCATTCATTACAGAAATGAAAGTAGCCGGATAAGGTAGCAACATGGATTGATCTCGGAGCATGTCATGTAAAGGATGTTTCCCAGGACAAATCTCATGAACAGCAGATTTGTTAGCATTTCATGCTGTCTTGTAGGAGGAGATTTCTTGGTGGATGAATTGATACTTGAAGTTCTTCAGACTTGCTATGACTGAATGATCTCCGACATTTGAAAACGATTACCTGGAATACTTTGTGGTTGGACAGGTGGATGTATGTACAACATTCCTCTTGTAATCTAAGCAATACCAGTAACTGTAAGGCCAGGTTTCCACCATATTCAACATAGAAAGTCCTCCAGCCGTGTTCCAAATAAAAATGAATTTTGTGCCAACATTTTAAAATTTGTCAGGCTGCATAATTTTACAACGTTAACAGGCTGCAGAGGTACAATTGTATATATATTTTATTGAAATTTGGCCAATATATTCTGGACCAAAGCTGCAGAGATGTCACGAAATTTCAGCCCTCTACGGCTTTTAGGGAAAAAAAATTATTGCAATTTTAAAACGGAATAGTTACAATTGTACCTACTCAGCCGGACGAAGGTTAAAAAGATAAAACATCTTCAAGCCAATGTAGAAGTTATTTTTCCCTTTACTACTTCTTTCAGACTAAGCCAGTCCTTATTCATGGAGAAAAACTGGGTTCATTATCCATGAATAAGGACTGAGCTACAGTCTGAAAAGAGTAGGCACAGGAAAAAGAACTTCTACATTGGGATATACTTGAAGATGTCTTATCTTTTTAATATGTTGGAATAAAGTTTGCCTTTTTAGCCAGAACACGGCAGGAGGACTTTCTTGGATTTTTGTTGGGACACAAGACAGGAATGGCTTTCTACATGCCAAGAAGTCTATAGTAGCCTCTACAAGGATGAGTTTGTTTTTTTCTATAGTTTTGTTCCACCATATTCACCCTACACTGGTAAACTCTCCTGACGTATATGTCTAATATTGCCCCTTTGGCATTTGTTTGTCCAGTACATATCTATTTATCTTTGCCTCCACTATGTTCAAAATCATAGTGGACTACACTTTTCAACACAACTGTGTAAAAAACCTTTATATAGATTTTTTTCAATGAGAGTGAATATTAAACATGTATAGTCATACAGTTACAATCACATCTGCAAGCCTGGCAC
Organism: Ranitomeya imitator; assembly: GCF_032444005.1. Classification (NCBI taxonomy): domain Eukaryota; kingdom Metazoa; phylum Chordata; class Amphibia; order Anura; family Dendrobatidae; genus Ranitomeya; species Ranitomeya imitator. The sequence goes on from NC_091284.1 coordinate 722,258,802, forward strand.
TAACCCATGCCTATGGCTGGGCTTCATATTTTCGAAAAAAGGCAAGGTGTAAAAACAAAAATCAAAAATGGTGCCCAACAGTGGTTCTGTCAACTAAGAAACTTCAAAAACCTGTGGTTAGCCCTGCAAATGGTTCCTACATTCAACTGAACCTTTCAAACTGAACATAAGGCATCTCATAGTCGTCTTCATTTACTGGGACTATGCTTTTTAACAAAAACTGTAAGACTTTTCTAGATTTTAGTAGTTAAAAAAATTCTGAACTTTGCACTCCAGTCTATTAACAAGACAGTTTGAGTGAATTTGCACCAAATTTATTATAAGGAGCAGACATCGTGACATATTTTGGACTATGCTTGCTATGAGAAGGCATAGCTTTGCATCATAATTTGCACAATATACCTACACTGCTTTACAGCGTTTGTTTGGTCTGTACTATATTGCATTTCAGCCAGAGTCATCTATAGCTTTCTTCTTTTCTCCATCCTGTATAAATCCCTCAACTTGCAGGGAATTTTCTGTCTACATCTGTATATGTGATTATTTATATATTTATTATACTCATATTTATCAACTTGGTTTGTCTTATTATATTGTGTCGCGTTGTTCCTTTGCCCTCCCATAGGCTATTTTCAATTCAGTTGCCCCAATTCATCAAGACCGGCGATTTTCTCTCCAGTCTTAATGAAAGGGTGCGGCAAAGTCAGACTCTCTTGATTCATGAAACCGTACACACTAGTGATGAGCGAGCGTGCTCGGGTAAGGTGGTATCTGAGCATAAGGCCGGGGACACACACAACGTATAAAAAATCGGTCCGTTTTTGTCGGACGAGAATCGCACACATTTTTACAAAACAGTGATCCGAGTGCAGTGCGAGGATGCGATTTTCTCGCATCAAATGATCCGTGTGACATCCGTATGGCATCCGTACTGCGTGTTTTTATCGCAGGCTTGCAAAACCAACATACGCCAATACAAGGGATCCATGTGTCAAAAACAAACAAACATATATACTGTCTATATATATATATATATATATATACGTCAGTAGACACATATATGTATATATATTATTATTTCATCCAGCGCGATATAGCAGAAAGCCGGTAATTCAATTGCCGGCTTCTGCTTTCTCCTTCCTAAAACCCGACATGATTTGAGACCTGGTTTACATACAGTAAACCATGTCTTCTCCCCATTTTTTTTGCATATTCCACACTACTAATGACAGTAGTGTGTCTATGCAAAATTTGGCCGTTCTAGCTCTTAAAATAAAGGGTTAAATGGCGGAAAAAATTGGCGTGGGCTCCCGCACAATTTTCTCCGCCAGAGTAGTAAAGCCAGTGACTGAGGGCAGATATTAATAGCCTAGAGAGGGTCCATGATTATTGGCCCCCCCCCTGGCTAAAAATATCTGCCCCCAGCCACCCCAGAAAAGGCACATCTGGAAGATGCGCCTATTCTGGCACTTGGCCACTCTCTTCCAATTCCCGTGTAGCGGTGGGATATGGGGTAATGAAGGGTTAATGCCACCTTGCTATTGTAAGGTGACATTAAGCCTAATTAATAATGGAGAGGCGTCAATTATGACACCTATCCATTATTAATCCAATTGAATGAAAGGGTTAAATAAAAGACAAACACAATATTTAAAATTATTTTAATGAAATAAAAACAATGGTTGTTGGAGTATTTTATTCTACGCCCAATCCAGTCACTGAAGACCCTCGTTCTGTAAGTAAAAAAACATAATAAACCACCAATATCCTTACCCTCCGCAGATCTGTAACGTCCAACGATGTAAATCCTTCTGAAGGGGTTAAAATATTTTGCAGCCAGGAGCTTTGCTAATGCAATGCTGCTCCTTGCTGCAAAACCCCGGAGAATGAGTCTAAATATAGATCAATGAGCTATATTTAGCTTCATTTGCGGTGAGGCGCCCTCTGCTGGCTGTTCATAGATCGTGGGAACTTTCCTTGAAAGCCTGGGAGCTTTCTAGGAAAGTTCCCACGATCTATGAACAGCCAGCAGAGGGCGCCTCACCGCAAATGAAGCTAAATATAGCTCATTGATCTATATTTAGACTCATTCCCCGGGGTTTTGCAGCAAGGAGCAGCATTGCATTAGCAAAGCTCCTGGCTGCAAAATATTTTAACCCCTTCAGAAGGATTTACATCGTTGGACGTTACAGATCTGCGGAGGGTAAGGATATTGGTGGTTTATTATGTTTTTTTGCTTACAGAACGAGGGTCTTCAGTGACTGGATTGGGCGTAGAATAAAATACTCCAACAACCATTGTTTTTATTTCATTAAAATAATTTTAAATATTGTGTTTGTCTTTTATTTAACCCTTTCATTCAATTGGATTAATAATGGATAGGTGTCATAATTGACGCCTCTCCATTATTAATTAGGCTTAATGTCACCTTACAATAGCAAGGTGGCATTAACCCTTCATTACCCCATATCCCACCGCTACACGGGAATTGGAAGAGAGTGGCCAAGTGCCAGAATAGGCGCATCTTCCAGATGTGCCTTTTCTGGGGTGGCTGGGGGCAGATATTTTTAGCCAGGGGGGGGGCCAATAACCGTGGACCCTCTCCAGGCTATTAATATCTGCCCTCAGTCACTGGCTTTACTACTCTGGTGGAGAAAATTGTGCGGGAGCCCACGCCAATTTTTTCCGCCATTTAACCCCTTAATTTAATAGCTAGAAACGCCAAATTTTGCATAGACACACTACTGACATTAGTAGTGTGGAATATGCAAAAAAAATGGGGAGAAGACATGGTTTACTGTATGTAAACCAGGTCTCAAATCATGTCGGGTTTTAGGAAGGAGAAAGCAGAAGCCGGCAATTAAATTACCGGCTTTCTGCTATATCGCGCTGGATGAAATATTAATATATATATATATATGTGTCTCACTGACATATATATATATATATATATATATACCTATTCTATGTGTACACATTTATTCGACCTATTCTATTCTAAGCTGTCAGTGTGATTTTACTGTACACCGCACTGAATTGCCGGCTTTTCTCTCTAACAGCGCTGCGTATTCCTCGCAAGTCACACTGCTGGTCCGTGTGTGATCCGTATTTTTGGGGCTTCCATAGACTTTCATTGGCGATTCTCGGCATCGAAACGCTGACAATCGCAGCATGCTGCGATTTCACTCGGATCCTGAATACGGCCGAGAAAATATCGGATGATGGGAGCTGCCCCATAGATTAACATTGGGACGAGTGCTATGCGATTTTTTATCGCCTTGCACTCGTCCGTATTACGGTCTAGTGTGACCCCGGCCTAACATTTGTGCGATTCTCGTCCGTCAAAAACGGACCGTTTTTTTATACGTTGTGTGTGTCCCCGGCCTAAGTGTGAATAAGTGAAAAATCAGCTCACCCCTGAGGCATAATTCCAGTCCAGGATATGAGCACAAGAATCCTGCTGCTGCACAGCCCTCGGCAACTTGAACAGTGTGAACATGGGTCCAGCTCACACACCAGGGTGTTGATAAAAATCTTTCATTCAGCTTTATTTGGAAGAATTCTTTTTAAAATGGTACAATGGTGACCAGTGTTCAAGAACTTTACTGTTCGAAATGCGTATGGTTATTCTTATACATCACCCCCTATTTTATATTTGCATTGTTGTCTGAGACGTCCTATTTGATGTTGTAACATTTTAAAAATAATTCTTCTAAATAAAGCCGAATGAAAGATTTTTTATCAACACCCTGGTGTGTGAGCTGGATCCATTTTCACACTGTTCACGTTATCTGAGCATGCTCATGTGCTAATAGAGTATCTTTGGTGTGCTCGAATACTATGTTCAAGACGCCTTGACGGCATGTCTCCCTGCTGTTTCACAGCCACAACACAGGCAGGGATTGTCTAACAAGCAGGAAATCCCTGCCTGTGCTGTAGCTGTTGAACAGCCGCGAGACATGCAGCCATGACGTCTCGAACATAGTACTCGAGCACGCCGAAGATAATCTATTAGCACATGAGCCTGCGCGGACAACACCTTATCTGAGCATGCTCGCTCATCACTAATCCGCACCGCTTCATGAATCTGGAGCATCTGACGAGTGGCGTGCACCTTTGTTTGCCACACCAGGACTCTTACTCCAGTGAGGTACAGGAGTGAGATTTCTGAAGTACAGAATGTCACAGCTCGTCATGAATTAGACGATCTGTGTTGTTACTCCTCCTCTGCACCCCCGTCCAGCCCGAGCTCAGCCATTTCAGCAGAGCTGGGAGAAACTGGCGTGAAAAAATTTGGACATAAAAACTTTGATGAATCGCCACCTGTGTCTTTGTCTCTTAGGCCGGGGACACACACAACGTATAAAAAAACGGTCCGTTTTTGACGGACGAGAATCGCACAAATGTTACCAAAACAATGATCCGTGTGCAGTGCGAGGATGCGATTTTCTCGCATTAAATGATCCGTGTGACATCCGTGTGACATCCGTATGGCATCCGTATGGTGAGATTTTCTCACACACTTGCAAAATGAGCAAATAATGGCTGAGCCTTTCCTGTCACCTGCCCAATGCCTGAGAATTTCTCGCAAGTCACACTGATGGTCCGTGTGCTGTGCTATTTTTTCTCACCCCCATAGACTTTCATTGGCGATTCTCGGCCGAGAAACGCTGACAATCGCAGCATGCTGCGATTTCACTCGGATCCTGAATACGGCCGAGAAAATATCGGATGATGGGAGCTGCCCCATTGATTAACATTGGGACGAGTGCTATGCGATTTTTTATCGCCTTGCACTCGTCCGTATTACGGTCTAGTGTGACCCCGGCCGTATTGTGGTTTAATAATCTTTTTTTTTTTTTTATATAGCGCTAACATATTCCGCAGCGCTTTACAGTTTTGCACACATTATCATCACTGTCCCCGATGGGGCTCACAATCTAGATTCCCTATCAGTATGTCTTTGGAATGTGGGAGGAAACCGGAGTGCCCGGAGGAAACCCACGCAAACACGGAGAGAACATACAAACTCTTTGCAGATGTTGTCCTGGGTGGGATTAAAACCCACGACCCCAGCGCAGCGCTGCAAGGCTGCAGTGCTAACCACTGTGCCACCGTGCCGCCCGTGGTTTTCAATAATCTGTTTGGATGGTCATCAGTTTTCAATAAAGTATGTTTTCAGTCTTATTTGTGTTCATTTATTTGTCTATCGGATTTTAGAAAATGACCTTCTGCCATTTTGCTTAATAGTTTTTAGTGGGTTTCACTCTCTCATGCTATTACTGATGGTACTTTATATTTGGTGCAACCATAGGTTATAAGGATAGCTGTAGACAAGGGATCCAATTTTCTGGCTCCGTAGCCACATGTGGCTTGTGGACCCATGATGTGTGACTCACATCTGTTTCCCAGCTCAGTGCATTAGCATCAAGCTTAACAAAAAGGACGGAACTGAACTCTGGGTATTTATATGTATCTGTGGTTTTTACTTTTGCTGTTCTAATTAGTTCCCTTGATCTTTGATATGAATGACACAGTCCCTGACTGCCCTTAGGGGATTATGTACTTTAGGGTATGTTCACACGTTCAGGATTTCCATCCTTTTTTTTTCAGGACAGTTTTTTTAAAAAACTGCAGCTCTTGGCAGAAAACGCAGGTCCTTTTTTTGTCCTTTTTTGATGCGTTTTTGATGCGTTTTTTGATGCGTTTTTTGATGCGTTTTTTTATCCTTTTTTTACTGTGTGTTTCCTAGGAAGCTTTTTAGGGCTAAAATGGCTGAAAATACCCTAACCCTACCCCTAACCCTACCCCTAACCCTACCCCTACCCCTACCCCTAACCCTACCCCTACCCCTAACCCTACCCCTAACCCTACCCCTAACCCTACCCCTACCCCTAACCCTACCCCTAACCCTACCCCTAACCCTAACCCTACCCCTAACCCTAACCCTACCCCTAACCCTACCCCTAACCCTACCCCTAACCCTAACCCTATTCTAACCTTAGTGAAAAAAAAAAAAAAAAATCTTAATTTTTTTATTGTCCCTACCAATGGGGGTGACAAAGTGGGGGGGGGTGTCATTTACTATTTTTTTATTTTGATCACTGAGATAGGTTATATCTCAGTGATCAAAATGCACTTTGGAGCGAATCTGCCGGCCGGCAGATTCGGCGGGCGCACTGCGCATGCGCCCGCCATTTTGCAAGATGGCGGCGCCCAGGGAGAAGACGGCCGGACGGACACCGGGACGCCGGGTAAGTATAAGGGGGGGAGATTAGGGCACGGGGGGGGCATCGGAGCACTGGGGGGGGCATCAGAGCACGGGGGGGGGCATCGGAGCACGGGGGGGCGGGATCGGAGCACGGGGGGGCAGCCACACTCCGCCCACGCACTTCCGCCCGCTCCCCCGCACTTCCTGCTGCAGCGGTTCTGCACATCAAATCGCAGTAAAACCCGCAGATATATTTTTGATCTGCGGGTTTTACTGCGATTTTGACCTCACAATGGAGGTCTATGGGTGCAGAACCGCTGCGGTTCAGGAAGAAGAATTGACATGCTCCTTCTTTTTTCCGGGAGCTATTCAGCGCGGCTTTTTTTTTACAATTTCCGGACCATGTGCACAGTGTGTCCTGTTTTCCATAGGGTACAGTGTACTGTACCCTGCATGGAAAACAGCTGCGGAACCGCAGCGGCAAAACCGCCGCGGTTCCGCGGTAAAAAACGCACTGTGTGAACATGGCCTTATACTCTATTGCACTTTATACTTTATTACACGTTTTTTTTCTGAGGCCAATCAGGGAGAGATGAACTCCCAGATACATGTGTGTGATGTATTAAGTATTTTAGATCTGTCTTGAGACTCTTTTTGGCTATGAGCACTGTGCACTTTATTCTGTATTTACCTATATGCAATATTAAACTGTGCCTCAAGCGGATGATATTAAATTCTTTATCTTGGATGTAATACACGTGATATATTTATTCCCAGGATACTGTCATCATACATGTTCCGTCCAATGTATGTTTCTTTCCATCCTGATACCGGAAAGAAATATATCTTGGTACCATGTTAGCCAGTAGATAGAAAAATATTTAGAATTGAGAGTCCTCAGTGGTTGATACCTTTTAATGGCTAACTGAAAAGATGGTATGTATCTGATAAGATGGTACATATGTAGTCTCGAAAGCTCGCAATTTGTTACCATCTTTTCAGTTAGCCATTAAAAGGTATCAACCACTGAGGACTCTCAAATCTAAATATTTTTCTTTCCATCCTGTTTTTCAGCTTGCTCTTATCTCCTTAAAACATTTTTAAATTTGTAGTTTCAATAAAGACATTACTGATTCTTTACATTGTGTTTGGGGGACTTTTGTTGCTAGCTTACAAATTTTATCATTTTGAAGTAGTTTTCCTTTAATTAGAATCACCTGGAAAACCCTTTAGACCAGTATATGTGCATCCAGATCTGCTCTTTTGTGCAGGGCTGCTCACAAAATTATTATAGATATGCGCTTCATACCTGTTAGACCGGGAGGTAATGCACCAATCTGGCAGACAGCCATGAGCCACAATTCATGGTACCAAGGCACATTTGGCTTCCGAGCTACAGGTTGATGACCTTACTCTAAAGCGTTCAGCAGAAGACAATAAATTTACATTTTGACTTGTTTCATTTATTTGCCAAAAGGCTACGTTCGCAGAGTTTTTCAAAGTGTTCCAAAACAATGCATCTTTCAGTTTGAAAATGCTTCTGGAAGTCCTCTTTATGTATGGATGTTTTTGAGGAATTTTTCTTTTCCTCAATGATTTTCTTAACTGGTTTTGAAGGTTTTTCCTTAAGCATTTTTTGCATCCTTATGATATCACAGTGCCTAGTTTGGCGTGTATTCCATAAGGATTTCCTTCAAACAAGTGACATGCACTTTTTTTTTTCATCCCTATGCTTTTTCCAGAACTCGTTAAGGAAACTAAACACTCCATAAAATTCCTCATTTCACTAGCGAATTCATTGAAATTAAATGACAAACTTTTCCAAGCGTTTTTGAAGAGGATCATGGAGTGAATCCACTAAACAAAACCTCCTAAAATGATGTCTGAATATAGAATTAGGGTCTATATCTTGTAAGCTGATTTTCAAATATTTTTTGAGATTTATTGATGACGTCTTCTGTGCAATGAGAATAGTTTTGGACGGCATTAAAAGTGATATTGCACCCGCTCTATAGGGTGGGTCCTCAATTTCTCTGGAGGGTCCAAAGTACTGCAACTACACTGCAGATCGGCATACATTTTTGGTGTTTTGTGACATTATAACAATAGGCTCAGTTGTGTGAAATGTTTTCTGCCAAACACGTCAACGTCCGTAAAAAAAAAAAAAAAAAAAACAGACTACAGACAAAAAACATCCACTATTCTGCTGACAGACCTGCTACCATGAGTACTTCCATGTCCTGCATCTCTCTGCTCGGAGCAATTCCTTGTGATACCGGCCTAATATTTGTGTAGTATAACTAAAGGTAAATCTTTACTGCAAACAGGATATATTTACTGTAATAAAAGCTCCGTACGCCCAGATTTATGGGAGACGTGACTGTAAGGCTTGGCTGGCATTTTCCCAGTTTTTACCACCACACCAAGCCTTTCACGCTGTTATTACACAAGCCCGAAATGTATAATTAGCTATTTAGAATAATATCATGCAACTATGTGCCTGTTTACTAGAAGAAAACATTGCCTAAGGTGATTAATTTAATGAAGATTTTATTGATAGCTGGCATTCTAAGTTAAATGTTATCTTGCACTAATTGTAAATGTTGGGGACTGTGCATAAATAACACACATTACGGTGACATTTACAATCAGTATTCATGCGCCTGTGTATAGGGATTTGTGAATTAACCTCATCATTACCTTCCTCAGGTGTCACAGCAGACAGCAATCAAAAACATTGTCACGGTCCCATATTTCAGTTTATTGTTACATGACAGGAACACATATTACGCCATAACTCTAAAGCGACATATGCCCACACACCTAATATTCTATAGAAATCTCACCATCTGTTGATCTACGTGTAGTTCCAATAGCAAAAATATCAGCTTTTTTTAGGTCTCTTTACACGCGTGCAAGTATTAGGCTATGTTCACACGTGGCATTTTTGCAGCGTTTTTTATATTTTTGCTTCTTTTTTTTTCTGCAGAAAAGAAGTTACATTTTACAGCTAGGAGATTTTAGAAATCTTGTACAAACAGATGTTTTTTTCCCGATTCAATTGGAAAATTGCAGTATATTTGAAAACCTGCAGCTTGTCAATCCTTTCAGCTTTTTTTCACCCATAGAAAGCAATGAGAAAGTGCTGCAAGTCTTTGCTTTGGACAGTTTCTTCTTTTTTTATATCCGCTCCTGACTTTGCGTAAAACAAATACCTCAAAAACTACTTCTTCTCCTTCTCATATATATTTTGTTTTTTTTTATGTTAAATGAACAAAATATTATAATTTTGGGATAATTTTATATACGGTATTCATCTGAGTATCTGCAACTGCAGATAGTATGCAGGTGCATAAAGTAGAATGATTGCCGATTGTATGTTAGGCTATGAAACAATCCTCAACATACTAATTGAGATATTAGTGAATAATCTTATTTTGTAGAAAAGTGATGAGGGGTAGCAAACAAAATAGGGCTCATGCTGTTCTTTTGTATTCTCTTAATATATTGCAGTCATCATATTGTATAGCACTGTATACTTACAATTGCTCATTTTGCCTTTCTACTGAGCTAAATCTTCTCTTTCCCATTAGGTCTATGATATCACGTAATTAAAAACTGACTAGCTGAATCCTTTGAAGCTCTATGAAGAAACAGGAGGTCAATTTTCCCTGCATGAGTCATAAGTCACTGCAAAAGTCCCTGGCAGGGGGAGGAGGGAGCAGCTGGGTCAGGTGTAGAAGAAGGGCATGATAAAAGACTTCCTGTTTCTACATAGAGCAGAGAAAATGGAAGAATTAGCTGGGTAGAAAAGTAAAATGAGCAATTGTAAGTACACAGTGCTATATAACATGATGACTGCAAAATATTAGGAAGATATACATTATTGATGAGAGGAGGAGGAGGACTGCTTCTTTCATGTAATTTTTCTTTAAATTTGAGCTCACATAAAACCACAAAACCACCATACAGTGCCAAGACATTAATGTCATATCATTGGTGCAACCTGTGCAGCCTCCCAGGGGCACAAGAAGTAAGAGTGCTGCTACTACCTCCATATAATACTGCTATATACAGCCAGTACAACTAAGATAATATTTCTATATACAGTCCAAAATTTCGATCACTTGGTGTGCAGTGATGGAATGCAACATCTGAATGCCACAGGAACTCACATTATTCTTTTTTGTCTGCCATTGATACATTTGTTTAAAATAATTGCTGCAAAATTTTGGTGCCATGTATGCTGGAATTCTGCTGCAATATGCCTTAATATTTCTTATGTCATGTATACCACAGTAACATAAATTAGACATACTGAAAATTAATTTTGTCACCCCAAAAAAAAATAATAATAATAATCTTTATTTTTATATAGCGCTAACATATTCCGCAGCGCTTTACAGTTTGCATACATTATCATCACTGTCCCCGATTGGGCTCACAATCTAGAATTCCTATCAGTATGTCTTTGGAATGTGGGAGGAAACCGGAGTACCCGGAGGAAACCCACGCAAACACGGAGAGAACATACAAACTCTTTGCAGATGTTGTCCTGGGTGGGATTAGAACCCAGGACCCCAGCGCTGCAAGGCTGTAGTGCTAACCACTGCGCCACAGAATACATTTGGGAGAAGCTTGACCATTATAAGAATTCACCTTAGTTAAATTTGCAAGATATTTATTAACTGGTTTATCTAAGATTATTTTTTTACTAAGTGCCTAAAAATTAACAGGAAGGTACCTCCCTGTTCTACGTGGCACCGGCACAGAGCGGTCATTGGCTGCCCTTGCCAGTAATTCATCTGCTCCACATCAACAGAGCAGCTCTTCCTCGTCTTGGTTGCTCTGTCGATGGAGCATGGCTGCCAGCGTCATGCTGATTGACAGTCGGCTCCCTGCAGTTAGCTAGTGGGGAGCCGGTTGTCAATCAGCATGATGTTGGCATTCACCCCCATCAACAGAGCAAAGTGGAAAAGAAGCTGCTCTTCTGTCAACATGACATCAGCGGTAGCCACTGAATCGCCGGCAGGAAGGGTCTGTGATGGACACGACAGGCAGGTAGGTAGCAATTAGGATTGTTAGTCCTTAGGCCTATAGTAAAAAAATAAATTAGTCCCGGATAACCATATTTTTGTTGTATTTCTTACTGACTCTTTGAATATGACCCTAAACCAAGCCAGCTTACATTGGTGTTGTTTGCCCTGGACACAAGTTCTCTGCTGCCCCATCTACGATATAACATTTCCAATATTGGTGCTTTCCTATGTGGCGTTTGGGCCCTTACAGGAAGAGCCAGCACAGAATCCTCTGATATTTACAGCTCACAATCAGTTATTTCGAAATTGCATAAGTGAAATTCTCCAGTCTTGTTGCGAACAGATTGAACTTGCAATTTTTCTTAAAGTGTGATCATTCCTTATTCACAAATTATCTTTATTTTATTAAGGGACCTGATCAACCTTTACATAATTGGGATTGATACCTGGGAAAGCTTATCTATCACTGCGTGGCTTGACTTTACACGCATCGCACTTTACACATATCGCGCTAGCTAGCTCAAACTTCGATATGTAATCAAAACGAGAACTTTTTCTTTTTTACAATTTTCCATATTCTCCAAGGTCTTGTTTATCTTGCAGGATTATCGTCATCCGTGCTGAACCTTCAGGAATCAGTGGGACTGCAGAAAGGATTGTCACTAAGGTAAATAGCAGAGAAAGATATCAATATATCAAGTGGCTATTGAGTTTTGTTAGGGTGAACATGAAGATATATTGACCGATCAGTCCAGGAAGAGCAAAGGAACAGTAAATATTGACTGAGGCAAATCCCTGGTTAATATTCCTCCCCCACTTTCCACACTCCATCCATCTTGATAACCAGGAAGGTCACAGTTAACCCTCATGTACCTTTGTGTCTTACCTTCCACCTATTTTATCTTTGTGCTGGAGATTTCTTCCAATCTCAAACAATGGAATAGGATCATACAAAAGCTGAATAAAGTGAGTGTGAATGGATATATCATATTGGATATTCTGTACAGACTGATGGAAATCCAATCGTGTTCTTAGATTAGTCCTTATGTAAAGAACATAACAAGGCGGTATCATATAGAGTATTTCATTTATAGTGAACTTTGGGTCAGGTATGAGAAGCTTTGTGCCAATGCGTTTCACACAGTAGATTCACAAGGCTCCTCTACAACCAGACTCCAGCGTAAGGCAGATATTCTTCTGGGGAAAGGCTGGTATACCATGAATAAGACCTGAGTGGTCGAAACGCGTCGGTTTCGACCACCAGGGACCCCATTTTCATGATGCATGTAGCCCAAAATTAGTTTTAAAATACGTCTCCAATAAAATTGATGTTTTAAGTCCATGAAAATCCACGCTGGAGACTTTTCTCTTTTCACTATTTGCTATGGATAATGTCTCTGATCAGGGCGGCTCCGTGCGTGGACGAATATTGGATTTCTTCTGAGACTGGTGAGCTGACTTTTTTCCCATTTTCTCCCTATCCCCACCGTATATTATTGTGAATTGTATCTCACAAAGCTTTCAATATCAATCCGTTCAGTTCCTCTTTCTATTTATCCTGCTGTCCGTAGACTGCGCAGAATTTCCAAGATAAAAGATACCTTAATTGTAAATATTCTGCTTTTTTCATCTTATTATAATGCTTTATTAAACATTTTTCAGGCACACCTGAAGCAAATCTTTCATGGGGTTCCATTTTGCTTAGATATCCCTTTCATAACGAATGAATATAGAAATCACAGTGTAAGTTCAATTTTGCCCTTTCTGTAACACAGTTCAATTCCAGCAAATGGGACTAAGTTGCAGTACCAGGACCTGCCACATGTAAATGTACGGCGCTGTGTTTGTGCAAATAATGTATTTATTTATTTCTTATGCTTTTCTAATATAGAGCTATCATATTCCACAGCACTTTACATACATTATGTGCACTCTGCCCATTGGAGCTCACAATCAGTATGTCTTTGGAATGTGAGACAAAACCCAAGCAAACACGGGGAGAACATATAAACCCCTTGCAGATGTTGTCCTTTGTGGGATTTAAACCCAGGACCCCAGCTCTGCAGTGCTAACCACTGAGCCACTGTGCTGCCCCTTATGACACTATTGATATATGGAGTATTCATTTGTAGTAATGAGTCAGTAAGTATGGAGAAATTATTTGGTATTACTTATTTTTATGCAATAGTAGATGGTGATATATGTAAAATTCTGCTGATCAAGAGGAGATGATGGTGTCGAACAAAGAGCAGTTTTATTAATCAACGCGTTTCAGAGTTGAATAAATTAATTGTGTTTGATCCTGATGAAGGAGTTTGTTCAACTCTCATGTGTTGAGCTGCTCTTTGTTATACACCATCATCTCCACTGTATATACTCTTTCCCCGCAGATGTATCTGTATATCCCTTTCTACTATTGCATCTAGTGCTGATTTTATTCCAGCATACCAAACAGCAGCTGGTATCTATATCTCCATAGGAGTTGTGCCTGGCACAAAACAGCCAGGTGAGCTACACCATACTATCCACAACCTTTATTGCCTATTGTATCCCTTTTTATCTGTACCATGAGTTATTTTTTTTCTGGCATCAAATATTGATTATCCAACAATCAATAATGGAATGGAAAGTAATAAAATATAAACAAACAAAAACATTTTGATAACATGTCTCCAGGTCATATAGTTTGAAAATGTAACGAGGGAAAATGTAGCTTATCCGGTTGCTTTCTTTAATCTATCGGCACTTCGAGCTTTCGAAATAGACTGACAGTTCCCAATTTACCCCTTTTCCTACCAAGGTAGCTCTTTCTAAAGCTGTTTAAGATTTTAGGAATTTTGATTTCCTTGTTTACTTACTAATTTATTGTGTTTTTATTTTTTGACATATTATTTACTCTATTTTTGTACCCATTGATGCTTGATACATGGCTAATACAGCGGAACACACAATTGTTTTTTTAATAATCCCATGAAGACAACACAGTGCAAGATTATTGAAAGTGTCAGTCAAAGAATAGAAACATTTTCATTTCCAGCACACCGAATATCTCTCACAGTTAGAGCAAACGGTAAAATGCATTAAGGTGGCTGTCCGGGATTAGGAGACAGGGTCTGTGTTTTTGCCAGAACCAGTGGCATTTTCGTCAGTCCTGGGATTATACAACAACTATTATTTGAGCGCTACACCTGACACAGCTGTGCATGGAAGACAGGACATGGGAAAAACTCTGCTAATGTGTGCATAAATACATGATGAACACTCCGGAATCAAATGGGAAAAACTCAGGTTGAGTTTATTTACAATAAAAACTGTTCCTGAAACCACACAATCCAACTGCAAATCTCAGTGATGTTGACAACATGATGATGTCTGGATACCTCACAGGAGCAGATCCTAAAAAACTGAAAGAAAAAAAAAGAAACCTTATAGTAAACCAGCTGCAGGCTACATGAGAACTGAAAATAGGAAAAGATTTTCTTTTTCATCAACACAAAAAGCCAAACCAAAACTTTATATTATTGACCAAGATACCGAGGTTTTAGACCAAAATCCTACTGAGAATTTGTGTCTTAAATTTGAATAAGGGGATTTTCTCATCATCATAAACGGGTAAAATTGCATAAGGCTTGTGAAAGCAAGAAACTTTGCAAATTGCTCTCAGTGGTCTGATGCTGCGCCGGCAGCTTCTCATTTATTCCCCAGTAGTTTACAGCCGGGGAGGTCGCATTAGCACCACTCCCGGTTGTAAACTTTATATACCCTAGATATGGATTATGGCGTAGGACTGAACGCCGGACAGGTATGGGTATATTGTTTGTTTATTATTTTCTCCTTATTACAGGAGATCGAGGGTGTCTCATGGATTAGCAGAACAATAAAATGGTCAAACTGTGTTTAGTGTTTTATTTAATTAAAATACTTTTTTCTGGCTGTGTCTTTTTTAACCCATTAACAACTATAGGATTAGTAATGGATAGGTATCCTCCATTACTAAGTCGGCTTGATGTCACCTTACAATTAGTGTTGAGCATTCCGATACCGCAAGTATCGGGTATCGGCCGATACTTGCGGTATCGGAATTCCGATACCGAGATCCGATACTTTTGTGGTATCGGGTATCGGTATCGGATCCATAGTGAGGTGTAAAATAAAGAATTAAAATAAAAAATATTGATATATTCACCTCTCCGGCGGCCCCTGGACATCATCGCGGGTAACCGGCAGGCTTCTTTGTTTAAAATGAGCGCGTTTAGGACCTGAGGAATGACGTCGCGGCTTCTGATTGGTCGCGTGCCGCCCATGTGACCGCCACGCGACCAATCAGAAGCCGCGACGTCATTCTCAGGCACTAAACTCCTCATTCTAGGAATTTAGGACCTGAGGAATGACGTCGCGGCTTCTGATTGGTCGCGTCGCGGTCACATGGGTGGCACGCGACCAATCAGAAGCCGCGACGTCATTCCTCAGGTCCTAAACGCGCTCATTTTAAACAAAGAAGCCTGCCGGTTACCCGCGATGATGTCCAGGGGCCGCCAAAGAGGTGAATATATCAATATTTTTTATTTTAATTCTTTATTTTACACATTAATATGGATCCCAGGGCCTGAAGGAGAGTTTCCTCTCCTTCAGACCCTGGGAACCATCAGAATACCTTCCGATACTTGGTGTCCCATTGACTTGTATTGGTATCGGATATCAGTATCGGCGATATCCGATACTTTTCGGGTATCGGCCGATACTATCCGATACCGATACTTTCTAGTATCGGACGGTATCGCTCAACACTACTTACAATACAAAAGTGACATTAACCCCCTATTACACCATATGCCACCCCTACAGGGCAGTGGGAAGAGATAAGCTAAGTGCCGGAATTGGCGCATCTTACAGATGTGCCATTTCTGGGGCGGCTGTCTGCTGGTGTTTGTAGTAGGGGGCCAATAACCATGGTGCATAGCCTTTTCTGGCTATTAATTATAGGGAAACCCCACATCATTTTTTGCAGGGGGTTCCCCTATTTTAGTAGCCAGTAAAAGCTAAATATACAGCTGCGGAATGATTTTTATAGCCTGGGAAGAGCCTTGGGGATTAACCCCTTCCTAAGCTATAAACATAGGCCCCCAGATGCTGGCTTTCCCTCTCTGGTGCAGAAAATTGTGCTGAGCCCACGCCATTTTTTTTCCCAAAAAGATTCTTGTATTAAATACATACTAGTCCCATAATTTGCACACACACTATGCTTGTATTGGTCACTGACATCTATATATCAAACTATTCTGCATGGGTTTATGTATATAAAATATGTCTTCTATTCTGTCGGCTCCTGCAGTGATTTTACAGAAGCCGACAAATTAATTACCGGCTAATCTTCTATCTATATCTCTATGCAATATAACGATATATATATGTGTCACTGACATATATATATATACACCTATTCTATGTGTATGTATGTATTCTATCTATTCTATTCCACACTATTCAGTGTGATTTTACTGTAGCCGCATATGAATTGCCGTCTTTTGAAAGGACACCGGGGCGTAAAAATCAGATAGCACTCGCATGGTGCGAGTGCTGTGCGATATCTGTCTCGCACCCATTGACTGGGCAGGAGATCCGAATATTGCGAGGCGAGTCATAAAATACTCGCTATGTTCCAAGTACCACGAGTACCGCATTACTCGCCTAGTACCGAATACTTGCGAATATACTCGCTCATCCCTAGTGATCATAAATGTTAAGTAAAATGTTCCAAATAAAAGCTTCAACTCAATCCACAAGCAATGCAAGTCCCCACTCAGGTCCGTCATCTGTTAACGGAAATATAGGGGGCTTCCACGTTACTGATAGCACAAAGGCTCTGGAAAAGTGAAATGGTCTTCGCACCGCAAAAGAAATTCAGCAGATTCTGTGCTCCCAAATCTAAATCCCCCCTTCCTTCTGAACCCCATTGTGTCCACATGTTTGGCATTTCTGTAGCGATGAGAGCCCGCCTAATTTACAGGTGCATGAGCTAGGCAAAACGTAATGGTCACAACAATGGCAGTTTGCAATTTTCACTCAGCAACATCCACTGCTGCTTGTTTCTGGAAAACATCCATGGAGTCAAAATCATCATGAGACCTGTAGATAAATTCCAGGAAACAGGAACACATGGGCTACTTGCACAGTGAACAAGTCTGTATGATCATGTTCACACACCACCAAGAAACCTGAAGACACAAAAGAGAATAGCAAAACCAAAAACACTCAGTTTGAAAAAATGTTGCAGTAATCCGCAAGTGCTAGTAAAAGATGTAAAAAACAGGGTATTTGGTTGATACGTTTTTTGCAAAAAATGTATACTAAGCTGCTCTACCAATCTTCACGGTATACCCTTATCAGAGCAGTCCTAACTAATGTATGCAATCCCTATCTGATGTATTTAAAAACCTGATCATCTGTATATAACCTGTGTGAACAGGGCTCAGAGAGGAAAAATCCATGTGTGCATACAGGGTAGAACAGCTTTTGTGCAGATAGCCCAAGAGGAGTGGTGGAACTCCCCAGTCTTGTAGACACAAGAGAACAATTATAGAAACAGGAACACATGGGCTACTTGCACAGTGAACAAGTCTGTATGATCATGTTCACACACCACCAAGAAACCTGAAGACACAAAAGAGAATAGTAAAACCAAAAACACTCAGTTTGAAAAAATGTTGCAGTAATCCGCAAGTGCTAGTAAAAGATGTAAAAAACAGGGTATTTGGTTGATACGTTTTTTGCAAAAAATGTCTACTAAGCTGCTCTACCAATCTTCACGGTATACCCTTATCAGAGCAGTCCTAACTAATGTATGCAATCCCTATCTGATGTATTTAAAAACCTGATCATCTGTATATAACCTGTGTGAACAGGGTTCAGAGAGGAAAAATCCATGTGTGCATATAGGGTAGAACAGCTTTTGTGCAGATAGCCCAAGAGGAGTGGTGGAACTCCCCAGTCTTGTAGACACAAGAGAACAATTATGGAAACAGGAACACATGGGCTACTTGCACAGTGAACAAGTCTGTATGATCATGTTCACACACCACCAAGAAACCTGAAGACACAAAAGAGAATAGTAAAACCAAAAACACTCAGTTTGAAAAAATGTTGCAGTAATCCGCAAGTGCTAGTAAAAGATGTAAAAAACAGGGTATTTGGTTGATACGTTTTTTGCAAAAAATGTATACTAAGCTGCTCTACCAATCTTCACGGTATACCCTTATCAGAGCAGTCCTAACTAATGTATGCAATCCCTATCTGATGAATTTAAAAACCTGATCATCTGTATATAACCTGTGTGAACAGGGTTCAGAGAGGAAAAATCCATGTGTGCATATAGGGTAGAACAGCTTTTGTGCAGATAGCCCAAGAGGAGTGGTGGAACTCCCCAGTCTTGTAGACACAAGAGAACAATTATGGAAACAGGAACACATGGGCTACTTGCACAGTGAACAAGTCTGTATGATCATGTTCACACACCACAAAGAAACCTGAAGACACAAAAGAGAATAGTAAAACCAAAAACACTCAGTTTGAAAAAATGTTGCAGTAATCCGCAAGTGCTAGTAAAAGATGTAAAAAACAGGGTATTTGGTTGATACGTTTTTTGCAAAAAATGTATACTAAGCTGCTCTACCAATCTTCACGGTATACCCTTATCAGAGCAGTCCTAACTAATGTATGCAATCCCTATCTGATGTATTTAAAAACCTGATCATCTGTATATAACCTGTGTGAACAGGGTTCAGAGAGGAAAAATCCATGTATGCATACAGGGTAGAACAGCTTTTGTGCAGATAGCCCAAGAGGAGTGGTGGAACTCCCCAGTCTTGTAGACACAAGAGAACAATTATGGAAACAGGAACACATGGGCTACTTGCACAGTGAACAAGTCTGTATGATCATGTTCACACACCACCAAGAAACCTGAAGATACAAAAGAGAATAGTAAAACCAAAAACACTCAGTTTGAAAAAATGTTGCAGTAATCCGCAAGTGCTAGTAAAAGATGTAAAAAACAGGGTATTTGGTTGATACGTTTTTTGCAAAAAATGTATACTAAGCTGCTCTACCAATCTTCACGGTATACCCTTATCAGAGCAGTCCTAACTAATGTATGCAATCCCTATCTGATGTATTTAAAAACCTGATCATGTGTATATAACCTGTGTGAACAGGGTTCAGAGAAGAAAAATCCATGTGTGCATACAGGGTAGAACAGCTTTTGTGCAGATAGCCCAAGAGGAGTGGTGGAACTCCCCAGTCTTGTAGACACAAGAGAACAATTATGGAAACAGGAACACATGGGCTACTTGCACAGTGAACAAGTCTGTATGATCATGTTCACACACCACCAAGAAACCTGAAGACACAAAAGAGAATAGTAAAACCAAAAACACTCAGTTTGAAAAAATGTTGCAGTAATCCGCAAGTGCTAGTAAAAGATGTAAAAAACAGGGTATTTGGTTGATACGTTTTTTGCAAAAAATGTATACTAAGCTGCTCTACCAATCTTCACGGTATACCCTTATCAGAGCAGTCCTAACTAATGTATGCAATCCCTATCTGATGTATTTAAAAACCTGATCATCTGTATATAACCTATGTGAACAGGGTTCAGAGAGGAAAAATCCATGTGTGCATACAGGGTAGGACAGCTTTTGTGCAGATAGCCCAAGAGGAGTGGTGGAACTCCCCAGTCTTGTAGACACAAGAGAACAATTATGGAAACAGGAACACATGGGCTACTTGCACAGTGAACAAGTCTGTATGATCATGTTCACACACCACCAAGAAACCTGAAGACACAAAAGAGAATAGTAAAACCAAAAACACTCAGTTTGAAAAAATGTTGCAGTAATCCGCAAGTGCTAGTAAAAGATGTAAAAAACAGGGTATTTGGTTGATACGTTTTTTGCAAAAAATGTATACTAAGCTGCTCTACCAATCTTCACGGTATACCCTTATCAGAGCAGTCCTAACTAATGTATGCAATCCCTATCTGATGTATTTAAAAACCTGATCATGTGTATATAACCTGTGTGAACAGGGTTCAGAGAAGAAAAATCCATGTGTGCATACAGGGTAGAACAGCTTTTGTGCAGATAGCCCAAGAGGAGTGGTGGAACTCCCCAGTCTTGTAGACACAAGAGAACAATTATGGAAACAGGAACACATGGGCTACTTGCACAGTGAACAAGTCTGTAGATAAATTCCAGACAGGGTATAATTTCCAAAATGGGTCACTTGAGAGGGGATTCTGCTCTTCTGGCACTTAGGGTCTCTATATATGGAGTCCACAAACTATTATAAAAATTGCGGCACTTCATGATGCCTCCTGTATAACAGTACTGCTTAGTCATATAGAGAGACACGGGAGATGGGGGCGCTATTTGCCAATAGCGCTCTGTCCCTGCCATTTTTACCCATTTCCCAGTGTGAAAATGTAAAATCTGGGGCTAAAACAAAATTTTGGTGATAAAAATGAAATTATTTTTATGGTGTCAATATGATCACTGCATCCCTATATGAATTCATTGAAAAGTATAGTTTGTAAAATGAGATCTCTTATTGGGGGGTTCTGCTGTTCTGGCACCTCAGGGGCTCTGCCAATGTGACATGGCACCAGTCCATCAAAATGTGAACTCCAATATGGGGTTTCTTCCCTTCTGAGTTTTGCACTGTGCCTCAAAAGTAGTTTTCGACCACATATGGTATCGGCATGCTCAGAAGAAATTGCACAACAAATTTTGGGGTCCATTTCTCGTGCTATCCTTGTGAACATAAAAGCCTTGGGGGCTCAAGTAACATTTTTTGTGGGACAAATGAGATTTTTTTTATCTTCACGGCTCTATGCTATAAACTTCTGTGAAGCACCTGGGGGTTCAAGATGCTCAGCATACATCTAGATACATTCCTTGAGGGGTCAATCTTCCAAAATGGTTGTCACTTGTGAGGGGTTTCCACTGTTTAAGGCCACGTTCACATCTTCAGTATTTGATCAGTATTTCACATCAGTATTTGTAAGCCAAAACCAGGCCTAAGGCACATCAGAAGCTCTTGAATAGAGACATGACACCCTGTGGACCATTCCATTAAAGTCTACATTCCAAAACGTCATCCTTCTTTAATTAGCCCTGCCTTGAGCCCAAACAGTAGTTTACCCCACACATATGGGAGATATGTGTTATCAGGAGAAATTGCACAAAAAATGTCCATTTTCTCCTACTATCCTTGTAAAAGTGAAAAATTGGGGCTAAAATAACATTTTTGTGGGAAAAATTTGATTTTTTTATTTTTACGGTTCAATGTTATAAACTTCTGTGAAGCACCTGGGAGTTCAAGATGCCTACCACACATCTAGATAAGTTACCTCAGGGGTCAAGTTTCCAAAGTGGTGTCACTTGTGGGGGGTTTCTACTGTTTAGGCACATCAGGGGCTTGCCAAACACGACTTGGCATCCACTAATTATTCCAGCAAATTTTGCATTCAAAAAGTCAAATGGTGCTCCTTCCCTTCCAAGCCCTGCTGTGCACCCAAACAGTAGTTTTCCCAAACATATGGGGTATCAGCGTACTCAGGAGAAATTGCACAACAAATTGTATGGTGCACTTTGTAAAAGTGTAAAATTTGGGACTTAAACACATTTTTGTGGGAAAATGTGATTTTTTTTATTTTCACAGCTCAATGTTATAAACTTCTGTGAAGCACCTGGGGGTTCAAAGTGCTCATCACACATCTAGATAAGTTCCCTGAGGGGGCTAGTTTCTTCAATGGTGTCAACTGTGGGGGTATTCCACTGTTTAGGCACATCAGAGGCTCTCTAAATGTGAAATGGTGCTCCCTAATTATTCCAGCAAATTTTGTGGTCCATTTTTTCCTGTTACACTTGCGAAAATAAAAAAAATTGAATCTAAAGTAAAAGTTTTTTTCATGTGATTGAAAGTTAAATGTTAATATTTTTCTTCTACATTACAAAAAAAACTGTGAATCACCTGAAGGGTTAATAAACTTCTTGAATGTGGTTTTCAGCACCTTGAGGGGTGAAGTTTTTAGAATGGTGTCACTTTTGGATATTTTCTGTCATATAGACTTCCAAGTCACTTCAAATGTGTTGTGGTCTCTAAAAAAAACTTGAAATTGCTGGTCAACTTTTAACTCTTAAAATTTCATAACAAAAAAAATATGTTTCAAAAGTTGTACTCATCTAAAGTCGACATGTGTTAAATGTTATTTATTATCTATTTTGTGTGATATACACTACAGTTCCAAAGATTAGGGTCACTTAGAAATGTCCTTATTTTTGAAAGAAAAGCAGTTTTTTCCAATGAAGCTAACATTAAATGATTCAGAAATACACTCTATACATTGTTAATGTGGTAAGTGACAATTCAAGCTGCAAATTTCTGGTTTATAATGCAATATCTTCATAGGTGTATAGAGGCCCATTTCCAACAACCATCACTCCAGTGTTCTTATGGTACTTTGTGTTTGCTAACTGTGTAAGAAGGCTAATGGATGGTTAGAATACCCTTGAAAACCCTTGTGCAAGTATGTTAGCACAGCTGAAAACAGTTTGGCTGATTAGAGAACCTATAAACCTGACCTTTCTTTGAGCTATTTGAGAATCTGGAGCATTATATTTGTTGGTTCCATTAAACTCTCAAAATGGCCAGAAAAAAAGAAATTAAGGCTATTCCATGCGAGAAATTGTCAAGAAACTGAAGATTTAATACAGCGGTGTGTACTACTCCCTTCAGAGGAGAGCACAAACAGGCTCTAACTAGAGTAGAAAGAGAAGTGGGAGGCCCCGCTGCACAACTGAGCAACAAGACAAGTACATTAGATTCTGTAGTTTGAGAAGTCAATGCCTCACATGTCCTCAACTGGTAGCTTCATTAAATAGTACATGCAAAACGCCAGTGTCAACGTCTACAGTGAAGAGGCGACTCCAGGATGCTGGCCTTCAGGGCAGAGTGGCAAAGAAAAAGCCATATCCGAGACTGGCTAATAAAAGGAAAAGATTAATATGGGCAAAAGAACACAGACATTGGACAGAGGAAGATTGTAAAAAAAGTGTTATGGACAGACGAATCCAAGTTTGAGGTGTTTGGATCACACAGAAGAACATTTGTGAGACGCAGAACAACTGAAAAGATGCTGGAAGAGTACCTGACGCCATCTGTCAAGCATGGTGGAGGTAACGTGATGGTCTGGGGTTGCTCTGGTGCTGGTAAAGTGGGAGATTTGTACAAGGTAAAAGGAGATTTGAATAAGGAAGGCTATCACTCCATTTTGCAATGTTATGCCATACCCTGTGGACAGTGCTTGATTAGAGCCAATTTCATCCTACAACAGGACAATGACCCAAAGCACACCTCCAAATTATGCAAGAACTATTTAGGGAAGAAGCAGGCAGCTGGTATTCGTTCTGTAGTGGACTGGCCAGCGCAGTCACCAGATCTCAACCCCATTGAGCTGTTGTGGGAGCAGCTTGACCGCATGGTACGCAAAAGTGCTCATCAAGCCAAACCAACTTGTGGGAGGGGCTTCTGGAAGCATGGGGTGAAATTTCTCCAGATTACCTCAGCAAATTAACTGATGGAATGCCAAAGGTCTGCAATGCTGTAATTGCTGCAAAGGGAGCATTCTTTGACAAAAACAAAGTTTGAAGGAGAAAATTATTATTTCAAATAAAAATCTTTTTTTCGAACCTTGTCAATGTCTGGACTAGATTTTAGATTCATTTGGCAACTCATTTGATTAATAAAAGTATGAGTTTTCATGGAAAACACAAAATTGTCTGGGTGACCCTAAACTTTGGAACCATAGTGCAACTCCCTGATTTATGGACATAAAAATGAAAAGTTTGAAAATTGCTACATTTTCAAAATTTTTGCCAAATTTAATTCTTTTTCATAAATAAATGCAAGTCATATCAAATAAATTTTACCACTGTCATAAAGTGCAATATATCTCAAAAAAATTATTTCAGAATCAGTGGGATCCATTGACGTGTTCCAGAGCTATCATTTCATAAACTGACAGTGGTAAAAAAATTTAAATTTGGCCTGGTCATGGGGGGTTATAAGATAAAAAAAAAGTGGCATAATGTGCATAATGTAAAGCTCTGCGGTATATATTGGCACTGTAGAAATAAAATTATTAATACATATTTTTAAAAAACGCAATGCTTATGTGTTTTGGGTAGAAAACCCTTTATTGATACATTATTATTAACAATTTCTCAGCATTATGTCTTTTTTAACATGTGCACCCTCTGCCATTTTTTTATCCTATATGATTAAAGGCCAAGTTTTAACTACTTTGCTGGAAAACGTGAAAACATCCCCTTTTGGACCATTGAGAGCTATTTGACCTGAAAGTGAGTGGTGAGCTGAATTGACACTTTTTCAATTTTTCGTATAACTGCAAATTGTCTCATAATAAAAATCCTGTCCATTCTCAAGAACGTAAGGATTTTTAATTCTATAGTTTACTTGTCACGCCGTTAACAGCGATAAAGGGGCAGGACGGTGTACTGGGACCCACACCTGTCCCTGCCACTATAATGGGGCCCTGGCTTTCCCTTATCTCAGGGGTACCTATAATGGTTAGGAGGCCTGAGCCACCAGCGTATCCCTGTCTCCTGTGCAGGCCCTATCAGTGGCCCCCTGTCCCCCCAAGGGAGGTGGACTGCACCAGTGTATATATACGACAATTAAACAGGGTATACAGACAAGGTAACTAAAAGTCTCAAACTCACCAAATCCTCACACAACCACAGAGGAAACACAGAGAAGGGAAGAGAAGGAAAAAACTAGGAAGGAAAACAGGTTTAACATGCAACCAAAACAGCAGACACCAATCTCTCTAAATAAACCTCCAAGCTCCTAATACCACGCTCCTTCTCACTTCAAGCCAGGCAGCAGAACCGATCACTGACAACAGTTGTAGACAAAGCTGAGTCTATATAGGAGCGGAGACTACCAAAACCAAATCAGCTGAGAGACATAGCTCTCAGCAACTTCAGTAACAAGGTTTAACTCCTGCCCTGCTGGCACAAGACAGCCAGGTCAGAATTCAGGAGAAGAGCTTCTGTTCATCGTGTGTGAATGAGGCCCAGAGCGCTGCGGTTTTCTGGAACCTCTCTGTCGCAGTAGCCCCGTGACAGTACCCCCTCTTCTACGAGGGACCTCTGGAACCTCAGTACCAGGTTTCTCAGGATGAGCTGAATGAAATGCCCGGACTAACCTAACTGCATGGACATCGGTTGCAGGTACCCACATCCTCTCCTCAGGACCGTACCCTTTCCAATGTATTAGATACTGTAGAGACCAGCGAACAAATCGAGAATCCATGACCCTGGCTATCTGGAACTCGAGATTTCCATCAACAAGGACCGGAGAGGGAGGTAAAGGTGATGGATTAGGTGATGCCACAAACCTTTTGAGAAGGAGCGATGAAAAACATTATGAATCCTAAACGACTGAGGTAAAGCCAGCCGAAATGCAACAGGATTGACGACAGCCACAATCCTATAAGGGACAATAAACCTAGGGCCTAATTTCCACGAGGGAACTCTCAGTTTAACATTCTTTGAGGACAACCAAACCCAATCACCCACACATAGGTTCGGACCTTTCATATGTCTCCGATCAGCCGCATTCTTATATCTGGAACTCATCCTCTTTAACTTATCAAGAACCCCTTGCCATACGGACATGATGGACGAAGAAAACCTCTCCTTTTCAGGCACCCCTGAGGAATCCTTCCTATTAAATGAACTGAATTGAGGATGAAAACCATATGCCCCGAAAAATGGGGACTTAACAGTGGATTCATGAGTACGGTTGTTTATTGCAAACTCTGCCAACGGTAAGTACTTAACCCAGGCCTCCAGATTTTCTGAAATGAAACACCTGAGTGTTGTGAATTCTGTGGCTGAGTTCACTTCTGTGGTCACAAGTGGTATTGCAGTCTCTGGGCTTCCTCCCTCAGGTGTTTTGGTGAGCTCGTTGGCTGCCTTGCTATTTAGCTCCACCTGAGTCTGTCTTCCTTGCTCCTTGTCAATGTTCCAGTGTTGGATCTGAGCTACTGCATCTTTCCTTGGGCCTGCTGCTCTGCTAGATAAGTGCTTCTAGTTTGTTTTCTGTTTTTTCTGTCCAGCTTGCTATTAACTTTTGCTGGAAGCTCTGAGAAGCAAAGGGGTGCACCGCCGTGCTGTTAGTTCGGCACGGTGGGTCTTTTTGCCCCTTTGCGTGGTTTTCGTTTTAGGGTTTTTTGTAGACTGCATAGTTCTCTTTGCTATCCTCGCTCTGTCTAGAATATCGGGCCTCACTTTGCTGAATCTATTTCATTCCTACGTTTGTCTTTTCATCTTGCTAACAGTCATTATATGTGGGGGGCTGCCTATTCCTTTGGG
Source organism: Ranitomeya imitator (assembly GCF_032444005.1). Taxonomy (NCBI): domain Eukaryota; kingdom Metazoa; phylum Chordata; class Amphibia; order Anura; family Dendrobatidae; genus Ranitomeya; species Ranitomeya imitator. Next base: position 722,285,510 of record NC_091284.1, read on the forward strand.
GTATTTCTCTGAGGTAAGTCAGGCTTGTATTTCTATCTTCAGGCTAGTCAGCTCCTCAGGCAGTGCCGAGTTGCATAGGTAGTTGATAGGCGCAATCCACTGCTGCTTATAGTTGTGTGAGGATAGATCAGGTACTGCAGTCTACAGAGATTCCACGTCTCAGAGCTCGTCCTATTGTTTTTGGTTATTGCCAGATCTCTGTATGTGCGCTGATTACTGCACGCTGTGTTGCCTGATTGCCAGCCATAACAGTACAAGGAGCCCTTCAATGATTTCCAATAGAGGGAAAAAAGAAATCCTGACATCATTTTTTTTTCTTAGCTCTGTCTTCAGTCTTTTTTTTCCCCTAGACATTAGAGTGCTTCAGGACACAGCTGTGGACATGGATATTCAGGCTCTGTGCTCCTCAATGGATAATCTCGTTGTAAATGTACAAAAGATTCAAGATACTATTGATCAGAAATCGATGCTAGAACCAAGAATTCCGATTCCTGATTTGTTTTTTGGTGACAGAACTAAGTTCCTGAGCTTCAGAAATAATTGTAAGCTATTTTTGGCCTTGAAACCTCATTCTTCTGGTAATCCTATTCAACAGGTTTTGATTATTATTTCTTTTTTGCGCGGCGACCCACAGGACTGGGCGTTTTCTCTTGCACCAGGAGATTCTGCATTGAGTAATGTTGATGCATTTTTCCAGGCGCTGGGATTGCTTTACGATGAGCCTAATTCAGTGGATCAAGCTGAGAAAAATCTGCTGGCTTTATGCCAGGGTCAGGATGATGTAGAAGTATATTGTCAGAAATTTAGGAAATGGTCAGTACTCACTCTGTGGAATGAATCTGCACTAGCGGCTTTGTTCAGAAAGGGTCTCTCTGAAGCTCTTAAGGATGTAATGGTGGGATTTCCTATGCCTGCTGGTTTGAATGAGTCTATGTCCTTGGCCATTCAGATCGGCCGTCGCTTGCGCGAGCGTAAATCTGTGCACCATCTGGCGGTATTGTCTGAGAGTAAGCCTGAGCCTATGCAGTGCGACAGGACTATGACTAAAGTAGAACGGCACGAACACAGACGTCTGAACAGACTGTGTTTCTATTGTGGTGATTCTACTCATGCTATTTCTAATTGTCCTAAACGCACTAGGCGGTTCGATAGCTCTGCCGTTATTGGTACTGTACAGTCCAAATTCCTTTTGTCCATTACCTTAATGTGCTCTTTGTCATCATATTCTGTCATGGCGTTTGTGGATTCAGGCGCTGCCCTGAATCTGATGGATTTGGATTATGCTAAACGTTGTGGATTTTTCTTGGAGCCTTTGCGGTGTCCTATTCCGTTGAGAGGAATTGATGCTACACCTTTGGCCAAGAATAAGCCTCAGTACTGGGCCCAGCTGACCATGTGCATGGCTCCTGCACATCAGGAAGTTATTCGCTTTTTGGTACTGCATAATTTGCATGATGTGGTCGTGTTGGGGTTGCCATGGCTACAAACCCATAATCCAGTATTGGATTGGAACTCTATGTCGGTAACCAGCTGGGGTTGTCAGGGAGTACATGGTGATGTTCCATTTTTGTCTATTTCGTCATCCATTCCTTCTGACATCCCAGAGTTCTTGTCGGACTTTCAGGATGTATTTGAAGAGTCCAAGTCTGATGCCCTACCTCCGCATAGGAATTGTGATTGTGCTATCGATTTGATTCCTGGTAGTAAATTCCCTAAGGGTCGTTTATTTAATTTGTCCGTACCTGAACACACCGCTATGCGCAGTTATGTGAAGGAGTCCCTGGAGAAGGGACATATTCGCCCATCGTCGTCACCATTGGGAGCAGGGTTCTTTTTTGTAGCCAAGAAGGATGGTTCGCTAAGACCGTGTATTGATTACCGCCTTCTTAATAAGATCACTGTTAAGTTTCAGTATCCCTTGCCATTGATTTCTGACTTGTTTGCTCGGATTAAGGGGGCTAGTTGGTTTACTAAGATTGATCTTCGTGGTGCGTATAATCTGGTGAGAATCAGGCAGGGAGATGAATGGAAAACGGCATTTAATACGCCCGAGGGTCATTTTGAGTATCTGGTGATGCCGTTCGGACTTGCCAATGCTCCATCTGTTTTTCAGTCTTTTATGCATGACATTTTCCGTGAGTATCTGGATAAATTCTTGATTGTTTACTTGGATGACATTTTGATCTTCTCAGATGATTGGGAGTCTCATGTGAAGCAAGTCAGAATGGTTTTCCAGGTACTGCGTGCTAATTCCTTGTTCGTGAAGGGATCAAAGTGTCTCTTCGGTGTGCAGAAAGTTTCATTTTTGGGGTTCATCTTTTCCCCTTCTACTATCGAGATGGATCCGGTTAAGGTTCAGGCCATCCAGGATTGGACTCAGCCGACATCTCTAAAAAGTCTGCAGAAATTCCTGGGCTTTGCTAATTTTTATCGTCGCTTCATCTGTAATTTTTCTAGCATTGCCAGACCATTGACCGATTTGACCAAGAAGGGTGCTGATTTGGTTAATTGGTCTTCTGCTGCCGTGGAAGCTTTTCAGGAGTTGAAGCGTCGTTTTTGCTGTGCCCCTGTGTTGTGTCAACCTGATGTTTCTCTTCCGTTCCAGGTCGAGGTTGATGCTTCTGAGATTGGTGCAGGGGCGGTTTTGTCACAGAGAGGTTCTGGTTGCTCAGTGTTCAAACCATGTGCTTTCTTTTCCAGGAAATTTTCTGCTGCTGAGCGTAATTATGATGTGGGCAACTGAGAGTTGCTGGCCATGAAGTGGGCATTCGAGGAGTGGCGTCATTGGCTTGAGGGTGCTAAGCATCGCGTGGTGGTTTTGACTGATCATGAGAACCTTACTTATCTTGAGTCTGCCAAGCGCTTGAATCCTAGACAGGCCCGTTGGTCGTTATTTTTTGCTCGTTTTGATTTTGTGATTTCATACCTTCCGGGCTCTAAAAATGTGAAGGCGGATGCTCTGTCTAGGAGTTTTGTGCCCGACTCTCCGGGGTTATCTGAGCCGGCGAGTATCCTCAAGGAAGGAGTCATTGTGTCTGCCATCTCCCCTGATTTGCGGAGAGTGTTGCAGAAATTTCAGGCTAATAAACTTGATCGTTGTCCGGCCGAGAAACTGTTCGTCCCTGATAGGTGGACTAGTAAAGTTATCTCTGAACTTCATTGTTCGGTGCTGGCCGGTCATCCAGGAATCTTTGGTACCAGGGAGTTGGTTGCTAGATCCTTCTGGTGGCCATCTCTGTCACGGGATGTGCATGCTTTTGTGCAGTCCTGTGGAATTTGTGCTAGGGCTAAGCCCTGCTGTTCACGTGCCAGTGGGTTGCTTTTGCCCTTGCCGGTCCCGAAGAGGCCTTGGACACATATTTCGATGGATTTCATTTCTGACCTTCCCGTTTCTCAAAAAATGTCGGTCATTTGGGTGGTCTGTGATCGCTTTTCTAAAATGGTCCATCTGGTGCCCTTGGTTAAATTGCCTTCCTCCTCTGATTTGGTGCCTTTGTTCTTCCAGCATGTGGTTCGTTTACATGGCATTCCTGAGAATATTGTTTCTGACAGAGGTTCCCAGTTTGTCTCGAGGTTCTGGCGAGCCTTTTGTGGTAGGATGGGCATTGACCTATCTTTTTCCTCGGCCTTCCATCCTCAGACTAATGGCCAGACCGAACGAACCAATCAGACCTTGGAAACATATCTGAGATGTTTTGTTTCCGCTGACCAGGATGATTGGGTGTCATTTTTGCCGTTGGCTGAGTTCGCCCTTAATAATCGGGCCAGCTCGGCTACCTTGGTCTCTCCATTTTTCTGCAATTCTGGGTTCCATCCTCGTTTCTCTTCAGGACAGGTTGAGTCTTCGGACTGTCCTGGTGTGGATTATGTGGTGGACAGGTTGCAGCAGATCTGGACTCAGGTAGTGGACAATTTGCCCTTGTCCCAGGAGAAGGCTCAGCTTTTCGCTAATCGCAGACGCCGTGTGGGACCCCGACTTCGTGTTGGGGATCTGGTTTGGTTATCTTCTCGTCATATACCTATGAAGGTTTCCTCTCCTAAATTTAAACCTCGTTTTATTGGTCCGTATAGGATTTCTGAGATTCTCAATCCGGTGTCTTTTCGTCTGACCCTCCCAGACTCCTTTTCCATACATAATGTATTCCATAGGTCGTTGTTGAGGAGATACGTGGCACCTATGGTTCCATCTGTGGAGCCTCCTGCCCCTGTTTTGGTGGAGGGGGAATTGGAGTATATTGTGGAGAAGATTTTGGATTCTCGTGTCTCTAGACGGAAACTCCAGTATCTGGTCAAATGGAAGGGTTATGCTCAGGAAGATAATTCCTGGGTTTTTGCCTCTGATGTCCATGCCCCAGATCTTGTTCGTGCCTTTCATGTGGCTCATCCTGGTCGGCCTGGGGGTTCTGGTGAGGGTTCGGTGACCCCTCCTCAAGGGGGGGGTACTGTTGTGAATTCTGTGGCTGAGTTCACTTCTGTGGTCACAAGTGGTATTGCAGTCTCTGGGCTTCCTCCCTCAGGTGTTTTGGTGAGCTCGTTGGCTGCCTTGCTATTTAGCTCCACCTGAGTCTGTCTTCCTTGCTCCTTGTCAATGTTCCAGTGTTGGATCTGAGCTACTGCATCTTTCCTTGGGCCTGCTGCTCTGCTAGATAAGTGCTTCTAGTTTGTTTTCTGTTTTTTCTGTCCAGCTTGCTATTAACTTTTGCTGGAAGCTCTGAGAAGCAAAGGGGTGCACCGCCGTGCTGTTAGTTCGGCACGGTGGGTCTTTTTGCCCCTTTGCGTGGTTTTCGTTTTAGGGTTTTTTGTAGACTGCATAGTTCTCTTTGCTATCCTCGCTCTGTCTAGAATATCGGGCCTCACTTTGCTGAATCTATTTCATTCCTACGTTTGTCTTTTCATCTTGCTAACAGTCATTATATGTGGGGGGCTGCCTATTCCTTTGGGGTATTTCTCTGAGGTAAGTCAGGCTTGTATTTCTATCTTCAGGCTAGTCAGCTCCTCAGGCAGTGCCGAGTTGCATAGGTAGTTGATAGGCGCAATCCACTGCTGCTTATAGTTGTGTGAGGATAGATCAGGTACTGCAGTCTACAGAGATTCCACGTCTCAGAGCTCGTCCTATTGTTTTTGGTTATTGCCAGATCTCTGTATGTGCGCTGATTACTGCACGCTGTGTTGCCTGATTGCCAGCCATAACACCTGAGATAAGTTTCAAGATTTTGATTTACACGTTGTGTTTGACCATTAGATTGAGGATGAAAAGCTGAAGAAAACGACAAATGAATCCCCAGCCGGCTGCAAAAAGCCCTCCAAAACTTAGAAATAGACTGCACCCCACAGTCTGACACAATATCTGAAGGAACACCATGTAATCTCACAACCTCCTTGATAAAGATCTGTGCCAGAGTCTTGGCATTAGGTAACGCGGGAAGGGCAATAAAATGTGACATCTTGCTAAATCTGTCAACTACGACTAAAATAACTGTAGTACCCTCAGAAACCAGTAAGTCAGTGATGAAGTCTATTGACAAATGAGTCCAAGGTCTACTGGAAATCTCCAGAGGTTGGAGAGACCCAGACGGGCGAGTACGAGGGGTCTTGGAACGCGCACACACATGATTTACCCCAGACCACCAAAAACGCCGAGTGAGAAAGTCCGTGGTAACTTTACTTCATGGTGTCCGGCCAGGACCGAATCATGATGTTCATTAATGACCCTAAGATGAAGATTAGCAGGAACATAAAGTTTACCTAAAGGACAGGCTGTTGGGGCGTCCCCCTGCGCCTCTAGGACCTCTCTCTCTCTCAAGATCCGAATTAATTGCGGTGACAACTACACCCTTCTGAAGTATAGGACCTGGCTCACAATTATACCCACCCCCTGGATAACGCATCAGCCTTGACATTCTTGCTTCCTGGCCTATACGTAATGTAGAAATTGAACCTGGTGAAAAACAGAGACCACCTAGCTTGCCTAGGTTTGAGACACTTCGCAGATTCTAGATAAAACAGATTCTTGTGATCTGTGATCACCATGACTGGGTGAAGTGCTCCCTCCAAAAAATGGTGCCATTCCTCAAATGCCCATTTAATTGCCAACAGCTCCCTGATACCAATATCATAATTCCTCTCAGCAGGAGAAATTTTTTTTGAGAAAAATGCACATGGACGCCACTTACTCGGAGAAATCCCCTGAGACAATACAGCTCCCACTCCCACCTCAGAGGCATCCACCTCTACCACAAATGGCTGCGTGATGTCAGGCTGTATTAGTATGGGTGCAGTGGAAAAACACTTCTTCAAAGTCTCAAAAGCCTGGCAGGTTATACTGGACCAGACAGAGAAGCCCGTGCCTCTCTTGGTCATGTCTGTTAAAGGTTTGGCTACTACTGAAAAGTCTTTAATAAATTTGCAATAGTAGTTTGCAAAACGTAAAAACCTCTGTAAAGCCTTAAGGTCCTCAGGATGCTTCCACTCCAAGACCGCCTTGACCTTAGCCGGATCCATACGAAATCCTGTGGAGGATAAGAAATAACCCAAAAACGGAATCTCTTTGACTGCGAACATGGATTTCTCAAGTTTGGCAAACAGTTTATTGTCCCTGATGGGACTCGAGGTCAGAGGAATAAATTAAGATGTCATCGAGATATACCACCACAAACCTACCTATTAGGTGACTAAGTATATCATTGACAAAGTGTTGAAACACAGCAGGAGCATTACTTAACCCAAAAGGCATAACCAAGTTCTCATAATGTCCCTCAGGAGTATTAAACGCCGTCTTCCATTCATCCCCCTCCTTCATCCGAATGAGATTATATGCCCCCCTGAGATCTAATTTGGAGAACCACTTAGCCCACACAATTTGATTAAAGAGGTCCGGAATAAGAGGGAGCGGGAAAGAATCCTGGACCGTAACTTGGTTTAATTCATGGAAGTCTAAGCATGGGCATAAACCCCCGTCCTTCTTCTTTACAAAAAAGAATCGAGCAGCAATGGGTGATGACGAGGGTCTGATATGACCCTTGGCCAGACTCTCCGTGATATAGTCCTTCATGGCCTGTCTCTCTGGGGCAGAGATGTTGTATTGCCTACTCTTAGGCAGTTTAGCACCAGGAATGAGACGTATGGCGCAATCATAAGGATGGTGTGGAGGTAGCTCATGACTCCCCTCCTCAGAGAATACATCCTCAAAATCTGAGATGAACTCTGGCAAAACCTGAGAACTCAACCCGGCCAGCCGAGTGCCCAGGCAATGTTCCTGACAAAACTCACTCCATCTAGTAATCTCCCGAGTCTGCCAGTCTAACACCGGGTTGTGTAACGTGAGCCATGGTAAACCGAGAACTACAGGCGACGGCAAACCCCCCAACACATAACAATCTATTGACTCAGAGTGCAACGCCCTTATTTGTAGGCTCACCCCACGGACGATCTGTGTGAAAGTCCTGTGGCTCAAAGGTGCAGGATCAATAGCAATTATAGGTATGTGTTATGACCTGGTGGTCAGGACAATAATGGACCTGGTGGTTAAGAGCACACGGAATGACCTGATAGTTACTGATAATAAAGGACGAGCTCGGGGACGTGGGAACTCTGCTGACCGCAATCACTAATCCTATCAAACACACTAGAAATAGCCGTGGATTGCGCCTAACGCTCCCTATGCAACTCGGCACAGCCTAAGAAACTAGCTAGCCCTGAAGATAGAAAAATAAAGCCTACCTTGCCCCAGAGAAATTCCCCAAAGGAAAAGGCAGCCCCCCACATATAGAGACTGTGAGTAAGATGAAAATACAAACACAGAGATGAAATAGATTTAGCAAAGTGAGGCCCGACTTACTGAACAGACCGAGGATAGGAAAGTTGCTTTGCGATCAGCACAAAAACCTACAAAAAGACCACGCAGAGGGCGCAAAAAGACCCTCCGCACCGACTCACGGTGCGGAGTCGCTCCCTCTGCGTCCCAGAGCTTCCAGCAAGCAAGAAAACAACAAAATAGCAAGCTGGACAGAAAAATAGCAAACAAAAGAAATACAAGCTGGCACTTAGCTTCTACTGGGAAGACAGGTCACAAGAACGATCCAGGAGTGAACTAAACCAATACTGGAACATTGACAGGTGGCGTGGAGCAAAGATCTAAGTGGAGTTAAATAGAGCAGCAGCTAACGAATTAATCTCGTCACCTGTGGAAGGAAACTCAGAAACACCCACCAGAGGAAGTCCATGGACAGAACCAGCCGAAGTACCATTCATGACCACAGGAGGGAGCCCGACAACAGAATTCACAACAGTACCCTCCCCCTTGAGGAGGGGTCACCGAACCCTCACCAGAGCCCCCAGGCCGACCAGGATGAGCCAAATGAAAGGCACGAACCAGATCGGCAGCATGAACATCAGAGGCAAAAACCCAGGAATTATCTTCCTGACCATAACCCTTCCACTTGACCAGGTACTGGAGTTTCCGTCTCGAAACACGAGAATCCAAAATCTTCTCCACCACATACTCCAACTCCCCCTCAACCAACACCGGGGCAGGAGGATCAACGGATGGAACCACAGGCGCCACGTATCTCCGCAACAACGACCTATGGAACACATTATGGATGGCAAAAGAAGCAGGAAGGGCCAAACGAAATGACACAGGATTGATAACCTCAGGAATCTTATACGGACCAATGAAACGAGGTTTAAACTTAGGAGAGGAAACCTTCATAGGAACATAACGAGACGACAACCAAACCAAATCCCCAACACGAAGTCGGGGACCCACACCGCCGACGGTTAGCGAAACGTTGAGCCTTCTCCTGGGACAATGTCAAATTGTCCACCACATGAGTCCAAATCTGCTGCAACCTATCCACCACAGTATCCACACCAGGACAGTCCGAAGACTCAACCTGCCCTGAAGAGAAACGAGGATGGAAACCAGAATTGCAGAAAAACGGCAAAACCAGAGTAGCCGAGCTGGCCCGATTATTAAGGGCGAACTCAGCCAACGGCAAAAAGGACACCCAATCATCCTGATCAGCAGAAACAAAGCATCTCAGATATGTTTCCAAAGTTTGATTAGTTTGTTCGGTTTGGCCATTTGTCTGAGGATGGAAAGCCGAGGAAAAAGACAAATCAATGCCCATCCTAGCACAAAAGGATCGCCAAAACCTCGAAACAAACTGGGAACCTCTGTCAGAAACGATGTTCTCCGGGATACCATGTAAACGAACCACATGCTGGAAAAACAACGGCACCAAATCAGAGGAGGAAGGCAATTTAGACAAAGGTACCAAATGGACCATCTTAGAAAAGCGATCACAAACCACCCAAATGACCGACATCTTTTGAGAGACGGGGAGATCCGAAATAAAATCCATAGAAATATGCGTCCAGGGCCTCTTCGGGACCGGCAAGGGCAAAAGCAACCCACTGGCACGAGAACAGCAGGGCTTAGCCCGAGCACAAGTCCCACAGGACTGCACAAAAGAACGCACATCCCGTGACAAAGACGGCCACCAGAAGGATCTAGCCACCAAATCTCTGGTGCCAAAGATTCCAGGATGCCCAGCCAACACTGAACAATGAATCTCAGAGATAACTCTACTAGTCCATCTATCAGGGACAAACAGTTTCTCCGCTGGGCAACGGTCAGGTCTATCAGCCTGAAATTTTTGCAGCACCCGCCGCAAATCAGGGGAGATGGCAGACAAAATTACCCCCTCTTTGAAAATACCCGCCGGCTCAGGGACACCCGGAGAGTCAGGCACAAAACTCCTTGACAGGGCATCAGCCTTCACATTCTTAGAGCCTGGAAGGTACGAAACCACAAAATCAAAACGGGAGAAAAATAACGACCATCGAGCCTGTCTCGGATTCAACCGTTTGGCAGACTCAAGATAAGTCAAATTCTTGTGATCTGTCAAGACCACCACGCGATGCTTGGCTCCTTCCAGCCAATGACGCCACTCCTCGAATGCCCACTTCATGGCCAACAACTCACGATTACCAACATCATAGTTACGCTCAGCAGGCGAAAACTTTCTAGAAAAGAAAGCACATGGCTTCATCACCGAGCCATCAGAACTTCTTTGCGACAAAACAGCCCCTGCTCCAATCTCAGAAGCATCAACCTCAACCTGAAACGGGAGCGAAACATCTGGCTGGCACAACACAGGGGCAGAAGAAAAACGACGCTTCAATTCCTGAAAAGCCTCTACAGCTGCAGAAGACCAATTGACCACATCAGCACCCTTCTTGGTCAAATCAGTCAACGGTTTAGCAACAGTAGAAAAATTAGCAAAGCGCCGATAAAAATTAGCAAAGCCCAGGAACTTCTGCAGGCTCTTCATAGATGTTGGCTGAGTCCAATCGTAAATGGCCTGGACTTTAACAGGGTCCATCTCGATAGTAGAAGGGGAAAAAATGAACCCCAAAAATGAAACCTTCTGAACTCCAAAGAGACACTTTGACCCCTTCACAAACAAGGAATTCGCACGAAGGACCTGGAACACGATTCTGACCTGCTTCACATGAGACTCCCAATCATCCGAAAAGACCAAAATATCATCCAAATACACAATCAGGAATTTATCCAGGTACTCTAGGAAGATGTAATGCATAAAGGACTGAAATACTGATGGAGCATTGGAAAGCCCGAATGGCATAACCAGGTACTCAAAATGGCCCTCGGGCGTATTAAATGCTGTTTTCCATTCATCGCCTTGTTTAATACGCACAAGATTATACGCCCCTCGAAGATCTATCTTGGTCAACCAACTAGCCCCCTTAATACGAGCAAACAAATCAGATAGCAACGGCAAAGGATACTGAAATTTGACTGTAATTTTATTAAGAAGGCGGTAATCAATACAAGGTCTCAAAGAACCATCCTTCTTGGCCACAAAAAAAGAACCCTGCTCCTAACGGTGATGACGACGGGCGAATATGGCCTTTCTCCAAGGATTCCTTTATATAACTCCGCATAGCGGCGTGTTCTGGCACAGATAAATTGAACAATCGGCTCTTAGGAAACTTACTACCAGGAATCAAATTAATTGCACAATCGCAATCCCTATGAGGAAGTAGGGCACTGGCTTTGGGCTCATCAAATACATCCCGATAATCCGACAAAAACTCTGGAACTTCAGAAGGGGTGGATGACGAAATAGACAAAAATGGAACATCACCATGTACCCCCTGGCAACCCCAGCTGGACACAGACATAGATTTCCAGTCCAATACTGGATTATGAACCTGTAGCCATGGCAACCCCAAAACTACCACATCATGCAGATTATGCAACACCAGAAAGCGGATATCCTCCTGATGTGTAGGAGCCATGCACATGGTCAATTGGGTCCAGTACTGAGGCTTATTCTTGGCCAAAGGCGTAGCATCAATTCCTCTCAATGGAATAGGATAATGCCAGGGCTCCAAGAAAAAAACACAGCGCCTAGCATACTCCAGGTCCATCAAATTCAGGGCAGCGCCTGAATCTACAAATGCCATAACAGAATAGGATGACAAAGAGCAAATCAGAGTAACAGACAATAGAAATTTAGACTGTACAGTACCAATGGTGGCAGACCTAGCGAACCGCTTAGTGCGCTTAGGACAAACGGAGATAGCATGAGTGGAATCACCACAGTAAAAACATAGCCCATTCCGACGTCTGTGTTCTTGCCGTTCAGCTCTGGTCAAAGTCCTATCACACTGCATAGGCTCAGGCCCATGCTCAGATAGTACCGCCAAATGGTGCACAGCTTTACGCTCACGCAAGCGTCGATCGATCTGAATGGCCAAGGACATAGACTCATTCAGACCAGCAGGCATGGGAAACCCCACCATGACATCCTTAAGGGCTTCAGAGAGACCCTTTCTGAAGATTGCTGCCAGGGCACATTCATTCCACTGAGTGAGCACAGACCACTTTCTAAACTTCTGACAATATATCTCCGCTTCATCCTGACCCTGACACAGAGCCAGCAAGATTTTCTCTGCCTGATCCACTGAATTAGGTTCGTCATAAAGCAATCCAAGCGCCAGGAAAAACGCATCAACATCACGCAATGCCGGATCTCCTGGCGCAAGGGAAAATGCCCAGTCTTGAGGGTCACCACGTAACAAAGAAATAATGATCTTTACTTGTTGAACAGGGTCACCTGAGGAGCGAGGTTTCAAGGCAAGAAATAATTCACAATTATTTTTGAAATTCAAGAACTTAGATCTATCACCAAAAAACAAATAAGGAATTGGAATCCTAGGCTCAGACATCGGATTCTGAACCACAAAATCTTGAATGTTTTGTACCCTTGTAGTGAGATTATCCATCCAAGAGGACAGACCCTGAATGTCCATGTTTACACCAGTGTCCTGAACCACCCAGAGGTAAAGGGGAAAAAAGAGACAAAACACACTGCAAAGAAAAAAAAATGGTCTCAGAACTTCTCTTATCCCTCTATTGAGATGCATTAGTACTTTGGGCCACCTGTACTGTTATGACCTGGCGGTCAGGACAATAATGGACCTGGTGGTTAAGAGCACACGGAATGACCTGATAGTTACTGATAATAAAGGACGAGCTCGGGGACGTGGGAACTCTGCTGACCGCAATCCCTAATCCTATCAAACACACTAGAAATAGCCGTGGATTGCGCCTAACGCTCCCTATGCAACTCGGCACAGCCTAAGAAACTAGCTAGCCCTGAAGATAGAAAAATAAAGCCTACCTTGCCCCAGAGAAATTCCCCAAAGGAAAAGGCAGCCCCCCACATATAATGACTGTGAGTAAGATGAAAATACAAACAGAGATGAAATAGATTTAGCAAAGTGAGGCCCGACTTACTGAACAGACCGAGGATAGGAAAGTTACTTTGCGATCAGCACAAAAACCTACAAAAACACCACGCAGAGGGCGCAAAAAGACCCTCCGCACCGACTCACGGTGCGGAGGCGCTCCCTCTGCGTCCCAGAGCTTCCAGCAAGCAAGAAAACAATAAAATAGCAAGCTGGACAGAAAAATAGCAAACAAAAGAAATACAAGCTGGAACTTAGCTTCTACTGGGAAGACAGGTCACAAGAACGATCCAGGACTGAACTAAACCAATACTGGAACATTGACAGGTGGCGTGGAGCAAAGATCTAAGTGGAGTTAAATAGAGCAGCAGCTAACGAATTAATCTCGTCACCTGTGGAAGGAAACTCAGAAACACCCACCAGAGGAAGTCCATGGACAGAACCAGCCGAAGTACCATTCATGACCACAGGAGGGAGCCCGACAACAGAATTCACAACAGGTATGGGTCTAGACAACTCTTGAATTTTAAGCCCATGTGCCTGAACAAATCCAGCATCAATTAAATTAAACCCTGCCCCAGAGTCCAGAAAGGCAGAGATATTGAGCCTAGTTTCACCAAGACGAATCTCGGCTGGTAGGAAAAATTGTGGTTTACCTAAGGAGGAAACTAGTACACCCGAGTTGCCAACCTCCCCGCAGCCTGGGCTAAATAGTTTTCCGGCGGTTGTCTTTTACAAGTACACACATTCACATAATGACCCCTTCTGCCACAAAAAAACATGCACCTCCCTTACGCTGTACTACTTCAGCCCTCTTAGAACGAGAAGCGCCACCCAACTGCATAGGTTCTCCTAGAGACTCAGATTCTGGTGAGTCCAATTCTGAATTACCCTTGAAAAGCGGCGATTCATTAAGTCTCTGGCACAGGCGGTGGTCCACACGGATCACAAGAGACATAGCTACCTCCAGTGTGGCTGGTGTCTCCTGTAGGATGAAGGCATCTTTTATTTTATCAGATAGGCCCTGATAAAATTGACTGCGGAGTGCAGGGTCATTCCACATTGTGTCAGTAGCCCATCTCCGAAACTCAGAGCAGTACTCCTCTACTGGCCGGTCTCCCTGTGTAAGATGGCATATTGTGGACTCAGCAAGGGAGACGCGGTCAGGATCATCATACACTTGACCTCCGACTCGAAAAAACTCCTCCACAGTCCGTAACGGCAAAGCGTCAGTGGGAAGTGAAAAAGCCCAGGCCTGAGGGTCACCTTGTAGGAGTGATACTACAATTCCAACCTTCTGCTCCTCTGAACCTGAAGTGTGAGGACGCAACCTAAAATACAAATTACAGGCCTCCCTGAATGTAACAAATTTGTCGCGCCCCTCAAAGAACCTGTCAGGTAACGCAATTTTAGGCTCCAGCGAAGCTTGTGGAGGTGTAGCAACCCTGCAGTGGCCACTGGAGTGCGCTGTACAACAGCCGAGCAGAGGTCAGCAACCTCTAGACTGAGTTGCTGCAATTGTCCAGCTAAAGCAGCAATGGGGTCCATATTGGACCAAGAAAATTTTTAAGGTCAGTGATACTGCCATGCTGTTAACGGCGATAAAGGGGCAGGACGGCGTACTGGGACACGCACCTGTCCCTGCCACTATAATGGGGCCCTGGCTTTCCATTATCTCAGGGGTACCTATAATGGTTAGGAGGCCTGAGCCACCAGCATATCCCTGTCTCCTGTGCAGGCCCTATAAGTGGCCCCCTCTCCCCCCAAGGGAGGTGGACTGCACCAGTGTATATATACGACAATTAAACAGGGTATACAGACAAGGTAACTAAAAGTCTCAAACTCACCAAATGCTCACACAACCACAGAGGAAACACAGAGAAGGGAAGAGAAGGAAAAAACTAGGAAGGAAAACAGGTTTAACATGCAACCAAAACAGCAGACACCAATCTCTGTAAATAAACCTCCAAGCTCCTAATACCATGCTCCTTCTCACTCCAAGCCAGGCAGCAGAACCGATCACTGACAACAGTTGTAGACAAAGCTGAGTCTATATAGGAGCGGAGACTACCAAAACCAAATCAGCTGAGGGACATAGCTCTCAGCAACTTCAGTAACAAGGTTTAACTCCTGCCCTGCTGGCACAAGACAGCCAGGTCAGAATTCAGGAGACGAGCTTCTGTTCAACGTGTGTGAACGAGGCCCAGAGCGCTGCGGTTCTCTGGAACCTCTCTGTCGCGGTAGGCCCGTGACATTACTGCTCATTACCCAGGCTATTGTTATAAACGTAATACACATGGAAAATGGGAAAAAGGAGGAGCTACTACAGGGAGATGCCGCAACCACACCCAACAGGTCCCTTTACAGACTAGAAAGACCCTAGCCACACAACTCAAAAACCCCACCTCGGACCTGGCTTCCTAAAAGGCCATCGAGGGGTTTCTCGCACCTCCTGAGGAACCAGAGAGGAGGCCACAACACCCTGCCAACAAAAGGAGAGGAAAGTTTGCATGTAGATGTAAAACCCAGGGTGAGAAAATTAAAAGTTTATATATGGTAGAGAGGGTAAGCTAAGGAGAGCCAAAAGTTAACGGAATAAGTATAACCTTCCAAAAACCTAAAAAGATGAAAGGAAAAGGAACTGGGAAGAGGAAAAAACAGACTCACTGCAGTAATTCAACTAATGTTTACCATGCAAGGTAAACCCCTTAGCTGAAAAGCTGAGACTCCTAAAGCCAAGTCCACCTAGAGGTATGGCTAGCAAGGAAGTGCAGTGAAGGGTGAACATATAAAACCCAACCCAGAATGTGACAGGGCAGGGTAAAATGGAAAAATTCAAAACACCTAGAGAGGAGCAAACCAAGAGGGGAGAACTAAGACAAATGGAACCATCAGTACTTGGTCAGGGAAAAAAGGCAATAGCTCAGCAAACAGGGGAACCTACCACACAGCAACATGTCAGCAGATTGAATCCCCAAACCGAGCCAGCAATGGCTGGTCACCTAGTTAAGGAACCTCTACTTGCAATCTCTTTGCCATAAAGCTTGCAAACGCTGTTCGATACGGTCAACTTCAGGGACTCTATGTTCCTCCAACATTTCAGAGGCAAAACTGCTTCTACTTGCAGCATTGAAGACAGTACAGGATGTATCAGAGGCACAACCATTATTTATTTATTTTACTCACTTATATAGCACCATTAATTCCTCAACACTTACAGATATTATCAGCCCTGAGTGGGGCTCACATTCTATATTCCCTAACAGTTTGTCTTTGGAGTGAGCGAAGAAACCCACGCAAACATGGGAAGAATGAACAAGTGGGATGTGGGTAATGCTTAGGAGTGCACCATTCCATCCACATACAAGAAGCCATAATGCTGGGGAGTGGCTTTCTCTTAAAGAGAGATCATGATAATAACCCTTTAAGAGAACTTGAACAGCTTGGCGAAAAATGGGAAAAATTGTTATGTTTAGGACTGCAAAGCTGACAGAGCCGTATCCAAGCAGACCGATGCCTGTAATAACTGCCAAAAATCCGTGTCTTAAATTGGGGATGATTTGTATTGCTTTACATTATTATGTATTGAATACTTGTATTTTTTATTGGAAAATTGCAGACAGAGTCTTAAGACACAAGAGTATTTCAGTATATCTTGTACTCATCAATAAACTTTATGTAAATTGCCCTGGAGAACCCCTCTAATTTCAGATCATGTGACAGTGAGCCTTGATGGTGATACTGACAAATTGTAATAATATTGCCATTGTTTGTATCATGCCAGATCTCAAATTAAATTCCACAACTTTTAATTAAAGTTTGATGTCTTCATATGCAGTCTTGTGCCCAGGACTAAACTTTATATTTGTATTGATTGCTTGTCTTCTACTTTGCCCTTGAATCACAGCGAAGCACTTGAATTTATTTAGCTTATAGTCTTCAATAAAAGAGAATTAATCTGCAGAGTTCGCTAATCTGAAGGAGAAAGTCCCACATCAAATCTTGTTACTGTTTTAGCATTTGACCAATGGTTCGTTTCTAGTATATGAGAATGTGTGTAGGCACAATACCAGAATGAACTTGTCTCAGAAATGTGGGGTATGTGGTGTAAGTAACTGCATCCTGTGGGAAAATCTGGCACTAACTGTTTTATTTCACTACAGCGCCTCCACAGGGGAAACAAAGTATGACAAATTTATTTTTTAAATTACCGAGATGTCTATAAAATTCGGGGCTATTTGTCACTGTTACTGATCTACTGAGCATGCGTGACCACCAGCGCTGGACACATCAGGTGGATGTTCTTAGAAGGATTCAAATGAATGCCAGGGCCCGCCAAATAAGAACGTAGAAGTCATATCTAGAAATAGGTGCTTTCTTAAATTATTAAATTATTACTATTGAAAAATTTGTAAGTTTTGGACAATCTTAGACTAAATTAATTGTTTTTTTGGGATAACCTCTTTAAATCCTTCTGCGTTGGATTTAGAAAATAGGGCTATAACGTACCAGTTCCTTGTCAGGAGTCTGACAATTATAAGGGTCCTCCAAGGGAAGAGGGGAGCCTTAATAGATCTTATCAGGCAGTTTGGTTTTTTTTTTTATTCAAATTTTCAACAAATTTTCATATCAGGAAAAATTCAATGACTGATGTTTATAAGTGACCTTTTTTTCCTAAATGGTTGTCTGGAATTTTCCTCTTATATAACATATATGTGGAAAACATGGTTCTGAAGACTGGGACAGAGACAACCATCTCATTATTAGGGATAAATGTACTTACTCTTAATGAAAACCTGTCACCAGGTTTTACCAATATAAAGTATGGCCAGCACCTTTCAGCCCTCTTTTACAGCATTCTAGAAGGCTGTATGTATGACTCCAATCGCCTATGTAATGCACAGAAAAGACCTTATATTATACTTACATATTGTGCCATTTGGTCTGATAGGCACCTCTGGTCTTTATCCGGTGCATCCTACGTCATGCACATGGTGTTCCGAGGCGTAATTCTCTCTGTCCAGAGGGCAGAGCAAACTGCTGTAGTGCGAATGCGCAGGAAAAAGCTAAAGAGTGCATATGACCCGTAGATAAAGCCGGCACGTGCGCACTACAGTGCTTCGCTCTGTCTTTCTCAGGGCAGACAGAATTGCGCTGGGGCAGAAGCGCAATGGGGACACTGTGTGCATGACGCAGGATGCGTCATCCACACAAAGCAGAGAAGGCGGTCAGCAATCATAAGAAGAGAGGGGGCGAAAGAACAAGCCAAGAAACGCCCATCAGACAGGGCCGCAATGTTTGTGGGTATAATAAAAGGTCTTTTTTTGTGCCTATCATAGGGGATTGGTGAAATGCATACAACTTGCTAGAATGCTGTAATTAGACAAATTCTGGTGACAGGTTCCCTTTAAGGTTCTATACAGAGTAAATAGTGGTCGGGTGAACTATCGTTCATCAGACAGCTGTTTCTACAGACCGCCCATATACAGGAAGGCTTGACTTAAAGTTGGATTGTCTCCCCTCTGAACAAAACGAATAACTGTAGGAATTCCAAAGGCCACATCCTTCATGATGCCAAGAGGCTCCTAAGCACATGACTAATTCGGCGGGAATTGGCAGTCTGGCTGACTTTAGTTTAATATGCATGGGTTTTACTGGGTTAGTAAAATATCAGTGCTAACTTTTAGAAATAGTGCCACATCTGTTCCGTGGCTGTATCTGGTATTGCAGCTCAGCTACTTTGTAGTGAATAAGGCCTGCAATACTGCACACAGCTGTTGGAGAGGTTTAGTCCTGGTTTCAAAAAGTTATATGCTGTAGATTTTTAATTGTAATTTAGCCTTCATGAATTTTTGAGGCTTTACCCTTTTAAGTAAAAAAAAAAATCTCTTGAAAAATGTGTCATGACTAAGATTCATGATTTGTTCCACACTCAGCTCTAAAATGGGTCACATTGCAAATAACTAGAACGTCTCCCTCTGGTCCGTTGACGCAGCATCTAAGCTGGGGATCATAGTTACAGTATGGCTGTTAGTGCGCATGTGTCTGAGGACAATCACCGTGAGGTTCGGGGGCTTCTGGAGTGCATGGATCCATGTGCCTTTGACAAGGGATGAGACCAGCGGAATTTCGCTGCATTTTTCCTTATATTATGAATGAGTTTTGAAGAAGCCCTGACAACACATTATGGGTTACACATACCATGATATTTGTGGCCTCACAACATACAGCTGGGATTTTGGACTCACATTTCTAGAGATGATAAACAAATGTGTAATCACGAAAAGGAAGAGAATGTGTTTGGTGATGGATCTCTTTTTCCCGCGACAGTAAAGTGTGGTGCCAGAGAAGTGCATACCTTCTCCATAACTCGATTGGGAATCTATAGACTGAAATGTATTCAGCAAGTTGCCTGTTTAACCTTGTAGAGGCATTTGCATTAGATACCAACATTTATAGTATTTTAGGATGGCTTGTATCCAAATAACAGATGAATACTTCCTAATTCATACATAGTGTTGAACGCTAGCAGTGCGCACAGATACGACCTCTGGATCCATATTGATTATCCATTATTCTAATTATTATTACTGCCATATTCGCCACTTGTTTGGAGATAATGTTTATTCATGGCTGTCAGCAGTCACTTAGCAGGCAGTCAACCAGTTTGGTGTTAGAGACCTGTGTCTTATAGTCAACTTCCAATCCAAAGTCTGTGTATCTGTATGTGTTGTACACCTTACACCTCTTCTCCCTGTATCTATCAAACTTGGGTTTTCCCCTTTCAACTTTTTTTTCTACTAATTCATCATAGAGAGTTTAATAATAAT
Source organism: Ranitomeya imitator (assembly GCF_032444005.1). Classification (NCBI taxonomy): domain Eukaryota; kingdom Metazoa; phylum Chordata; class Amphibia; order Anura; family Dendrobatidae; genus Ranitomeya; species Ranitomeya imitator. Next base: position 722,305,123 of record NC_091284.1, read on the forward strand.
AAAATTAGCTAGTTCTCCACCTTCCGCAGGCTCCACCGTCTTTTTTGCTGCTTTGGAGATGCTGCAGCGGTGACGTGACATCAACAGCGCTGCAGTCAATCACTCAGCACTGTGGTTTGTGCTATCTAGGGCTGAGGACAGGGATTGGCTGCAGTGCTGATGATGTCACATCACCACTGCAGCCTGTACGCATTCACTGGAGCAGCTGTGGAGGCGCAGCGATGGATGGTGAGTGCCAGCTGATTTTATTATTTTTGAAAGTTGAAAGGGGCAAACCCCTTTAAGACAGTCAAATGCTCACTTGGCTGTTGGCTATCTTTTCTGATCCCTGACCTATACACATGCTCACTTTGGCCAAGACTGCATGAGTTCTGAACAGAAATGGACCGGTGCCAGACAAAAAAATGAGAGATGTGGATACCCCATTAATGACACCACTGCTGTACCTTACACTTTTCCAAAAATATAAAATCACTAAGTGCAATGAACCTTCCGATACCAGAACAGTGTTTGTTATCCCTATTCTGTGCCATTAATATGTGCATTATCCCTGCACTGTGACATCACTGTGCTCGTTATTCCTGTTTTGTGACATCAGTCTGTACATTATCCTTCTACGATGTGATTGCTATGTGCATGAGCCCTACATTTACACTGTGACATCACTATAGCTATTATTCCGTGGCTGTTATTCATCATCTTTATTATTCCTGTGCTGGGATATTACTGTTTATCCTCTCTGTACTGGGACATCACAATCTTTACTGTATCGCCACATCATTGAGTACTGTGACATTACTACATACATAAGGGAAAAGGATCCGCATCAGAAAACAAAAGAAAATAACGTTCAAGTCTTTATTCCATCCAGATCAAAAATGTGGACATCGATGGCGTAGGATTAAAAACATGTTCACTGACGCGCTTCTGGCTGAAGCCCTTAGTAATAGACTTTGGCCAGAAACGCGTCAGAATGTTTTGTTTTTGCTGTGGTTTTTTAATGCAAATTTTAAGCTGCATTTTACAGTACTAGCAAAGTCTATGAGATTTCAGAAATGTTATCCATACACATTGGTTTTATTTTCCTGACTGATTTGGGAAATCTGCTGCGTTTTTGAAAATTGCAGAATGTCACTTCTTTCTGCGTTTTTTCAGCTTATTTGCGTGTTTTCACCGATAGGAAACAATAAGTAAGTGTAAAAAGGCAGCAAAAAATGCAGGTATCCGTTTTTCCAGCGTTTTGGGTGCAAAATCCTAAGGAAGTTTAATCAGACTTTTTTGGGGGGGGGAAATAAACTTTGTGTCTGTGCTATAGAAATATGATAATAAATGATTTTTAAATGCATTTTTACTGTAAACCCTGATGAAGATGTCTGCAAGAAATAATGAAGTTATCCTAATTATTAGTGTAGCGTGACATACTCGTAGTCCAGTACATCCAGTGGTAAGGTATTTATTTCACGTAGGGCCAACGTCTATATACTCAGTGCTGGTAACTATAAATACATAGGTCACTATGTGCAGAGCTTCTGTTCAGTTATTCCTTATAACCATCAGTCTTTTCCACGTTCGTCTTGCCACGTATGTAAATATTGTATTTTCTTTCTGTGATCTCTAGTACGTGGCTGCCCTGATCATAGCAGCTTGGAAACTGGTGTGTATTTTCTTTTAATAATTTATCTTGTGCTTGTTATTTATTTTTAATCATACAAAATATTTCCGTCTCCTATCCACGACATGGAAGCTTGTATCACGTAGGGCCCAAACATATACCGGGCTTTTGTTTTCTTTGACTCCAATCTCTCCAGAAATGTCTGCCTGAGCAAAGGTGGGTCATAGAGAGGTCAGCTAGTTAGTCTGTGTGATTAACTCATTTATACTGGGACATCTATTCTTCCTCCTTGGCGTTAATAACACCATGTAGGAGGCTACAATGCTGGTCGATGGAGAGAAAATTGTGATCCATGAATGTATGAGCCCCAAGAATCACAAATTCCAATAGATTTATCTGCAGGAAGATGATTGCCAGGGTCAGAATGTGCTCCATGCTCCTACTAATTTATTCATTGACGGTGTGTAAGTCCCTTAAAGAGAACCTGTCTTCCAGATTTTAGACTCCAAACTCATGGCATATATGTAAAGGTGCTTTAATGCTGAGTAAGTCTTTATCTTTCATGCATAAATCTGTTTTGCTGTTTTAGAGAAATCCATAGTTGAAATTGTATGGTAATTTGTTACAAGTGCAGTGGGCGGGCCCTGCACTTACCACTCTGCTGCATCTCTCCCTATTCCCCGCCCACTGCCTGCCTCCTGTCTATGACTGACAGGTCCCTGATACAGTAGGGGTGACCTAGAGACAGGAGGCAGATAGAGGGCGGAGAATATGGAGAGAGGCAGGAGAGTGGTAAGGGAAAGGTCCGCCCACTACACTTGTAACTCATTAGCATACAATTTCAACTAAAGATTTCTCTAAAGCACCAAAATGGATTTGAACAAGAAAGGTAAGGATTTACTCAGCATTAAAGCACCTTTTACATACATGCCATTAGTTTGGGGTATAAAATCCTCTTTAACCCCTTACCGACATCCGGCGTACAATTACACCGATGTCTGTCTCCCTTCCTTTGATGTGGGCTCCGGCGGGGACATGTCAGCTGTTCCAGCCAGTCTGCAATAGCCATGGGTGGAATCACGATCCACCCGCAGCTATTAACCAGTTAAATGCAGCTGTCAAACTCTGACAGCGGCATTTAAATTGTGCTTCCGGCCATCGGGCTAGAAACACGCGCACCGGTGACCCCCGTCATGTGATCGTGGGTCACTGTTGTGTTGGCATGACATCCTAAGGTCTCCTAGAGACCTCTATGGTTGTCTGTGCCAGCTTGCTGTGAGCGCCACCCAGTGGTCGGCGCTCATAGCAAGTCAGTAAGGGTATGTGCACACGCTGCGGATTTTGCTGCGGATCCGCAGCGGTTTCCCATGAGTTTACAGTACCATGTCAACCTATGGGAAACGAAAACCGCAGTGCACATGCTGCGGAAAAAAACGTACGGAAGCGCAGCGGTTTACAATCTGCAGCATGTCAATTCTTTGTGCAGATTCCGCTGCGGTTTTACACCTGCTCCAATCGAAAACTGCAGGTGTAAAGCCGCAGCGGAATCCGCAGTAGATAAATCCGCAAGAAAAACCGCAGCGGTTTTGCACTGCGGTTTTTCCAAATCCGCTGCGGAAAAATCCGCGGTCCTCCAGAATACGTGTGCACATACCCTAAATCTGCTATATAGAGGTGATCTGAACATTGCCTCTATGTAGCAGAGGCGATCGGGCTATGGCAGCTTCTAGCCTCCTATGGAGACTATTGAAGCATGCCAAAAGTAAAAAACAAATGTTTTTTTTTTAATACAAAAAAAATACATATATAAAGGTTCAAATCACCCCCTTTCGCCCTATTCAAAATCTACTATATAAAGCTGAATGTGTGTGTGTGTATGTGTGTGTGTATGTCCGGGATTGGCATCTGCACCGTCGCAGCTACAGCAACAAAATTTTGCACAGTCACACGTCTGGACCCCGAGAGCGTCATAGGCTACGTTGTGAGGCGAAATTTTAACCCCGCGCGTTCCAATTCACCAAACAATTTTGCCCCTATCTACATAATGGGGAAAAAAGTGAAAGGAAAAGTGTTGGAGGCGTCGCAGCTACAGAAACAAAATTTTGCACAGTCACACGTCTGGACCCTGAGAGCGTCATAGGCTATATTGTGAGGCGAAATTTTAACCCCTCGCGTTCCAATTCACCAAACAAATTTGCCCCTATCTACATAATGGGGAAAAAGGTGAAAGGAAAAGTGTTGGAGGCGTTGAAGCTACAGCCACAAAATTTTGCACAGTCACACGTCTGGACCCTGAGAGCGTCATAGGCTATGTTGTGAGGTGAAATTTTAACCCTGCGCTTTCCAATTCACCAAACAATTTTGCCCCTATCTACATAATGGGGAAAAAAGTGAAAGGAAAAGTGTTGGAGGCGTCGCAGCTACAGAAACAAAATTTTGCACAGTCACACGACTGGACCCTGAGAGCGTCATAGGCTACGTTGTGAGGTGAAATTTTAACCCCGCGCTTTCCAATTCACCAAACAATTTTGCCCCTATCTACATAATGGGGAAAAAGTGAAATGAAAAGTGTTGGAGGCGTCGCAGCTACAGCCACAAAATTTTGCACAGTCACACGTCTGGACCCTGAGAGCGTCATAGGCTACGTTGCGAGGTGAAATTTTAACCCCGCGCGTTCCAATTCACCAAACAATTTTGCCCCTATCTACATAATGGGGAAAAAAGTGAAAGGAAAAGTGTTGGAGGCGTCGCAGCTACAGCAACAAAATTTTGCACAGTCACACGTCTGGACCCTGAGAGCATCATAGGCTACGTTGTGAGGTGAAATTTTAACCCCGCGCTTTCCAATTCACCAAACTATTTTTCCCCTATCTACATAATGGGGAAAAGTGAAAGGAAAAGTGTTGCAGGCAAATTGACAGCTGCCAGATGTGAACAAGGGGGACTTAAAGAATGAGAGCGATGGCGCCAAATAGTATATACCGATCAGTTGCTAAGGTGGGGCCCCGACATGAGATACTCACCACACATGGGGATATGAACACACACACAAAATGCGCCACACACTACCACGTGCTTGAACACATATACCACCCTCAGCACACATTTCACCACACATACACCAACCTCGCCACATAAAAGTCGAAACACAAAAGTCGCCGCTCAAAACTCACCACGCGCAAAACTCGCCACATGCAAAAACTAGGCTCACGCAAAACTCGCCACAAGTGCAAAACTCACCTCATGGAAAACTCGCCACACGCAAAACTTGCACACGCGGAAAAATTGCCACATGCACAAAATTTGCAACACATGCAAAAGTTGCCTCACACAAAACTTACACATACTCAAAAGGCACCAGACATAAAACTCACCACGTGCAAAACTCGCCATGCGCAAAACTTGCTGCACACAACTTGCTACACTAACCTGTCACATGCAACTCGACACACAAAAAGTTGCTACACGCATGTTGCCACACAAAACTCATCTCACAAAAGTCGCTACATGCATGTCGCCACACACAACTCAACACACACAACTTGACAGACGAAACTCGCCCTAAAACACACACAAGTCTGGTATTAGCCTTCAAAAATAAAAATCTGATTAATAAGCAGACAAACTACAAGAGCAACAAATGTACCATATAGGAAATACAGCAGCTGTCAGTCACATGACCTGTCTATTATGTGTATGTGTGAGCTAATATATACTGCCAGGGGGAGGGCTTCCTGTTGGCTGGGGATTTATCAGGCTGCCAATTTATCTTACAAATACTGAGGTAAAAATACTGAGCAAATAACGTGTTAACGAGGTCTAATACAGGGGATCACACAGGTATATACTATATACAGGGGAGATGACACACAGATATATACTATATACAGGAGAGATGACACACAGGTATATACTATATAGAGGAGGAGATGACATACAGGTACATACTATATACAGGAGGAGATGACATACAGGTATATACTATATACAGGAGGAGATGACACACAGGTATATACTATATACAGGAGCAGATTACCTACAGGTATATACTATATACAGGAGGAGATGACATACAGGTATATGCTATATATAGAAAATGACATACAGGTATATACTATATACAGGAGGAGATGACACACAGATATATACTATATACAGGGGAGATGACACACAGGTATATACTATATACAGGAGGAGATGACATACAGGTATATACTATATATAGAAGGAGATGACATACAGGTATATACTATATATAGGAGGAGAGGACATACAGGTATATACTATATATAGGAGGAGATGACATACAGGTATTTACTATATATAGGAGGAGATGACATACAGGTATATACTATATACAGGGGAGATGACACACAGCAGGTATATACTATATACAGGGGAGATGACATACAGGTATATACTATATACAGGAGATGACATACAGGTGTATACTATATATTAGGGAGATGACAAACATGTATATACTGAGGTGAAAATGAGAGGTGTGAGGTGAAAATGAAAAGGTGTGAGTGCAAAATGAGAGGAGTGAGGGAAAATAGTGTAGTGATCGGAAAATGACAGATGTGAGGTCGAAATGACAAGTGTTAGGCGGGAATGAGGAGTGAGGGAGAAAATGAGAGGTGTCAGGGAGAAAATGAGAGATGTGAGGGGGAAAATTAAAGATGTGATTGGGAAAATGAGAGGAGTGATGGGAAAATAAGAGAAGTGACGTGCTATAACTAACCACAGATATTTACTATGCCCAGGCAACGCCGGGCTCTTCAGCTAGTCTACTATATAAAGCTGAATGTGTGTGTGTGTGTGTGTGTGTGTGTGTGTGTGAGTGTGTGTGTGTGTGTGTATGTCCGGGATTGGCATCTGCGCCGTCGCAGCTACAGCCACAAAATTTTTGCACAGTCACACGACTGGACCCCGAGAGCATCATAGGCTATATTGTGAGGCGAAATTTTAACCCCGCGCGTTCCAATTCACCAAACAATTTTGCCCCTATCTACATAATGGGGAAAAAAGTGAAAGGAAAAGTGTTGGAAGCGTCGCAGCTACAGCAACAAAATTTTGCACAGTCACACGTCTGGACCCTGAGAGCGTCATAGGCTATGTTGTGAGGTGAAATATTAACCCCGCGCTTTCCAATTCACCAAACAATTTTGCCCCTATCTACATAATGGGGAAAAAAGTGAAAGGAAAAGTGTTGGAGGCGTCGCAGCTACAGAAACAAAATTTTGCACAGTCACACGTCTGGACCCTGAGAGCGTCATAGGCTACGTTGTGAGGTGAAATTTTAACCCCGCGCGTTCCAATTCACCAAACAATTTTGCCCCTATCTACATAATGGGGAAAAAGTGAAAGGAAAAGTGTTGGAGGCGTCGCAGCTACAGCCATAAAATTTTGCACAGTCACATGTCTGGACCCCGAGAGCGTCATAGGCTATATTGTGAGGCGAAATTTTAACCCCGCGCGTTCCAATTCACCAAACAATTTTGCCCCTATCTACATAATGGGGAAAAAAGTGAAAGGAAAAGTGTTGGAGGCGTCGCAGCTACAGCCACAAAATTTTGCACAGTCACACGTCTGGACCCTGAGAGCGTCATAGGCTTCGTTGTGAGGTGAAATTTTAACCCCGCGCGTTCCAATTCACCAAACAAATTTGCCCCTATCTACATAATGGGGAAAAAAGTGAAAGGAAAAGTGTTGGAGGCGTCGCAGCTACAGCAACAAAATTTTGCACAGTCACACGTCTGGACCCTGAGAGCGTCATAGGCTACGTTGTGAGGTGAAATTTTAACCCCGCGCTTTCCAATTCACCAAACTATTTTTCCCCTATCTACATAATGGGGAAAAGTGAAAGGAAAAGTGTTGCAGGCAAATTGACAGCTGCCAGATGTGAACAAGGGGGACTTAAAGAATGAGAGCGATGGCGCCAAATAGTATATACCGATCAGTTGCTAAGGTGGGGCCCCGACATGAGATACTCACCACACATGGGGATATGAACACACACACAAAATGCGCCACACACTACCACGTGCTTGAACACATATACCACCCTCAGCACACATTTCACCACACATACACCAACCTCGCCACATAAAAGTCGAAACACAAAAGTCGCCGCTCAAAACTCACCACGCGCAAAACTCGCCACATGCAAAAACTAGGCTCACGCAAAACTCGCCACAAGTGCAAAACTCACCTCATGGAAAACTCGCCACACGCAAAACTTGCACACGCGGAAAAATTGCCACATGCACAAAATTTGCAACACATGCAAAAGTTGCCTCACACAAAACTTACACATACTCAAAAGGCACCAGACATAAAACTCACCACGTGCAAAACTCGCCATGCGCAAAACTTGCTGCACACAACTTGCTACACTAACCTGTCACATGCAACTCGACACACAAAAAGTTGCTACACGCATGTTGCCACACAAAACTCATCTCACAAAAGTCGCTACATGCATGTCGCCACACACAACTCAACACACACAACTTGACAGACGAAACTCGCCCTAAAACACACACAAGTCTGGTATTAGCCTTCAAAAATAAAAATCTGATTAATAAGCAGACAAACTACAAGAGCAACAAATGTACCATATAGGAAATACAGCAGCTGTCAGTCACATGACCTGTCTATTATGTGTATGTGTGAGCTAATATATACTGCCAGGGGGAGGGCTTCCTGTTGGCTGGGGATTTATCAGGCTGCCAATTTATCTTACAAATACTGAGGTAAAAATACTGAGCAAATAACGTGTTAACGAGGTCTAATACAGGGGATCACACAGGTATATACTATATACAGGGGAGATGACACACAGATATATACTATATACAGGAGAGATGACACACAGGTATATACTATATAGAGGAGGAGATGACATACAGGTACATACTATATACAGGAGGAGATGACATACAGGTATATACTATATACAGGAGGAGATGACACACAGGTATATACTATATACAGGAGCAGATTACCTACAGGTATATACTATATACAGGAGGAGATGACATACAGGTATATGCTATATATAGAAAATGACATACAGGTATATACTATATACAGGAGGAGATGACACACAGATATATACTATATACAGGGGAGATGACACACAGGTATATACTATATACAGGAGGAGATGACATACAGGTATATACTATATATAGAAGGAGATGACATACAGGTATATACTATATATAGGAGGAGAGGACATACAGGTATATACTATATATAGGAGGAGATGACATACAGGTATTTACTATATATAGGAGGAGATGACATACAGGTATATACTATATACAGGGGAGATGACACACAGCAGGTATATACTATATACAGGGGAGATGACATACAGGTATATACTATATACAGGAGATGACATACAGGTGTATACTATATATTAGGGAGATGACAAACATGTATATACTGAGGTGAAAATGAGAGGTGTGAGGTGAAAATGAAAAGGTGTGAGTGCAAAATGAGAGGAGTGAGGGAAAATAGTGTAGTGATCGGAAAATGACAGATGTGAGGTCGAAATGACAAGTGTTAGGCGGGAATGAGGAGTGAGGGAGAAAATGAGAGGTGTGAGGGAGAAAATGAGAGATGTGAGGGGGAAAATTAAAGATGTGATTGGGAAAATGAGAGGAGTGATGGGAAAATAAGAGAAGTGACGTGCTATAACTAACCACAGATATTTACTATGCCCAGGCAACGCCGGGCTCTTCAGCTAGTCTACTATATAAAGCTGAATGTGTGTGTGTGTGTGTGTGTGTGTGTGTGTGTGAGTGTGTGTGTGTGTGTGTATGTCCGGGATTGGCATCTGCGCCGTCGCAGCTACAGCCACAAAATTTTTGCACAGTCACACGACTGGACCCCGAGAGCATCATAGGCTATATTGTGAGGCGAAATTTTAACCCCGCGCGTTCCAATTCACCAAACAATTTTGCCCCTATCTACATAATGGGGAAAAAAGTGAAAGGAAAAGTGTTGGAAGCGTCGCAGCTACAGCAACAAAATTTTGCACAGTCACACGTCTGGACCCTGAGAGCGTCATAGGCTATGTTGTGAGGTGAAATATTAACCCCGCGCTTTCCAATTCACCAAACAATTTTGCCCCTATCTACATAATGGGGAAAAAAGTGAAAGGAAAAGTGTTGGAGGCGTCGCAGCTACAGAAACAAAATTTTGCACAGTCACACGTCTGGACCCTGAGAGCGTCATAGGCTACGTTGTGAGGTGAAATTTTAACCCCGCGCGTTCCAATTCACCAAACAATTTTGCCCCTATCTACATAATGGGGAAAAAGTGAAAGGAAAAGTGTTGGAGGCGTCGCAGCTACAGCCATAAAATTTTGCACAGTCACATGTCTGGACCCCGAGAGCGTCATAGGCTATATTGTGAGGCGAAATTTTAACCCCGCGCGTTCCAATTCACCAAACAATTTTGCCCCTATCTACATAATGGGGAAAAAAGTGAAAGGAAAAGTGTTGGAGGCGTCGCAGCTACAGAAACAAAATTTTACACAGTCACACGTCTGGACCCTGAGAGCGTCATAGGCTTCGTTGTGAGGTGAAATTTTAACCCCGCGCGTTCCAATTCACCAAACAAATTTGCCCCTATCTACATAATGGGGAAAAAATTGAAAGGATAAGTGTTGGAGGCGTCGCAGCTACAGAAACAAAATTTTGCACAGTCACACGTCGGGACCCTGAGAGCGTCATAGGCTTCGTTGTGAGGTGAAATTTTAACCCCGCGCGTTCCAATTCACCAAACAATTTTGCCCCTATCTACATAATGGGGAAAAAAGTGAAAGGAAAAGTGTTGGAGGCGTCGCAGCTACAGAAACAAAATTTTGCACAGTCACACGTCTGGACCCCGAGAGCGTCATAGCCTATAGGCTTCGTTGTGAGGTGAAATTTTAACCCCGCGCGTTCCAATTCACTAAACAATTTTGCCCCTATCTACATAATGGGGAAAAAGTGAAAGGAAAAGTGTTGGAAGCGTCGCAGCTACAGCAACAAAATTTTGCACAGCCACACGTCTGGACCCCGAGAGCGTCATAGGCTATGTTGTGAGGTGAAATTTTAACCCCGCGCTTTCCAATTCACCAAACAATTTTGCCCCTATCTACATAATGGGAAAAAATGAAAGGAAAAGTGTAGGAGGCAAATTGACAGCTGCCAGATGTGAACAAGGGGGACTTAAAGAATGAGAGCGATGGCGCCAAAGAGTATATACCGTACAGTTGCTAAGGTGGGGCCTCAACATGGGATACTCACCACACACGGGGATATGAACACACACAAAATGCGCCACACACTACCACGTGCTTGAACACATATTACCCTCAGCACACATTTCACCACAAATACACCAACCTCGCCACATAAAAGTCAAAACACAAAAGTCGCCACTCAAAACTCGCCACGCGCAGAACTCACCACATGCAAAAACTAGGCTCTTGCAAAACTCGCCACAAGTGCAAAATTCTCCTCATGAAAAACTTGCCACACGCAAAACTTGCACATGCGGAAAAATTGCCACATGCACAAAAGTTGCAACACATGCAATAGTTGCCTCACACAAAACTTGCACATACTCAAAAGGCACCACACATAATACTCGCAACGCGCAAAACTCGCCATGCGCAAAACTTGCTCCACACAACTTGCTACACTAACCTGTCACATGTAACTCGACACACAAAAAGTTGCTACACGCATGTTGCTACACAAAACTCATCTCACAAAAGTCGCTACATGCATGTCGCCACACGCAACTCAACACACACAACTTGACAAACGAAACTCGCCCTAAAACACACACAAGTCTGGTATTATCCTTCAAAAAAAAAATCTGATTAATAAGCAGACAAACTACAACAATTGCACCATATAGGAAATACGGCAGCTGTCAGTCACATGACCTGTCTATTATGTGTATGTGTGAGCTAATATATACTGCCAGGGGGAGGGCTTCCTGTTGGCTGGGGATTTATCAGGCTGCCAATTTAGCTTACAAATACTGAGGTAAAAATACTGAGCAAATAACGTGTGAACGAGGTCTAATACAGGAGGAGATGACACACAGGTATATACTATATACAGGGGAGATGACAAACAGGTATATACTATATACAGGAGAGATGACACACAGGTATATACTATATAGAGGAGGAGATGACATATAGGTACATATATATACAGGAGGAGATGACATACAGGTATATACTATATACAGGAGGAGATGACATACAGGTATATGCTATATATAGAAGATGACATGCAGGTATATACTATATGCAGGAGGAGATGACACTCAGATATATACTATATACAGGGGAGATGACACACAGGTATATACTATATACAGGAGGAGATGACATACAGGTATATGCTATATATAGAAGATGACATGCAGGTATATACTATATGCAGGAGGAGATGACACTCAGATATATACTATATACAGGGGAGATGACACACAGGTATATACTATATACAGGAGGAGATGACATACAGGTATATACTATATATAGAAGGAGATGACATTCAGGTATATACTATATATAGGGGAGATGACACACAGCAGGTATATACTATATACAGGGGAGATGACATACAGGTATATACTATATACAGGAGATGACATACAGATGTATACTATATATAAGGGAGATGACAAACATGTATATACTGAGGTGATGAGGTGAAAATGAGAGGTGTGAGGTGAAAATGAAAAGGTGTGAGTGCAAAATGAGAGGAGTGAGGAAAAATAGTGGAGTGATCAGAAAATGACAGATGTGAGGTTGAAATGACAAGTGTTAGGGGGGAATGAGAGGAGTGAGGGAGAAAATGAGAGATGTGAGGGGGAAAATGAAAGATGTGATTGGGAAAATGAGAGGCGTGATGGGAAAATAAGAGAAGTGAGGTGCTATAACTAACCACAGATATTTACTATGCCCAGGCAACGCCGGGCTCTTCAGCTAGTAAAACAATAAAAATAAAATCAAACATACACATATTTGGTATTACCATGTTCAGAATCGCCTGATCTATAAAAAAAGGATTAACCTGATCACTAAATGGCGTAGCAAGAAGAAAAGTCAAAACGCCAAAATTACATTTTTTTGGTCGCCGCAACATTGCATTAAAATGCAGTAACGGGCGATCAAAAGAACATAGCTTCACCAAATTGGTATAATTAAAAACATCAGTTCGGCACACAAAAAATAGGCTCCCACCCAACCCCAGATCACGAAAAATGGAGACGCTACGGGTATCGGAAAATGGCGCAATTTTTTTTCACCACTTAGATAAAAAAAACTAGACATGGCAGGTCAGTTTTAGCATTTAGTGAACCTAGTACAAAAAAGCCAAACAAAAAACAAGTGTGGAATTGCACTTTTTTGCAATTTTGCCGCACTTGGAATTTTTTTCGATAGTACATGCCTGCGCAAGGCAAGATTGCCTTGTGCAGGCATGTACTACGGAGGACAGAGAATGAACTTCAATCCAATATTGCAGCCAGCATGCAGCCAGCGGGTAAGGAAAGGGTGAATCAAACACCCGAAAAACCCGCCCCTATGGCTGAAGATTGTTCCCTCCAAATTCAGGTGACAGAGTCCCTTTAATAAATCAGTCCCAATATATTCTACACTTAGTTTTCAAAAATGTAACCAAACAAATTTGCCAAGAGAATAGTTACGAGCAATGCACTTTGGTTCCCCATACTACTTCATGAGGCACTTAACTCTTCCTGAGAATCATTGCCTCCATAATACAAAATGGATTGGAGCATGCTGTGCTGATTGAAAACATCCAAAAGAGCAATGCGATTCCATAACAACCTACTGATTACATGTTTGCAAAATCAAACATGTAAACAAATATCAATATCAATAGTGCATGAAAATAATGTAGGTGGCTTAATTAACATAATTTTGATTTTCTTTTCCAAATATTTTATAAACATTTTGAAACTTTTACAATGCATTTTCATTAGATTACAATATTTTTCACAGTTGAGGGAAGTATGGGAGGAGGAGGGAGGGATGGAGAAAGGATACGGGGAGAGGAAAGATAAAATAGGTATGTATGTAACCATTTTAGAGACAGATGTCAATTACTTAATGTCTATACCTAAAAGAAAAAGAAGACAAACATACTTGTACACGCAAATTTAGCCAAAATGACGGTAGCTTACTATCCAAATCTAAAATATCTGAAGAAGTATCGGAGGCTGGAAGTACGCTATATATGAACATTATGCTAATATATATATATATATATATATATATATATATGTCTGCCTTGCCTGGGGTCACCCATAAGTGATCCCAGACTTTAACACTGGGAGAGTCTTAGAAATCCAACATTAATGGGGTACCTTCAAAAAGAACCTGAAGACTCAGCTCTTCCGACAAGCCTACAGCCTGCAGTGATCCTGAAGTTACTGAACCGCCGCACAACCTGCCCTACCCTCTCCTAGTGTTTCATCACCCATCCCCTGCAGACTGTGAGCCCTCGCGGGCAGGGTCCTCCCTCCTTATGTACCCGTGCGCCTTATTTGCTCATGTTTAATGTATTTGTCTATATTTGCCCCGTATTCACATGTAAAGCCCCATGGAATAAATGGCGCTATAAAAATGTATAATAATAATAATAATAATAATAATAAAAGTTCGGCTCAACTTAATTTTGTTTTTTTTTAAATATAAATGCCATCCAACCGCGTCATGGTGACCCTATTCAGGACGGTCCTAACCTCTAGCATTAAAACTTTAACATTTGTCAAGTGACATACATGTGGATAAGGGCTGAGAAGGCCTGAGACACAGCTAGTGGACCCGCAGCCATTGGGAACTACATGAATGTTATGTCCAGCTCAAAGAAAAGGGAGGCCACACCTTTAGTTACACAGAGTGTAAAAAAATGGAAACAAAAAAACTGGAATATAAGTTGGTATGCATGTAGTTTGTAGGGAATTCAGTCTATCTCAACCCTTATACACAGGTACTTCACTTGACATATGGTAAGATTTTAATACTAGAGGTTAGGACCGTCCTGAATAGGGTCACCATGACGTGATGGGATGGCTTTTACATTTATTTGATAAAAATTATGTTAACTAAGCACCCTATATTATTTTCATGCACTATTACTATTTATTTATTTATTTACTGCAGGGTAATTGCTTATTATGGTTTTATCTTGGATTTTGTCACTTTAGTGGCCGGTATGAACATGCGCCTACTCGCACACCAACTTACAGTATATTCCAGATCATCTCTTTAGGTTCTAGGTAACGTGTTTTCAAGTTGCAATTCAGGTTATAAATTATGCAGTGGTCTCTTAATTTTTGCCAGAGCTGTATATATACACAGTATAATATATATATATATATATATATATATATATATATATATTTATATACTAGATGGTGGCCCGATTCTAACGCATCGGGTATTGTAGAATATGTATTTATGTATGTATATAGCAGCCACATAGTATATAGCACAGGCCACGTAGTATATAGGAGCCATGTAGTATGCAGCAGACAAATACTACGTGGCCTGTGCTATATACTATGTGGCTGCTATATACATACATATTGTAGAATACCCAATGCGTTAATACAGGCCACGCAATATATAACAGTGGCTATGCAGTATATAACACAGCCACGAACTATATAACATAGCCCATGCAGTATATAGCAGCCACGCAGTATATAACACTGGCGACATAGTATATAACACAGGCCACGCAGTATATAACACTGGCCATGTAATATATAGCACAGCCCACGCAGTATATAGCAGCCACGTAGTATATAACACTGCCCACGTAGTATATAACAGTGGCCACGTAATATATAGCACAGCCCACGCAGTACATAACAAAGCCCACATAGTATATAACACTGCCTATGTAGTATATAGCAGCCACGCGGTATCTAACACAGCCCACGTAGTATACAGCAGTGTGGGCACCATATCCCTGTTAAAAAAATAATTAAAATAAAAAATAGTTATATACTCACCCTGGGATCCAGCGAAGCTCCGGCGATACGGATGCCGCCATCTTCCGTTCCCAGGATGCATTGCGAAATCACCCAGATGACTTAGCGGTCTCGCGAGACCGCTAAGTCTTCTGGGTAATTTCGCAATGAATCGCCGGAAACGGAAGATGGGGGTAGGCGCGAGCGCATCGTCGGACGACGGAGGGTGAGGATAGCAGGTTTTTTGTTTTTTTTATTATTTTTAACATTAGATCTTTTTACTATTGATGCCGCATAGGCAGCATCAATAGAAAAAAGTTGGGTACACACAGGGTTAATAGCAGCAGTTACGGAGTGCGTTACCTGCGGCATAACGCGGTCCGTTACCGCTGGCATTAACCCTGCATGAGCGGTGACTGGAGGGGAGTATGCGGGCACTGGGCACTGACTGCGGGGAGTAAGGAGCGACCATTTTCTTCCAGACTGTGCCTGTCGCTGATTGGTCGTGGCTGTTTTGCCGCGACCAATCAGCGACTTGGATTTCCATGACAGACAGAGGCCACGACCAATGAATATCCGCGACAGAAAGAAGGAAAGACAGAAAGACGGAAGTGACCCTTAGGCTGGCGTCACACTGGCGTTTTAAATGGCCGAGTGCAATGCGATAAAAAATCGCATTGCAGTCGGACCAATGTTAAGCTATGGGGCAGCTCCCAACAGCTGACTTTTTGTCGGCCGTTTTCCTCGGTCCGAGACATTCGCAGCATGCTGCGATTGTCTCGGACCGAGGAAAACTCTAGGCTCACTAGCACCCATATAAGCCTATGGGTGCGAGTGAGACAGCGCACACCACTCGGATATCATCGGAGTGCTGTGCGTTATAAGCGGACCCCAGCAATGGAGGAGATGGAGAAATTCATTTCTCCGCCTCCTCCGCAGCTGTGCTCCGATCCTCCCTGTGCGAGGGAATCGAAGCACAGACGCATGACACTCGGCTCCTGCTCTGCTGCGAGCAGGAGCCGAGTGTCATTAGCATATCGCATCCAATGATCTCACATCGGATGCAATACGCCAGTGTGACGCCGGCCTTAGACAATTTTATAGTAGATATATATATATATGTATATATATATATATATATATATAATTTAGTATATACATATTTAGTATATAGTATATACAGCTCTAGCAGAAATTAAGAGACCACTGCATAATGTTCAGTTTCTCTGATTTTTCTCTTTACAGGTATATTTTTGAGTAAAATATAAATTGTTCTTTTAGTCTGTCAACTTCTGATATGTCTCCGAATATCCAAGCAATAAATTTTGTATTTTTTTTTCTGAAAAGGAGAAATGGTCAAAATAAAAAAAAAACAGTGCTTTCAGACCTCAAATAATGCGAAGAAAACAAGTTCATAATCATTTAGAAACAACAATACTAATGTTTTATCTCATGAAGAGTTCAGAAATCAATATTTTGTGGAATAACCATGATTTTTCATCACAGCTTTCATGCGTCTTGGCATGCTTTCCACTAGTCTTTCACACTGCTTCTGGTGCAAAAATGTAAGCAGTTCTTCTTTGTTTGATGGCTTGTGACTATCCATCATCCTCTTGATTACATTCCAGAGGTTTTCAATGGGGTTCAGGTCTGGAGATTGATCTGCCCATGACAGGGTTTTGATATGGTGGTCTCTTCATTTTTGCCAGAGCTGTAGATTTTAGAATAATAGTAGATAGATGCAGTTGGACTTCTTGCAACTTGTTTGTTGCGGCCGCTGAACTCTGGGGGGTTGCAATACGACCACATTCATATGTATTGCGCTGTGTAGTGTTGAGCGATACCGTCCGATACTTGAAAGTATCGGTATCGGATAGTATCGGCCGATACCCGAAAAGTATCGGATATCGCCGATACCGATATCCGATACCAATACAAGTCAATGGGACACCAAGTATCGGAAGGTATCCTGATGGTTCCCAGGGTCTGAAGGAGAGGAAACTCTCCTTCAGGCCCTGGGATCCATATTAATGTGTAAAATAAAGAATTAAAATAAAAAATATTGATATATTCACCTCTCTGGCGGCCCCTGGACATCACTGTGGGTAACCGGCAGGCTTCTTTGTTTAAAATGAGCGCGTTTAGGACCTGAGGAATGACGTCGCGGCTTCTGATTGGTCGCGTGCCGCCCATGTGACCGCCACGCGACCAATCAGAAGCCGCGACGTCATTCCTCAGGTCCTAAATTCCTAGAATGAGGAGTTTAGTGCCTGAGAATGACGTCGCGGCTTCTGATTGGTCGCGTGGCGGTCACATGGGCGGCACGCGACCAATCAGAAGCCGCGACGTCATTCCTCAGGTCCTAAACGCGCTCATTTTAAACAAAGAAGCCTGCCGGTTACCCGCGGTGATGTCCAGGGGCCGCTGGAGAGGTGAATATATCAATATTTTTTATTTTAATTCTTTATTTTACACCTCACTATGGATCCAATACCGATACCCGATACCACAAAAGTATCGGATCTCGGTATCGGAATTCCGATACCGCAAGTATCGGCCGATACCCGATACTTGCGGTATCGGAATGCTCAACACTAGCGCTGTGATGTAGCAGTGACACCTTGCAAACTTTGGTCGCATGACCAGTGGGTAGCCCCAGGCTTAGGACACGTTCACATGTTCAGTATTTAGTCAGCATTTTCCATCAGTATTTGTAAGCCAAAACCAGAAGTGGGTGATAAATACAGACGTGGTGCATATGTTTCTATTATACTTTTCCTTTGATTGTTCCACTCCGGGTTTTGGCTTATAGATACTAATGAAAATACTGACCAAATACTGATAGTGTGAACGTGGCCTTATTGTTACATCCAATTCTATGATGTCAATCCAGGCTCCTCCATGAAATGAACTAATCATATAAATGAATAATTTCAAAAATGATCAAAAATGTACTTTATTTATTTCCTAATAGAATTACTGTAAGTCCAGATAAGTTTTCTGCATTACCGATCAGGTTTTTATGATACATATTTCTGTAATGGCTTTTTTATGTAAATAGTACATGGTGGTGACTGATAGATTTGCTGAGTAACTTGAACCTTGCTAATCTGTAGCTCTCTAATTAAATGTTCTTGGTTTTTATCTCCGATCGCCTGCTATTATACGGTGCTATGAAATATCTGGCATTACATTTAACACCTCGGCCCGTTTAGTAACCCGCAGTCTCCCCAGCACAGGCTCTCAGTAATGGAATACTCAAAGCATTTCATGATTCAGACGTGATGAGTCTCAGACAGTCATCTGACCCTCTCCGGGACTTTTCACTCCTATCTTGTGTCTGTCCATCAGTCTTTCTTGCCTACTACTTATTGCAAATATTGCAAAACTAATGCCAATGTCTGCTCGGAAGGAATAAAGGATCAGCAGCTGATAACTTTGAAGAACAACACCAAAGACAATTATTTTTCTTTTGGAGTGGTAGATATTTATTTGTCTGCTCCCATATTGTACAGTGTGTCCAAAGGCTCCTGACCTCAGTCCTGTTTAGACATCAGTTACATTGATGACATTTTTTGACCTTCAGCAGAGAAATATCATCAATGTAATCATACTTCATGGCAATATATAGCTCTCCATAGTCATGCCTGGAATATGTTGATCAGGAACATTTGCTCTTGATGATACATGGTCTATTTTGTCCTACAGGACTCCAATATATGATGGCCTCATTCTGACACAGAGCTCTGGGATTTATAATATAATTCCTAAGGGGCTGTCATAATAATAATTATTGTATTTTTAACGTGGTAGAGAAATTCATTTTATGCACTACCTAGGTTAATACGATTAATCCCCAATCCCCACAGTTTTAACCCCTTCATGACCAGGGGATTTTTCGTTTTTCCGTGTTCGTTTTTCGCTCCCCTCCTTCCCAGAGCCATAACTTTTTTATTTTTCCGTCAATTTGGCCATGTGAGGGCTTATTTTTTGCGGGACGAGTTGTACTTTTGAACGACATCATTGGTTTTAGCATGTCGTGTACTAGAAAACAGGAAAAAAATTCCAAGTGCGGTGAAATTGCAAAAAAAGTGCAATCCCACATTGGTTTTTTGTTTGGCTTTTTTGCTAGGTTCACTAAATGCTAAAAATGACCTGCCATTATGATTCTCCAGGTCATTACGAGTTCATAGACACCAAACATGACTAGGTTATTTTTTATCTAAGTGGTGAAAAAAAATTCCAAACTTTGCTAAAAAAAAAAAAAAAAAAATTGCGCCATTTTCCGATACTCGTAGCGTCTCCATTTTTCATGATCTGGGGTCGGTTGAGGGCTTATTTTTTTGCGTGCCGAGATGACGTTTTTAATGATAGCATTTCGGTGCAGATACGTTCTTTTGATCGCCCGTTATTGCATTTTAATGCAATGTCGCGGCGACCAAAAAAACGTAATTCTGGCGTTTCAAGTTTTTTTCCCGCTACGCTGTTTAGCGATCAGGTTAATACTTTTTTTTATTTGATAGATCGGGCAATTCTGAGCGCGGCGATACCAAATATGCGTAGATTTGATATTTTTTTTATTGATTTATTTTGATTGGGGCGAAAGGGGGGTGATTTAAACTTTTATGTTTTTTTTATTTTTTTCACATTTTTTTAAACTTTTTTTTTTAACTTTTGCCATGCTTCAAT
Organism: Ranitomeya imitator; assembly: GCF_032444005.1. Taxonomy (NCBI): domain Eukaryota; kingdom Metazoa; phylum Chordata; class Amphibia; order Anura; family Dendrobatidae; genus Ranitomeya; species Ranitomeya imitator. Next base: position 722,325,458 of record NC_091284.1, read on the forward strand.
AGCCTCCATGAGAGGCTAGAAGCAGGCACAAGCCGATCGGCTCTGCTACATAGCAGCGATCTGCTGATCGCTGCTATGTAGCAGAATTGCACGTGTGCTGTGAGCGCCGACCACAGGGTGGCGCTCACAGCGACGGGCAATCAGTAACCATAGAGGTCTCAAGGACCTCTATGGCTACAATGGAGACGCATCGCCGACCCCCGGACATGTGACGGGGGTCGGCGATAACGTCATTTCCGGCCGCCCGGCCGGAAGCGGTAGTTAAATGCCGCTGTCTGCGTTTGACAGCGGCATTTAACTAGTTAATAGGTGCGGGCAGATCGCGATTCTGCCCGCGCCTATTACGGGCACATGTCAGCTGTTCAAAACAGCTGACATGTCCCGGCTTTGGTGCGGGCTCACCGCGGAGCCCTGCATCAAAGCAGGGGAGCCGGCATCGGACGGTATAGTACGTCCGATGCCGGTAAGGGGTTAAGCGTACCCTAAAAACTCATTTGTTCAGACTGGCCTACCGCCTCAATGCATTAACCTAACGATCCCTGTGTGGCCTATTTATAAAAAAAACAAAAAACAATCAGGTTCCTCGCATCATGTTCTCATACACCTTATGCAGTTAATAGCCCTCTGTGTCTGTACTGCTACATACTTAGGTAGTTAACTGGTTCATGCAGCTTTACATGAACACCTGAGCCTTACACTATAGCTGGTCCGAATAACTAAAGCAATTGTTACCATCCACCTCTCGTGTCTCCCCTTTTCCCCATAGTCTGTAAGCTTGCGAGCAGGGCCCTCACTCCTCCTGGTATCTGTTTTGAACTGTATTCCTGTTATGCTGTAATGTCTATTGTCTGTACAAGTCCCCTCTATAATTTGTAAAGCGCTGTGGAATATGTTGGCGCTATATAAATAAAAATTATTATTATTATTATTATTATTTTATAAATATCTAGTGTTGTTGATTGAGATTTAAGTTGTATCAAAATAGGAAAAATACCTGCCTAGTTGAGTGGCAAAGCTCCGAATTAATATAAACATCCAAAAGAGGGAAAAGGAAGCAATATAGCCGTAAAAAATCAAATTTTATTATGACGTAATTAATACAGAATATAAAAGAATATTCATAAAAAGTTGGTACAGAGAAAATATGCAAAAGAAATCATAACCACCATACAGATAAATAATGCCAAAAAAAATTACCGTATAGAAAAAGTAGGTTTAGAAAATCTAAACAAATTTAATGACACTTCTATCCCCGGACGAAGCTATACGCGAAACGCGCGTCCGGTTGTTTCCACCGTCAGGTAATCTGTTGGCTGCTAATTTCTCCTTCTTACGATACTCTGTACCGTTAACCTATATGAGCGTTAATTGAGATAGGTTCACAGTCCTCTTTCTGATCCCCATTGTTTCCGCTTTATTGTGCATACCTCCTTCTCATCTGGTCTCTTTATAGATACTTATCTGGCACTGCATGCACTTTCTTGCAACTATGGATATTGCTGCAGAAAGAATCACCTTATTGAGATTGGCTTTATATTGCTAAAGACTATATTCTTTATATATAGGACACAGTATCCAGCGCTTTATCTATCTAAATATGGTCTATTTTGGAGGATTTATATTTATGAGGATTTATATATTTTTTCACTTTGCTCTATATGGTTTATGAGGATTATTGATGTAACCATCCAGCAAGCCTGTTTGCCATTCTTTATGCACAGCATACGCTATATTCTATATTTCCTTACCATAGTAGTTTAATTGTGATTGTATTTACTACATCTAATATTTTTTTGTCCTATACTGTGCATAAACTATTAAATTTGTTTAGATTTTCTAAACCTACTTTTTCTATACGGTAATTTTTTTTGGCATTATTTATCTGTATGGTGGTTATGATTTCTTTTGCATATTTTCTCTGTACCAACTTTTTATGAATATTCTTTTATATTCTGTATTAATTACGTCATAATAAAATTTGATTTTTTACGGCTATATTGCTTCCTTTTCCCTCTTTTGGATGTTGAGATTTAAGTTGGTTTAATGTTTAATTCACTATAGGTATGCAAAGTTATAAAATAGCAATCACCAATACTCGTCCCAGTGTTATTGATGACATACTGTCACTACTACATCTGTAGCTAACCAATGGGCACTGTGGCTCTTCCATGAACCCCAGGGTGGTGACAGTGGGGCAGTATGGTACCTGGGGAGGGTAAGGATTGGTGTGTTTTCATCTTCTGCAGTCCTACATCCTAATTAAAAGTAGAACCCAGACAAACTCTTTAAACACAAGACCAAATTAAAGTTAAAGGGATTTTCCTACTAAATACAGTAATTAACATTCTATCTGATAGGTGGCAACTTGTATGATCTCTGAGGATCTGACAACTGGGAAGTACATTTTTATTTCTCAAACTGCAGCAGTTTTTTGGGTTGTTTTTTTTTTGCCATATTAAATATTAGAAATAATACTGGATATGGTGGTTTGGCTTTGGCCATAGAAATATCCAAAGAGAAAGAGAAACTCACAGATTTTCACCCTGACTATATCATGTGTTTTAACCCTCCCATCCCACAAAATAATACATTGCGGCATTGTATATATTAAATTTAAGAGGTACATAGTAAGGTACAAACAAGGGATGAGAGATGAAGGGAAGGAGTATAGGTGCAATCATAATGCATAACCCTGGCTGCCCTCAAACAGCAGATTTTCCCTCCTGATCCTGAGTGTCCATTGACTGGATCAATATTCAGAATTTTACACATTCACCACATAATTATTTGTGCTACTTACCTCTAAAAAGCGACCGTTCTCACTGTGACCAACTCATAAGATAGGCTGTTCAGCAGATAAAAGGGGTTGTCCACTACTAGGACAACCCCTTCTCAATCTGAATTTTTTTTTCCCCTGTGAAAATAGGAACACTATAGTCACTTCCCGTGTCGGCGCCATTCCAGCTGTGTCGGCACTCGTGTTCCCGGGTCTTCAGTGCGGTTGTTATGACACGTGGTTCCCAGCGCCCAATCAGCACTGGCGTCACCATCCCCACCTTTGGACGTGTTAATACACTGTGTTCCAAATTATTATGCAAATTGGATTTAAGTGTCATAAAGATTTAATTGTTTTGTTTTTCAAATAAACTCGTGGATGGTATTGTGTTTCAAGGCTCAATGGATCACTGAAATTTTAAACGCATGTGATAATTAGTTTTCCAGGTGATTCTAATTAAAGAAAAACTACTTAAAAATGATGTTCCACATTATTAAGCAGGCCACAGGTTTCAAGTAACATGGGAAAGAAAAAGGATCTCTCTGCTGCCGAAAAGCATCAAATAGTGCAATGCCTTGGTCGCCTTGGTCAAGGGATGAAAACATTAGATATTTCCTGAAAACTTAAGCGTGATCATCATATTGTTAAGAGATTTGTGGCTGAATCTGAGCACAGACGTGTTTGTGCTGATAAAGGCATAATGAGGAAGGTTTCTGCCAGACAAATTCATTGGATTAAGAGAGCAGCTGCCAAAATACCATTACAAAGCAGCAAGCAGTTATTTGAAGCTGCTGATACCTCTGAAGTCCCTCGAACCTCAAGGTGTAGTATCCTTCAAAGGCTTGCTGTGATGCATAAACCTACTATTCGGCCACCCCTAAACAGTGCTCACAAGCAGAAACGCTTGCAGTGGGCCCAGACATACATGAAGACTTATTTTCAAACAGTATTGTTTACTGATGAGTGTCGAGCAACCCTGGATGGTCCAGATGGATGGAGCAGTGGATGGTTGGTGGATGGCCACCATGTCCCAACAAGGCTGCGACATCAGCAAGGAGGTGGAGGAGTCATTTTTTGGGCCAGAATCATGGGGAAACAGCTGGTAGGGCCCTTTAAGGTTCCTGAAGGTGTGAAAATGACCTCTGCAAAGTATATAGAGTTTCTGACAGACAACTTTATTCCATGGTATAAAAATCAGAAACGTGTTTTCAGGAGCAAAATCATCTTCATGCATGACAATGCACCATCTCATGCTGCAAAAAATACCTCTGAGTCATTGGCTGCTATGGGCATAAAAGGAGATAAACTCACAGTGTGTTAGGGCTAGCGGAACGCACCAAATAATAAGACAGATAGAGTAAGGTGCGTTCGCAGCCCGGGGTCCACCGTGCAGAGATGGAACCTGCTGCCAAGTAATGACGGACTATATGGTGGTACAATGTGAATACACACACGGGTTAACCTCACCCTGTGTGAAGGAAGCGAACCCTGTTGCGTCATAGGTCCGCGGTACCGCACCAAGAGCGCAAGCAAGGAGTCTCAGAACTCAATCCCAAGACACAGGATTTGAGTACCTAGACCTCATGCGCTCGACACCGCTACTGGGGTGTCAGAGTGACGGAAATAGAAGCACGACAGTGCATGCAGTGCCGCACTGGCGAACGCCACTAACCACCCAGGCTTGGGTCAGGAAAGTGCTGTGAAAGCACACGGCGGTCACAGCAATAAGACGCAGTACTGTGTGTTTACGTGCTGATGGCTAAGTCGGGCGCTAGATAGCAATCCTTCATTCGCAACCAGTCAACAACACTAGGAATGGGAATGATTTAGAAGCTGTCATCTATCGACATACATCCATCAACACACACACATTATCAAGTCTATACTAGCGCATGGCCGTGCGGTCATGCGCAGCTTATATAGTTGCAGCACGTTCAGGACCTTCCAATAAAGGACCAATGGGAAGCTGCTACCGAAGTTTTGCACTTTCATGACCTCCCTGGAGGACCAATGGGATGTGCTGCAGTACCTGAGCATGTGACCCTCGATCTCCAACGGGAGATCTTGCCCTGGGCATACTCAGAAAGAGAAAAGCAGGACTTAGTCCCAAAAGCATCCGCTCACCGCTGTCCAACACTGACTTCAAAGGCAGAAGCAGGAAAAGCAGCAGTAACTCTTTGTACAGAGTGGGACTGAGCAAGACGCTGGGACCGACGTCTCCGCTGAGCAGACTCCACTGTGGCTGGAGAAGAATGGGAGACCACAGCGGAGATGGCTCAAGATTCCCCCTGTGCAGAAGCGGGAACTCGACACCTAACACCGTGTGGCCATCATCTTCCACTGACCTCAACCCTATAGAAAACCTTTGGAGTATCATCAAGCAAAAGATCTATGAGGGTGGGAGGCAGCTCACATCAAAACAGCAGCTCTGGGAGGCGATTCTGACTTCATGCAAAGAAATACAAGCAAAAACTCACAAATTAGCATTTTCAGTTCTTTAAAACATATCAAATGTTTAGAAATTCTACTGTGCCTAATAATTTGGAACAGTGCATTTTGAGTTTGTATTCATTTTGGAGATTATACTGTTATCATTGGGAAGTTTCTTCAATAAAATACTCTAAGGGTTGATGACTTTTATTAGACTGACTGTCATTTGCACTGACCATTTAGGAAAATCCGAGAAAAATGTAATTTGCATAATAATTTGGAACATGGTGTAATCAAGAGGGGTTGAAAGCTGCTGCTGACCGTTCACTTCCTCTTGATACGTCTGAAGATGGGGACGGTGACGCCATCGCTGATTGGGTGCTGGGAATCACATGTCATAACAACCGCACTGGAGACCCGGGAACACGATGCCGATACCACTGGAATGGCACCGACACGGGAAGTGACTATAAGTGTTTATATTTTCACAGGGGTAAACATTCAGATTGAGAAGGGGTTGTCCTAGTAGTGGACAACCCCTTTATTAGTTCTTGCATTCAAGAAGCCTTGTCTCCTCTGGAGATTGAACTTTTCTTTCTCCAGATGTAGGGAATGGTCTCTTGCCTTTTGAGGAGGTTTTTCATGAAACAGCCTTTAACCATATTTTATGTATGTGCCGTTTATGTACTTGTACACATAAATCAAGAAAGGCAGTACTGGGCCACTGGCCATAAGGCGAGGCCGACATGACAGGGTGACGTGGGAAGATAGGGAGCTGACAGGGATATGGGGTTGTTAAGTTTTTCCCTAATGGGGTTAATATTACATGCTGGGAAGGTAATGGGTTCAGTTATAGAAGAAGGAGGGGTTGGAGGAGGAATTACAGGGGGGACATTGTAAGAAGGGGCAGACATCTTAGTAGAGCAACTATTTTGAGTACTCACCTTTGTGACAAGAAGCTCCCACCCACCCTCCTTTTTTTACTTGTGGATCAGGCCACAGCCTGTTTATAAGGAACACCCCCTTTCTCTTTATTTAAAGGGGCTTTAAGGGCATTATCGTTAAAGGAACCTATGTTTCATATAATAATTGTCATGGCGGCGCGGAAAGGGGGAGGGTCCTCGAAGTTGGTGAAATGTGGAAATGGCAGATTGGTGGTGGGGGATCTTGAAAGGTCCTGGACTCCCCCTGGGGGAATTTAATTGGATGGGGTTTGTTTGGATAATCCTGTGGAGGAGATACCTAAGGTTCTTGTGGATAGGTCTTTTGGTTTGGCCAGGTTAGTCATTATCTGCCTCTGAGCTGGTGCATAGCGGCTGGGGGTAAGACTTAACCAGAGGGACCAAAAGTTGGGTTTTTTGGATATTTGAGGCTTACATCGTTGGGGCTTCGAGGACCACCCCCCTTTCCTCGGGAGGTTATTGTTTTGATATGTTTTGTATTCAATGTTAATAAAGGCTGCTGTGGCCATTTAAATCCAATATGTCTAATGTGTTTATTGGGGAGGAATTTTATTTAGTGTTAAGGGATTGGACATTTTTAGTGTTTCGTTAAGGAGTGGAGGATCAAGGGGTCGTTATTGAAGCTCACCTGAGTCACGTATACCCTTATGTCATGTCCCCCCTTAACCATCTCTTCTTAAGATTAAATTAATGTAATTCTTTTAATCTTGCCTCATAACTGAGATCACCCATGCCTCTTATTAGTTATGTGGTTCTTCACTGTACCCTCTAACTCCAGAACATATTCCAAATGAAGTCGTAGTAATGCTTTGCAAAGTGGTAGTATTATGTCCCTTCACCGTGAGTTCACACCTCTTTTTATACATGATAACATCCTACAAATCTTAAATGCCACTGACTGAAATTCTGTAGTAGAATAAATTCAGCTCAATGATGTAAAATCTTCAGCTTTATTTGTATATGATTAAAACATCTTCACATACATCATTAGTTCATAAATAAGAACATCAATGTGTTTCCGGTGCACTCAGCACCCTTTCTTATGATGTCCTGATGATGGTTGTACACCATGAGTAAGGACGCCGAGTGCACCAGAAACGCGTTGTTCTTTTATCCGTGGACTAATGATGTATGTGAAGATGTTTCCACTCTCTCCACATTAAACACACATGCACGCACAGTAGAACTGAATGTGCATGTGTACAGAGACTAAGAGAGATAGCTGTTGGCTGTTGGTATTTGGCTAGAGGTGATCTTAGCTGTTTGGGCTCCTTTTTGGCTTTTATTCTAAGTCATATTGCAAAGCTTGTTAAAGGGTTGATTATGACCTTTAGAATTGCTACATTCAATAGGTGGCACTAGAGTTCAAGTCCTCTCCCTTTCTGAGAGGGTAATTTGCATGTTTAATTTCCCAAAGGAGTATTGCAAGGCTTATAAGCCTCCTCACATTGGCATGCCAGTCTAGGTATGTGACTCTCAACAAGAGAAACTTTACCCCTAAGTTGGGCACCTTTAGAGAGCTATATGAGAAAAGCAGCGCCACTCTTATCCATCGGAAATATCTTGTTTGCAGCTCAGCACTAATCAAGAAATATGGGGCTGACCTGTGAACAAGATGTAGCCCATGGAAGCACATGCTGCTGCTTCTAGAAATCTATCTTTTTACTACAGGACCACAGATAACGGTGAAAATGACTGTTGTCATGTGAATTTACTAATTTACAAACAATCAGCATTTATGGTTAAGGCTATGTTCACATAGTTTAACCCAACATGTTTAAATATAGCCTAGATCTGTGGCACTTCCATAATAATTATTAACCCAAAAATTAGAAAGAGGAAGCAAAAGATGTCATAAAATTGTAAAGTTTATTGATACAAAATAAATGAAACCAGTAAAAAATGATAAATAATATAGGGACACAAATGCAAAAGAAGCCACTTTTTACAGGAATACAGCGATTGTAATAACACTATGAAAAATTCATCTAGGGTGCTAAATCCATTAAGGCTCTATTAGATTATTGTATAAAAACACAAAAATATATAGGTATATATGGAGTTGACATACAACTTCCACCAATGAGAAGCCTACCACAGGAAAAAAACATGAAAAAGAAATGTACAATCTGCACTTAAAGTAAATTAATAGCGTATACTATGTCGCCCTTCACTCAAGTAACAGGTTTCACTGATATATCATGAAATTTAGCACACTCAAAAATACACTAAAAAAATTACAATTCAATAAGGTCCCATATTTCCATATGTACAGTATGTCAATGGGGTAAGTCCCCTTTAAGTGTCATAATCAAATGGGCCAGTAAAAGAAGCAATATTTAGAGTGAATGCATTACAAATAATCAAGCAGATAGCTTTAATGTAACATGTGCAAATTGCAACAATAATTACAAGAAAACAAAGAAGTGGATGCTAAAAAGATGCAGACATGGAAAAATAAACCTGGTGTATTACCTGCAGGCGGCTGACAGACCCCGACGCTCGTTTTGCGTGTAGCTTTGTCCAGGGGAGACACATCCTCTTCATGGTGTTTGGTTAGTGGTGCTTCTTGCTTAATGGTCTTGCAGCCTCTGTGGCCTTTCAGAAAACGTGTGGATATACTGACAGACCATGTGACATTAGATTGCACACAGGTGGACATCCTTTCACTAAGCATGTGACTTATGAAGGTAATTGCTTGCACCAGAAATTTTTAGGGGCTTCATAGCAAAAGGGTCAATACATATGACCTTGCCAATTTTAAGTTATTGGATCCCATAAATTGAATTTTTGCCTATACTTTTCTCACCTCACTCACCAACTTAGACTACTTAGCGGTCATTTATCACACACAAATCAGATTACAAAAATATTTAAACACAGGTTGTAATTAGTGATGAGCGAGTATACTCGTTGCTTGGAACACGCTCGAGTAGTCTCTGAGTATTTGTGACTGCTCGGAGATTTCGTTTTCCTTGCTGCAGCTGCATGATTTGCGGCTACTAGACAGCATGATTACATGTAGGGATTCCCTAGCAACCAGGCAACCAACCAACATGTACTCAGCCTGGCTAGTAGCCGCAAATCATGCAGCTGTGTCAACAAAAACTAAATCTCCGAGCAGTAACAAATACTCGGAGACCTCCCGAGCGTGTTCCGAGCTACACAAATACTTGGAGACCGCCCGAGCGTGTTCCGAGCTACACAAATACTCGGAGACCGCCCGAGCGTGTTCTGGGCTACACAAATACTCGGAGACCGCCCGAGCGTGTTCTGGGCTACACAAATACTCGGAGACCGCCCGAGCGTGTTCTGGGCTACACAAATACTCGGAGACCGCCCGAGCGTGTTCTGGGCTACACAAATACTCGGAGACCGCCCGAGCGTGTTCTGGGCTACGAGTATGTTCGCTCATCACTAGTTGTAACAAAACAGGTAAAAAACCAAGGGGGGATACTTTTGCAAGCTACTGTATATCTAGTTGAGGTGGGCTACAAGATGTAGTTGAATAAGTCTTGGTGCCCACCTCCAATAAATATTTATGGCAGAAACTGATGCGCAACATAGCACACTGTGACTAAGTCTGCACCGATATAGACAATGGCCCCCTCAGTGTATACACCCGAATCCTATTTTGCGGGCTTCGGATGTTTGCCCCAACAGAGTTACTGAATGTATTCTAAAACGCCATGTTAACATGGCCTAGCCCCTTTTAATCTGCACTCTCTAAATCATTGCTGGAGCTGCCAGCAGAGGTCCTCACTAATGGTACATGGTAGGCAGAAGAGACCTGCAGCGCCCCATATAGGATCAAGGGAAAAGGAGCCTGCGTAATTAATTAGTGCAAAATGTATTGCTTATACATAACATATACATGATATATGCTACGTGTCATATTATTGCTAGAATCATCTTAATGTATATACTGCTGATATTATGTTTCCTGTCTAACAGAAATGATACAATCTTTTCCTCAATGGACACTGCAATCCCAATCGGGGGCAGGTGCACAAACACTGAGGGCAATTTTAACTTACTAGCATGTTTTTAGACGGTGCAAGGAGATCGGACCACCAGAGGAGACAGAGGAGAATACCTACTTTGTATGTCGTGGCTGTTGGGATCATTCACAGTTATAGATGTCAATGTTGCAGTGACTTGTCAGCTAGAGTCTGCATGTCACTCCTTCTGCTCCATAGTTTTTCCATTTTTTTGTTTACAGAAATAATTTCATTCCAAGAACATTTCATCAGGTCTCATTTCCCTTTGTGTTCTGTACTTTAATAATTTTGCGCTGCAGGAATGAGTCTCGTATGGTTCCATCTACGTCCTATGTCACCTATTTTATAACGCTTGTATACCTTTGACTTTATATGTACATTACTACTGTGTTTTACCAAACAGACATTTTTTTACTTAAAGGGAATTTGTCAGCAGGTGTGTGCTATGTGACTGCTGTGACCTGAACTCTCAACTCCCATGAAGTGACGCCACACCATAACTGCTTTATTATATGGAAAGATTTAAACAAGACTTTCATCTTTACGTGGCTTAAGATTATGGTCGAAGCTCAAAAACCAGGCATTATTTTGCCAACAACTGGGTGTAGGGAGATTATCTTCCTTCCAGTCTCCCGGTGCAGGTTTCTTCACCACCAAAATGTCCACCCATCCTGCAGCTGCAATTTAAACATTCAACATAAACGGGGAGGGAGGGCGGGAACAGGTCCGGGTGACTGAAGAGACCGGCTGTTCTGCCGGTCACCTGATCCACATCATCATGGGGTGGGGACAGCCCCCTGAGGCGTGGTCAAGCCTCTGCCAGCGTCACTGCGTGGGAGACCATAATAACCTGAAAAGGGGGCCCAGCAGTCAGGGGACAGTGGCCACTCAAGCCGCAGTGTCCTTCAAATCTGACAGCATCACCAAGCAGGAACAATTACCTTTATTCCAGCGATGCGTCACTTAGATTATTGGGTGCAGCAGTTGTGATAGTCACGCTTTTCTCTGCTGCATATCTAGCAGAGCTCAGAATGTTGAGCTGTGTATGACCCCCCACAGCTCAATGTATGGTGACAGCTACTAATCAGTTCTGGTGGTATAATTGGACTAGGAGGCACAAGGCATCTTGTCTTGTAGTGATAATCTCCTGCTGATAAAACACTGATTGTTTTGAAAAAGCAAGGCACAGCCAGTAAGTGACACATTGCTGGTATCAGGGTCTCAGACACTACATCAAGGTGCTCTCAGATTACATCGCAAAAATCTGATGACAGACCTGCTACGTATTTTGGCAAAAAAAATAGGTTTTGCAGCAATTAGATGACCAGGTTGTCTGTATTTCTACCACACTTCAAAACATGCTGTTAGTTTATCTGGTCGCCCTATAAGCTCAGGACAATCTGAGAACAGGGCGATGTTATATGCTGGCACTATGTAAGCAGCAGCAAGTAAAGGCACAGATATAACGTACTGTACGTAAAAGGGTCGTCCGGTGGAGCTGAACTGCACAGCTCTGTTCAATCTGTTGTGGTCGAATGCTACGGCTCATGATGAGATGAGTGCTGAGAAGTACTGATGAGAGGACCCATGGGAGTTCGGGTTCTGGTACCCAACTGAATTTTATGTACAAAGTTCGATTCGGGTACCAGAACTTCACCCAAACTTGAACATGAACCCCGACCCCATTGAAATGTATAGGGAACGGAACTTCGCAGATGCAAAATGCTCTCTTCTCTTTAAAGTTCGGTTTCGCTCATCTCTACTGAGACATGAAATCTACAGAACAGGGGGTCAGCGTATTGTGCGGCTCAGTGTGACTACTGCAAGACTTCAGGATTTTTGTTGAATTCTAATAGTGATGTAAAAAAATTAAAATAATCACCCCAAAAAATCTTTAAAAATATGTTTTTCATACAAATTTGATTTAAACAGCAAGTCGTTTGTAGATGACACATTCCTTCAGAAAGAGTTGCTCCATCTTCATGGTACAGAATTACATTCCTCCCCGACCTCCCAGCTTTCATATTGCCGGGGCAATGGCGCTACTAATTTATTAACAGTTTGCGCCAATTGGCATAGTTGTGCGCTGAACCGAACTGTGCCCCTTTGTTAATGATTTATTAGGGATCTTTGATTCTGCAGCATTGGAGGAACGCAGCAGGCCAGATCTGGAGCTAACAGCATGCTCCAGCAATCCCGGCCTACTTCAGAGCAGTTCTTACAAGCTGAATAGGAAAGAGCTTGTAAGAGCTGCACATATTTGGCTGGTAGACAGCAGCAGTGGTCAGTCTCTGTAACAGCTAATGTGGCCCTGGTATAAGAAGCAGACAAGTTGGAGATTAAGCAATACAATGTACCGTATGTGTATCACGTATCCACAGCTTGCGTGCAATAACCCCATGATGGGTAAGCAGCACCATTCTATAGTCAGGTCTCTCTTCTTCTGCCGTCTCCCCAGGGGGCTTATATTTAGGTTTGTCCCTCTACTTTTTGACTCATCTCCTGACATCCTCCTAGTATTTTTATTTTCATACGTTACTGCTCTCATTGGCTGCACTGTTACTTCATTGTCTTCTCTAATTATCAGAGTTATATGCTGTAATGTTTGTGATTCAGCACCAAGGAAATATATGAAAACGAGAGTTACTGGATGGTTTTCTAAACATTTTACCCAGAGGCAAATAAGAGCCTTTCTTTACCTGATCATCTGAGCACACAAGTGCGGGATCTGATGGAGTGCTGCAATATATAATGACATCCGCATGCTGAAGCAGATCATTCTGTGTGAGGCCATCATTATATTGTAAACTGCTTTCCTTCATCTGAGGCGTGCAGCCGGAACTCACCCTGGCGTAGACACCCGCGGCTAACGGTATTCTATCATTTTACAATACAAGGTACAGGTAGATGAATTAATATGGATGAATAAATGATAGATAGATAGATAGATAGATAGATAGATAGATAGATAGATAGATAATAGATAGATGATAGATAGATAGATAGATAGATAGATAGATAGATAGATAATAGATAGATGATAGATAGATAGATAGATAGATAGATAGATAGATAGATAGATAGATAGATAGATAGATAGATAATAGATAGATAGATAGATAGATAGATAGATAGATAGATGATAGATAGATAGATAGATAGATAATAGATAGATAATAGATAGATAGATAATAGATAGATAGATAGATAGATAGATAGATAGATAGATAGATAGATAGATGATAGATAGATAGATGATAGATAGATGATAGATAGATAGATAGATAGATAGATAGATAGATAGATAGATACCAAATAGAGAAAAGAAGGCAGCTCTCCAAGTCCTTTTCAAGGTGAAAACATGTGTAGTTTATTCAAACCCACATCTCTGTGCAACGTTTCGGCTCACACCAGGGGTATGTTTCCACGTTCAGGAAAGGCTGCGTGTTTGACGCTGCGTAGAGCTGAAGCGTCAAACACGCAGCGTCCAGATGTTACAGCATAGTGGAGGGGATTTCATGAAATCCCGTCTCCACTATGCATTAAAAGACGCATGCGGCAGACCCGCGAAAACGCGCATGCGGCGCGTCTTTTAAGAACGCAGCATGTCCTTGCAGTGCATAAACAACGCAAGGACAACGCAGGTGACCTGCCAGTGACCTCAGGTGCAGATTTGGTCAGGATTTTACCTGCATAAAATCCTGACCAAATCCTGATGCAATCCTGAACATGGACACATACCCTGAGCCTTTCTCAAGCCTGAGGCAGCTATTAACCCTGTGTGACCAACTTTTTTACTATTGATGCTGCCTATGCAGCATCAATAGCAAAAAGATCTAATGTTAAAAATAATAAAAAAAAAAAATCATTATATACTCACCTTACGGCACCTTTCACGCTCCTCCCAACGCTCCGTGCATTGCGATCTCGCGAGATGATGACATAGCGGTCTCGCGAGACCGCTACATCATCATCTCGCGAGACCGCAATGCACTCTTGAGACCGGAGCGCGCGAGGAGCGTCGGTAAACGCTTCCTGGATCCAGAGGCCAACGGAAGATGAGTATATAACTATTTTTTTATTTTAATTCTTTTTTTTTAACAGGGATATGATTCCCACATTGCTATATACTACGCGCGCTGGGCAATATATTACGTGGGCTGTGCAATATACTATGTGGGCTGTGCAATATACTGCGCGGGCTGGGCAATATACTACATGGGCTGTGCAATATACTACGCGGGCTGGGCAATATACTACGCGGGCTGGGCAATATACTACGTAACTGGGCAATATACTACGGGGGCTGTGCAATATACTACGCACGCTGGGCAATATACTTCGCGCGCTGGGCAATATACTACGCGGGCTGGGCACTATACTACACGGGCTGTGCAATATACTACGTGGGCTGTGCAATAAACTATGCGGGCTGGGCAATATACCACGCAGGCTGGGCAATGTACTACGCGGGCTGTGCAATATACTACGCGTGCTGGGCAATATACTATGCGGGCTGGGCAATATACTACGCGGGCTGGGCAATATACTACATGACTGGGCAATATACTACGTGACTGGGCAATATACTACGTGGCTGGGCAATATACTACGTGGCTGGGCAATATACTACGTGGCTGGGCAATATACTACGTGGCTGGGCAATATACTATGTGGCTGGGCAATATACTATGTGGCTGGGCAATATACTATGTGACTGGGCAATATACTATGTGGCTGGGCAATATAGTATGTGACTGGGCAATATACTACGTGACTGGGCAATATACTACGTGACTGGGCAATATACTATGTGACTGGGCAATATACTATGTGGCTGGGCAATATACTATGTGACTGGGCAATATACTATGTGGCTGGGCAATATACTATGTGACTGGGCAATATACTATGTGACTGGGCAATATACTATGTGGCTGGGCAATATACTATGTGGCTGGGCAATATACTATGTGGCTGGGCAATATACTATGTGACTGGGCAATATACTATGTGGCTGGGCAATATACTATGTGGCTGGGCAATATACTACGTGGCTGGGCAATATACTACGTGGCTGGGCAATATACTACGTGGCTGGGCAATATACTATATGCATATAGGAGGACAACGGGAGTTTTTAGAAAAAGATACATATTTATTAGAAAACTAGTAAAAAGATTCACACACAAATTAAAAAACACCAATGAAAAATACCAGAGGTACATACATGTAGATATATAAAGTGTAGACCAAATGTAACCGTACTAAATATGACACAAATAAGATCCTAAATCTCCTAAGCGACCCCCAGGAGCGGAGAAAAATACCCCCTAGTGGCAAAGCAACCTACACACCCCACGTCCTGCAAGTATAGCCACTGTGGCTGTGTGCATGTGGGAAGGTAATGAAACGCGCGTCGGGGGTAGCGCCCAATCCAGGGGGCATTTTCATGTGGTAAGATCCTTGGTCTATGTGGGGTCCCAGGAGAGAGATTTCTACAGCTATTATCGGTGTCAGATTTATATGGTTCCCTGGGACACACTTCATCTCCACCCTTGTTTGCGGTAGGATGTGTCTCCCTTTGTTGCATTCATTACCTTCCCACAGGCACACAGCCTCAGTGGCTATACTTGCAGGACGTGGGGTGTGTAGGTTGCTTTGCCATTAGGGGGTATTTTTCTCCGCTCCTGGGGGTCGCTTAGGAGATTTAGGATCTTATTTGTGTCATATTTAGTACGGTTACATTTGGTCTACACTTTATATATCTACATGTATGTACCTCTGGTATTTTTCATTGGTGTTTTTTAATTTGTGTGTGAATCTTTTTACTAGTTTTCTAATAAATATGTATCTTTTTCTAAAAACTCCCGTTGTCCTTCTGTATGCATATCGTTATATGGGGAGTAGCTTGTGAAGTGAGCCGAGATATGTTCTCTGGCCACTGTTCTATTATGAGTCTGGGTTTATTTGGTGTGCAATATACTATGTAGCTGGGCAATATTCTACGTGACTGGGCAATATAGTACGTGACTGGGCAATATAGTACGTGACTGGACAATATACTACGTGGCTGGGCAATATACTACGTGGGCTGTGCAATATACTACGTGGACATGCATATTCTAGAATACCCAATGCGTTAGAATCGGGCCACCATCTAGTCTACTATATAATCGTCTAATTCTGTCTCTTTGTCTGTAACGGAAATCCCACGTCGCTGATTGGTCGCCACATAGTTCACTCACGTTTACTGAACACGTTCAGTCAGTCAATCTGGTGTACAAAAATATTTTGGGTTGATATTGTTAACAAATATATTATAGTGTCGATGTACTTCTTTCATCCGATGATTTATTTAACCCCTTCATGACCCAGCCTATTTTGACCTTAAAGACCTTGCCGTTTTTTGCAATTCTGACCAGTGTCCCTTTATGAGGTAATAACTCAGGAACGCTTCAACGGATCCTAGCGGTTCTGAGATTGTTTTTTCGTGACATATTGGGCTTCATGTTAGTGGTAAATTTAGGTCAATAAATTCTGCGTTTATTTGTGATAAAAACGGAAATTTGGCGAAAATTTTGAAAATTTCGCAATTATCACATTTTGAATTTTTATTCTGTTAAACCAGAGAGATATGTGACACAAAATAGTTAATAAATAACATTTCCCACATGTTTACTTTACATCAGCACAATTTTGGAAACAAAATTTTTTTTTGTTAGGAAGTTATAAGGGTTAAGGGTTAAAATTTGACCAGCGATTTGTCATTTTTACAACGAAATTTACAAAACCATTTTTTTTAGGGACCACCTCACATTTGAAGTCAGTTTGAGGGGTCTATATGGCTATATGGCTGAAAATACCCAAAAGTGACACCATTCTAAAAACTGCACTCCTCAAGGTACTCAAAACCACATTCAAGAAGTTTATTAACCCTTCAGGTGCTTCACAGCAGCAGAAGCAACATGGAAGGAAAAAATGAACATTTAACTTTTTAGTCACAAAAATTATCTTTTAGCAACAATTTTTTTATTTTCCCAATGGTAAAAGGAGAAACTGAACCACGAAAGTTGTTGTCCAATTTGTCCTGAGTACGCTGATACCTCATATGTGGGGGTAAACCACTGTTTGGGCGCACGGCAGGGCTTGGAAGGGAAGGAGCGCCATTTGACTTTTTGAATCAAAAATTGGCTCCACTCTTTAGCGGACACCATGTCACGTTTGGAGAGCCCCCGTGTGCCTAAAAATTGGAGCTCCCCCACAAGTGACCCCATTTTGGAAACTAGACGCCCCAAGGAACTTATCTAGATGCATAGTGAGCACTTTGAACCCCCAGGTGCTTCACAAATTAATCCGTAAAAAGTACTTTTTTTTCACAAAAAAATTCTTTTAGCCTCAATTTTTTCATTTTCACATGGGCAACAGGATAAAATGGATCCTAAAATGTGTTGGGCAATTTCTCCTGAGTACACCAATACCTCACATGTGGGGGTAAACCACTGTTTGGGCACATGGTAAGGCTCGGAAGGGAAGGAGCGCCATTTGACTTTTTGAATGAAAAATTATTTCCATCGTTAGCGGACACCATGTCGCGTTTGGAGAGCTCCTGTGTGCCTAAACATTGGCGCTCCCCCACAAGTGACCCCATTTTGGAAACTAGACCCCCCAAGGAACTTATTTAGATGCCTAGTGAGCACTTTAAACCCTCAGGTGCTTCACAAATTGATCTGTAAAAATGAAAAAGTACTTTTTTTTCACAAAAAAATTCTTTTCGCCTCAATTTTTTCATTTTCACATGGGCAGTAGGGTAAAATGGATCATAAAATTTGTTGGGCAATTTCTCCCGAGTACGTCGATACCTCATATGTGGGGGTAAACCACTGTTTGGGCACTCGGCAGGGCTCGGAAGGGAAGGCGCGCCATTTGACTTTTTGAATGGAAAATTAGCTCCAATTGTTAGCGGACACCATGTCGCGTTTGGAGAGCCCCTGTGTGCCTAAACATTGGAGCTCCCCCACAAGTGTCCCCATTTTGGAAACTAGACCCCCCAAGGAACTTATCTAGATGCATATTGATCACTTTAAACCCCCAGGTGCTTCACAGAAGTTTATAACGCAGAGCCATGAAAATAAAAAATAATTTTTCTTTCCTCAAAAATGATTTTTTAGCCTGGAATTTCCTATTTTGCCAAGGATAATAGGAGAAATTGGACCCCAAATATTGTTGTCCTGTTTGTCCTGAGTACGCAGATACCCAATATGTGGGGGTAAACCACTGTTTGGGCGCACGGCAGGGCTCGGAAGGGATGGCACGCCATTTGGCTTTTTAAATGGAAAATTAGCTCCAATCATTAGCGGACACCATGTCACGTTTGGAGAGCCCCTGTGTGCCTAAACATTGGAGATCCCCCAGAAATGACACCATTTTGGAAACTAGACCCCCAAAGGAACTAATCTAGATGTGTGGTGAGGACTTTGAACCCCCAAGTGCTTCACAGAAGTTTATAACGCAGAGCCATGAAAAAAAAAAAAAAATTATTTTCTCAAAAATGATCTTTTAGCCTGCAATTTTTTATTTTCCCAAGGGTAACAGGAGAAATTTGACCCCAAAAGTTGTTGTCCAGTTTCTCCTGAGTACGCTGATACCCCATATGTGGGGGTAAATCACTGTTTGGGCACATGCCGGGGCTCGGAAGTGTAGTAGTGACGTTTTGAAATGCAGACTTTGATGGAATGCTCTGTGGGCGTCACGTTGCGTTTGCAGAGCCCCTGATGTGGCTTAACAGTAGAAACCCCCCACAAGTGACCCCATTTTGGAAACTAGACCCCCAAAGGAACTTATCTAGATGTGTGGTGAGCACTTTGAACCCCCAAGTGCTTCATAGAAGTTTATAATGCAGAGCCGTGAAAATAATAAATACGTTTTCTTTCCTCAAAAATAATTATTTAGCCCAGAATTTTTTATTTTCCCAAGGGTTACAGAAGAAACTGGACCCCAAAAGTTGTTGTCCAGTTTCTCCTGAGTACGCTGATATCCCATATGTGGGGGTAAACCACTGTTTGGGCACATGCCGAGGCTCGGAAGTGAAGTAGTGACGTTTTGAAATGCAGACTTTGATGGAATGCTCTGTGGGCGTCACGTTGCGTTTGCAGAGCCCCTGATGTGGCTTACCAGTAGAAACCCCCCACAAGTGACCGCATTTTGGAAACTAGACCCCGAAAGGAACTTATCTAGATGTGTGGTGAGCACTTTGAACCCCCAAGCGCTTCATAGAAGTTTATAATGCAGAGCCGTGAAAATAATAAATACGTTTTCTTTCCTCAAAAATAATTATTTAGCCCAGAATTTTTTAATTTTCCCAAGGGTAACAGGAGAAATTTGACCACAATATTTGTTGTCCAGTTTCTCCTGAGTATGGTGATACCCCATATGTGGGGGTAAACTACTGTTTGGGCACATGCCGGGGCTTGGAATTGAAGTAGTGACGTTTTGAAATGCAGACTTTGATGGAATGCTCTGCGGGCGTCACGTTGCGTTTGCAGAGCCCCTGATGTGCCTAAACAGTAGAAACCCCCCACAAGTGACCCCATTTTGGAAACTAGACCCCAAAAGGAACTTATCTAGATGTGTGGTGAGCACTTTGAACCCCCAAGTGCTTCATAGAAGTTTATAATGCAGAGCCGTGAAAATAATAAATACGTTTTCTTTCCTCAAAAATAATTATTTAGCCCAGAATTTTTTATTTTCCCAAGGGTTACAGGAGAAATTGGACCCCAAAAGTTGTTGTCCAGTTTCTCTTGAGTACGCTGATACCCCATGAGTGGGGGTAAACCACTGTTTGGGCACACGTCGGGGCTCAGAAGGGAAGTAGTGACTTTTGAAATGCAGACTTTGATGGAATGGTCTGCGGGTGTCACGTTGCGTTTGCAGAGCCCCTGGTGTGCCTAAACAGTAGAAACCCCCACAAGTGACCCCATTTTAGAAATTAGACCCCCCAAGGAACTTATCTAGATATGTGGTGAGCACTTTGAACCCCCAAGTGCTTCACAGACGTTTACAACGCAGAGCCGTGAAAATAAAAAATCATTTTTCTTTCCTCAAAAATTATGTTTTAGCAAGCATTTTTTTTGATTCACAAGGGTAACAGGAGAAATTGGACCCCAGTAATTGTTGCGCAGTTTGTCCTGAGTATGCTGGTACCCCATATGTGGGGGTAAACCACTGTTTGGGCACACGTCAGGGCTCGGAAGTGAGGGAGCACCATTTGACTTTTTGAATACGAGATTGGCTGGAATCAATGGTGGCGCCATGTTGCGTTTGGAGACCCCTGATGTGCCTAAACAGTGGTAACCCCTCAATTCTACCTCCAACACTAACCCCAACACACCCCTAACCCTAATCCCAACTGTAGCCATAACCCTAAACACAACCCTAACCGCAACACACCCCTAACCACAACCCTAACCCCAACACACCCCTAACCATAACCACAACCCTAATTCCAACCCTAACCCTAAGGCTATGTGCCCACGTTGCGGATTCGTGTGAGATATGTTCGCACCATTTTTGAAAAATCCGCGGGTAAAAGGCACTGCGTTTTACCTGCGGATTTTCCGTGGATTTCCAGTGTTTTTTGTGCGGATTTCACCTGCGGATTCCTATTGAGGAACAGGTGTAAAACGCTGCGGAATCCGCACAAAGAATTGACATGCTGCGGAAAATACAACGCAGCGTTTCCGCGTGGTATTTTCTGCACCATGGGCACAGCGGATTTGTTTTCCATATGTTTACATGGTACTGTAAACCTGATGGAACATTGCTGCGAATCCGCAGCCAAATCCGCACCGTGTGCACATAGCCTAATTCTAAAGGTATGTGCACACGCTGCGGAAAACGCTGCGGATCCGCAGCAGTTTCCCATGAGTTTACAGTTCAATGTAAACCTACGGGAAACAAAAATCGCTGTGCCCATGCTGCGGAAAAACTGCACGGAAACGCAGCGGTTTACATTTCGCAGCATGTCACTTCTTTGTGCGGATTCCGCAGCGGTTTTACAACTGCTCAAATAGAAAATCGCAGTTGTAAAACCGCAGTGAAATGCGGAGAAAAACCGCGGTAAATCCGCCATAAATCCGCAGCGGTTTAGCACTGCGGATTTATCAAATCCGCAGCGGAAAAATCCGCAGAGGACCAGAATACGTGTGCACATACCGAAACCCTAACCCTAGCCCTAACCCTAACCCTACCCCTAGCCCTAACCCTACCCCTACCCCTAGCCCTAACCCTAACCCTACCCCTAGCCCTGACCCTAGCCCTAACCCTACCCCTAACCCTAACCCTAACCCTACCCCTAACCCTAACCCTATTCTAACATTAGTGGAAAAAAAAAATTTTCTTTATTTTTTTATTGTCCCTACCTATGGGGGTGACAAAGGGGGGGGGTCATTTATTATTTTTTTTATTTTGATCACTGAGATAGATTATATCTCAGTGATCAAAATGCACTTTGGAACGAATCTGCCGGCCGGCAGATTCGGCGGGCGCACTGCGCATGCGCCCGCCATTTTGGAAGATGGCGGCGCCCAGGGAGAAGACGGACGGGACCCCGGCTGGATCGGTAAGTATGATGGGGTGGGGGGGACCACGGGGGGGGATCGGAGCACGGGGGGGGAATCGGAGTGCGGGAGGGGTGGAACGGAGCACGGGGGGCGTGGAACGGAGCACGGGGGGGCTGGAACGCAGCACGGGGGGGTGGAACGGAGCACCGGGGGGGGTGGATCGGAGTGCAGGGGGGGTGATTGGAGCACGGGGGGGTGATTGGAGCACGGGGGGAGCGGACAAGAGCACGGGGGGGAGCGGAGCAGTGTACCGGCCAGATCGGAGGGCTGGGGGGGCGATCGGAGGGGTGGGGTGGGGGCACACTAGTATTTCCAGCCATGGCCGATGATATTTCAGCATCGGCCATGGCTGGATTGTAATATTTCACCCGTTATAATGGGTGAAATATTACAAATCGCTCTGATTGGCAGTTTCACTTTCAACAGCCAATCAGAGCGATCGTAGCCACGAGGGGGTGAAGCCACCCCCCCCTGGGCTAAACTACCACTCCCCCTGTCCCTGCAGATCGGGTGAAATGGGAGTTAACCCTTTCACCCGATCTGCAGGGACGCGATCTTTCCATGACGCCGCATAGGCGTCATGGGTCGGAATGGCACCGACTTTCATGACGCCTACGTGGCGTCAAAGGTCGGGAAGGGGTTAAATACAGTTAGATATTCATGTAATGGTTTATATATTTTGATGATCTGTTTAATAATTTCGTTCAGTTGTATTAAGTTCTATGAGCAATAAAATGTAATGATAATGTATATATTTTACCCGGGAAATCCTGAGTATTCATTGCATTATTCTTAAATGTTCATAAATAAGCTACATACATATTCTAAAATACCCGATGTGTTAGAATCAGGCCACCATCTAGTGAATTATAAATATTGCCAACATGGCATCAACATCTATACGATGGTTGTTTTTGCCGGGATTTGTCTCTCAGCATGTTACAATGTGGAATAATAGTGTGCTAGTGTCTTCAGTGATCATTGATGGATCCACCACAATCCAGCAGATCTTTTACAAGATCTGCAGAGAAGACAAATCTATAGAGAAATATTTCATAGATGGAATCGCTGGATGCACCATAGAGCCACATGGCTAACGACACGTAACAAAAGAATGCTACATTTCCCACAATAGTTATTATTAGTTTAAGGGCAAATTACGCAGCAGACTTCAGGAGTTGATGTAGGAGATGAACGAATTACTAGGGAGCCATTAACCAACTGTTTCTCTTGCCATTCAGAAGGCATTGGTTCTTTATGTTTCTGTGAGGCAGAGATTGTGATCCAGCTGCAGCCAGGACTAGAACACGATTTATTCATTTGGGTTCAGTTTTCATTACTAATTCTAGTGACAATCAGATGTATGACACGTGTATGAAATGGAAGTACAGGGAAAGCATAGCGCTCAACAATCACAGAGCAGAAAGAGGGGCAAACTATGGGGCGCAATGCTAATTTTGACCACACCTTAGCTACACCCCCAACCCATGCCCATTCACGATTTCTTTCTTTCCTTGCAGGAGGATGTCGAAGAGGCGGTGATTATTGCATTTTTGCTGCATTTTTTTATTCCGTTTCCCCTTATTTGATACATTTTTGGTTCAGATGTGGTTTTTATACTACAGAAAAGCTTTGATTCTGCACTTAAAAAGACAACATTTTTTGTAGGCTCCATATAGAAACCTCTAGAGACAAAAAGCATCAAAATCACCCAGTTTAGCAGCGTCGGGGGGTGCAATTTTAATGAAATCCCATCCAGTTTGCTTGGACAGTTGAGTTTCTATGCAAAGAAAAGAAGCAGAAAAAAGCAGCATTTACAATACATGTAAACATGGGCTAAATGTCGTAACATGGATGTGATTTCATTAAAGCTGCACCTCGGTGTGTTTTAACGGTGTGTGGTTTTGGTGCTTTTCTTCTCTACAGGCGTTTATATGGAGCATGGAAAAAAAATGCATTTTTAGGTGAAGAATCTACGTTTTCCTGTACTATAAAAACCACATTAAAATACTGCTTCATATCTGTACCAAGTAAGCATCAAATAGTAGGGAAAAGGCATAAAGAACACAGCAAACGCATAATAATCAAAGAAGATGGTTATTGCGTCGTGTGATGCGGACACCTGCCGAAAACAAGCAGTAGAAAAAAAGCATCATGTATGCTACATGTGAACACAAGCTCAGCATTACATTTTTATTACATTTTTTATGGGTTTAATGGAGAAAAAAAATGAATCATGTCATTTTTTACATCACTCACTGATCACCATAAATAATCTGATCACTGTGTTCTGTGGATCATTACAATTACAGGGACAGCAAATATGTCTGTTATTTGTTGATTTGTTTATTATTTTTTGTAAAAAGAGCAGTAAAAATTATATTATTGTAATTGTTTTTCATTAATGTTTAGTAATTTTATAAGAAGAAAAAAATCTGACTTTTTCTTCACCTCTAGAGTACAGGAATACATAGAAATACACTGCTACTTACAGATTTATCCCTACACACTTGTATCATCTGCTTGTGGATTCAGAGCCTGCAATGCAGTTTCAAGTATACAAAGTTCTCCCCGTGATGTCACTGAACCCTGTGGCTCATAGTTTTAGCTGTTGCCTACAAAGATCTACTTAGTGGATTCCTGTTGTGAATTCTGTGGCAGAGTTCACTCCAGTGGTCACAAGTGGTACTTCGGCTGATTCTCTCTGGGATCTTCCGTTTGTGGAGGAAAGTGGTACTGCAGCTTCTGAGTTTCCTCCCTCAGGTGATCTGGTGAGCTCGTTAGCTTCTTCTCTACTTAACTCCACCTGATGCTTTGATCTATGCTTCCTGTCAATGTTTCAGTGTGGGACTTGTTTTTTCCCTGGATCATTCCTGTGGCCTGCTGCTCTGCAAAGCTAAGTTTTGCTTATGTTATTTTGTTGCTATTTTTCTGTCCAGCTTGCTTTATTGGTTTTTCTCGCCTGCTGGAAGCTCTGAGACGCAGAGGGACCACCTCCGTACCGTTAGTCGGTGCGGAGGGTCTTTTTGTTCCCTCTGCGTGGTTTTTTATAGGTTTTTGTGCTGACCGCAAAGTTATCTTCCCTATCCTCGTTCTGTTCAGCTAGTCGGGCCTCACTTTGCTAAATCTGTTTCAGCTCTATGTTTGTGTTTTCATCTTACTCACAGTCATTATATGTGGGGGGCTGCCTTTTCCTTTGGGGAATTTCTCTGAGGCAAGGTAGGCTTATTTTTCTATCTTCAGGATTAGCTAGTTTCTCAGGCTGTGACGAGGCGCCTAGGTTCTGGTCAGGAGCGCTCCACGGCTACCTTTAGTGTGGTTGAAGGGCTTAGGGATTGCGGTCTGCAGAGTTCCCACGTCTCAGAGCTCGTTCTATTATTTTGGGTTATTGTCAGTTCACTGTATGTGCTCTGACCTCCATGTCCATTGTGATTCTGAATTGCCTGTCATAACAGTACAGGAAGCCAAAAGTGCTAATGATTCTCAATAGAGGGAAAAAAGAAGTTCTGAGACCATTTTTTTTTCTTTGCACTGTGTTTTGTCTTTTTTTTCCCCTAGACATTTGGGTGGTTCAGGACACAGGTGTAGCAATGGACATTAAAGGTCTGTCTTCATGTGTGGATCAGCTCACGGCAAGAGTTCAAAATATTCAAGATTTTGTGGTCCAGAATTCTTTGCTTGAACCGAGAATTCCTATTCCAGATTTGTTTTTTGGAGATAGAACTAAATTTCTGAGTTTCAAAAATAATTGTAAACTATTTCTGGCTTTGAAACCTCGCTCTTCTGGTGACCCAATTCAACAGGTTAGGATCGTCATTTCTTTTTTGCGCGGCGACCCTCAGGACTGGGCGTTTTCTCTTGCGTCAGGAGATCCTGCATTGAGTAATATCGATGCGTTTTTCCTGGCGCTTGGGTTGCTGTACGATGAGCCTAATTCAGTGGATCAGGCAGAAAAAAATTTGCTGGCTCTTTGTCAGGCTCAGGATGAGATAGAGGTATATTGTCAGAAATTTAGAAAGTGGTCAGTGCTCACTCAATGGAATGAATCTGCGCTGGCAGCAATATTCAGAAAGGGTCTCTCTGAAGCCCTTAAGGATGTCATGGTGGGATTTCCTATGCCTGCTGGTTTGAATGAGTCTATGTCTTTGGCCATTCAGATCAGTCGACGCTTGCGTGAGCGTAAACCTGTGCACCATTTGGCGGTATTATCTGAGCTTAAAACTGAGCCTATGCAGTGTGATAGGACCTTGACCAGAGTTGAACGGCAAGAACATAGACGTCTGAATGGTCTGTGTTTCTACTGTGGTGATTCCACTCATGCTATCTCTGATTGTCCTAAGCGCACTAAGCGGTTCGCTAGGTCTGCCACCATTGGTACTGTACAGTCAAAATTTCTTCTGTCCGTTACCTTGATCTGCTGTTTGTCATCATATTCTGTCATGGCATTTGTGGATTCAGGCGCTGCCCTGAATTTGATGGACTTGGAATATGCTAAGCGTTGTGGGTTTTTCTTGGAGCCCTTGCAGTGTCCTATTCCATTGAGAGGAATTGATGCTATGCCTTTGGCCAAGAATAAGCCTCAATACTGGACCCAGCTGACCATGTGCATGGCTCCTGCACATCAGGAGGTTATTCGCTTTCTGGTGTTGCATAATCTGCATGATGTGGTCGTGTTGGGGTTGCCATGGCTACAAGCCCATAATCCAGTATTAGATTGGAAATCCATGTCGGTGTCCAGCTGGGGTTGTCAGGGGGTACATGGTGATGTTCCATTTCTGTCAATTTCGTCATCCACTCCTTCTGAGGTCCCAGAGTTCTTGTCTGATTACCGGGATGTATTTGATGAGCCCAAGTCCAATACCCTACCTCCGCATAGGGATTGTGATTGTGCTATCAATTTGATTCCTGGTAGTAAATTCCCAAAAGGTCGATTGTTTAATTTGTCCGTGCCTGAGCACACCGCTATGCGCAGTTATGTGAAGGAATCCCTGGAGAAGGGGCATATTCGCCCGTCATCGTCGCCATTAGGAGCAGGGTTCTTTTTTTGTAGCCAAGAAGGATGGTTCGCTGAGACCTTGTATAGATTACCGCCTTCTTAATAAAATCACGGTTAAATTTCAGTACCCCTTGCCATTGTTATCTGATCTGTTTGCTCGGATTAAGGGGGCTAGTTGGTTCACAAAGATAGATCTTCGTGGTGCGTATAATCTGGTGCGAATTAAGCAAGGTGATGAATGGAAAACTGCATTTAATACGCCCGAGGGTCATTTTGAGTATCTCGTGATGCCGTTCGGACTTGCCAATGCTCCATCAGTGTTTCAGTCCTTTATGCATGACATCTTCCGAGAGTACCTGGATAAATTCCTGATTGTGTACTTGGATGACATTTTGATCTTCTCGGATGATTGGGAGTCTCATGTGAAGCATGTCAGAACGGTTTTTCAGGTCCTGCGTGCTAATTCTTTGTTTGTGAAGGGATCAAAGTGTCTCTTTGGTGTGCAGAAGGTTTCATTTTTGGGGTTCATCTTTTCCCCTTCTACTATCGAGATGGATCCTGTTAAGGTCCAAGCCATCCATGATTGGACTCAGCCGACATCTCTGAAAAGTCTGCAAAAGTTCCTGGGCTTTGCTAATTTTTATCGTCGCTTCATCTGCAATTTTTCTAGTATTGCTAAACCATTGACCGATTTGACCAAGAAGGGTGCTGATGTGGTCAATTGGTCTTCTGCTGCTGTGGAAGCTTTTCAAGAGTTGAAGCGTCGTTTTTCTTCTGCCCCTGTGTTGTGTCAATCAGATGTTTCTCTTCCGTTCCAGGTCGAGGTTGATGCTTCTGAGATTGGAGCAGGGGCTGTTTTGTCGCAGAGAGGTTCTGGTTGCTCAGTGATGAAACCATGCGCTTTCTTTTCCAGGACGTTTTCGCCTGCTGAGCGTAATTATGATGTGGGCAACCGAGAGTTGCTGGCCATGAAGTGGGCATTCGAGGAGTGGCGTCATTGGCTTGAAGGAGCTAAGCATTGCGTGGTAGTATTGACTGATCAAAGAACTTGACTTATCTCGAGTCTGCCAAGCGCTTGAATCCTAGACAAGCTCGTTGGTCGTTGTTTTTTGCCCGTTTTGACTTTGTGATTTCGTACCTTCCGGGCTCTAAAAATGTGAAGGCGGATGCTCTGTCTAGGAGTTTTGTACCCGACTCTCCGGGTTTATCTGAGCCGGCGGGTATCCTCAAGGAAGGAGTAATTGTGTCTGCCATCTCCCCTGATTTGCGGCGGGTGCTGCAAAAATTTCAGGCTAATAAACCTGATCGTTGCCCAGCGGAGAAACTGTTTGTTCCTGATAGGTGGACGAATAGAGTTATCTCTGAACTTCATTGTTCGGTGTTGGCTGGTCATCCTGGAATCTTTGGTACCAGAGAGTTAGTGGCTAGATCCTTTTGGTGGCCCTCTCTGTCGCGGGATGTGCGTGCTTTTGTGCAGTCCTGTGGGATTTGTGCTCGGGCTAAGCCCTGCTGTTCTCGTGCCAGTGGGTTGCTTTTGCCCTTGCCGGTCCCGAAGAGGCCTTGGACACATATCTCTATGGATTTTATTTCTGACCTTCCCGTTTCTCAAAAGATGTCAGTCATTTGGGTGGTCTGTGATCGCTTTTCTAAGAGGGTCCATCTGGTACCCTTGTCTAAATTGCCTTCCTCCTCTGATTTGGTGCCTTTGTTCTTCCAGCATGTGGTTCGTTTGCATGGCATTCCAGAGAATATTGTTTCTGACAGAGGTTCCCAGTTTGTTTCGAGGTTTTGGCGAGCCTTTTGTGGTAGGATGGGCATTGACTTGTCTTTTTCCTCGGCTTTCCATCCTCAGACTAATGGCCAGACTGAGCGAACCAATCAGACCTTGGAAACATATCTGAGGTGCTTTGTTTCTGCTGATCAGGATGACTGGGTGTCCTTTTTGCCTTTGGCTGAGTTCGCCCTTAATAATCGGGCCAGCTCGGCTACCTTGGTTTCACCGTTTTTCTGCAATTCTGGGTTCCATCCTCGTTTCTCTTCTGGACAGGTTGAGTCTTCGGACTGTCCTGGTGTGGATACTGTGGTGGACAGGTTGCAGCAGATTTGGACTCAGGTAGTGGACAATTTGACCTTGTCCCAGGAGAAGGCTCAACTTTTCGCTAATCGCAGACGCCGTGTGGGTCCCCGACTTCGTGTTGGGGATCTGGTTTGGTTGTCTTCTCGTCATATTCCTATGAAGGTTTCCTCTCCTAAGTTTAAACCTCGTTTTATTGGTCCGTATAGGATTTCTGAGGTTCTTAATCCTGTGTCTTTTCGTCTGACCCTTCCAGATTCTTTTTCCATACATAACGTATTCCATAGGTCATTGTTGCGGAGATACGTGGCACCTATGGTTCCATCTGTTGAGCCTCCTGCCCCGGTTTTGGTGGAGGGGGAATTGGAGTATATTGTGGAGAAGATTTTGGATTCTCGTGTTTCAAGACGGAAACTCCAGTATCTGGTTAAATGGAAGGGTTATGCTCAGGAGGATAATTCCTGGGTTTTTGCCTCTGATGTCCATGCTCCCGATCTTGTTCGTGCCTTTCATGTGGCTCATCCTGGTCGGCCTGGGGGCTCTGGTGAGGGTTCGGTGACCCCTCCTCAAGGGGGGGGTACTGTTGTGAATTCTGTGGCAGAGTTCACTCCTGTGGTCACAAGTGGTACTTCGGCTGATTCTCTCTGGGATCTTCCGTTTGTGGAGGAAAGTGGTACTGCAGCTTCTGAGTTTCCTCCCTCAGGTGATCTGATGAGCTCGTTAGCTTCTTCTCTACTTAACTCCACCTGATGCTTTGATCTATGCTTCCTGTCAATGTTTCAGTGTGGGACTTGTTTTTTCCCTGGATCATTCCTGTGGCCTGCTGCTCTGCAAAGCTAAGTTTTGCTTATGTTATTTTGTTGCTATTTTTCTGTCCAGCTTGCTTTATTGGTTTTTCTCGCCTGCTGGAAGCTCTGAGACGCAGAGGGACCACCTCCGTACCGTTAGTCGGTGCGGAGGGTCTTTTTGTCCCCTCTGCGTGGTTTTTTATAGGTTTTTGTGCTGACCGCAAAGTTATCTTCCCTATCCTCGTTCTGTTCAGCTAGTCGGGCCTCACTTTGCTAAATCTGTTTCAGCTCTATGTTTGTGTTTTCATCTTACTCACAGTCATTATATGTGGGGGGCTGCCTTTTCCTTTGGGGAATTTCTCTGAGGCAAGGTAGGCTTATTTTTCTATCTTCAGGATTAGCTAGTTTCTCAGGCTGTGACGAGACGCCTAGGTTCTGGTCAGGAGCGCTCCACGGCTACCTTTAGTGTGGTTGAAGGGCTTAGGGATTGCGGTCTGCAGAGTTCCCACGTCTCAGAGCTCGTTCTATTATTTTGGGTTATTGTCAGTTCACTGTATGTGCTCTGACCTCCATGTCCATTGTGATTCTGAATTGCCTGTCATAACAGATTCCCAGGAGTCTCACAAAAAAAAGAAAATTACACTTTTGCAATTGTTTTCTGCGTTCTCTGGAGGATTTAATTACAGAAGGATTCTACCTTCTCATATAAATGTAGACTATCAGCCCATGAGAGGAACCTCAAATAGGATAGGTCCCAGCAACGAGAATCACCTTATCGTGGCTGCTGAGCACACATGAATTGGTTAGTTTATGTGCTATATATTCTCAATTTTTCCTATTTTCTAGAGCAGTAATGCAATTCAAATTTCATATATTTCATGTTTGCATGCTATAGTGCTACAGAGTGCTGCTATATTTTGTTAGCAGTGTAGCAGTGATACCTAACAAGTTTTGGACATTTGCTACGACCAAAGTCCCTTTAAGCCCCCGTCTCACATAGCGAGATCGCTAGCGAGATCGCTGCTGAGTCACAAGTTTTGTGACGCAACAGCGACCTCAGTAGCGATCTCGCTATGTGTGACACGTAGCAGCGACCAGGCCCCTGCTGTGAGATCACTGGTCGTGTCGGAATGGCCTGGACCATTTTTTGATCGTTGAGGTCCCGCTGGGTAGCACACATCGCTGTGTTTGACACCTTACCAACGACCTCGTTGACAGGACGTCCCATTGAATCATCATGAAATAGCATCGTTCTACAGGTCGCTACAGGTCGCTACATCGCTGCTGCGTCGTTGGGGAGATCGCACTGTGTGACATCTCACCAGCGACCACATAGCGACGCAGCAACGATCCCTGACAGGTCGTATCGTTGTCGGGATCGCTTAAGCGTCGCTATGTGTGACGGGGCCTTTAGCCTTACAGGAAGGGCAAAAAAGCCAGTTACCAAGGATATTCGGTTATTTACAGGCCCCTCCATGCATTTACCTCCAGGCCTCCACCGACATTTCTATAAACATTCTATTAATAGCGGAAAATTTTAAGTTTGTTTTCCATAATATACAAATGTGATTGTATGGCAGAAAAAGTGGTCATGCGTCTTTCACTAATATTTATAGCAGTCTGGGCTCAGTTATACTTTTTTCAGTTTCATGCCTACAGACTAATAAAGGAAAGCTAAGTGGTGTCCTTGTTCTCCCCCCACCCCAAAAGGAGACATCTGAGGACAGTGGGGATACCACATGCATATTAGTAGGCAGATCCTATAAATTGTTATGATATAGGCTGATCATATAATGTGACTTTGGACAATTAAAGTTAGTGACACATTATAGACAGTATAAAGATGGCCACGCACATTAGATTAAGGGGAACCAAAAATTAGATTGATGATACTCTCAAAACTAGTGAAGTTTCAAAGATAACATACTTATTGACTGGTCATTCCCCATGTCTGTGTAGGAAGAAACCTCTCAATTTAGAGAGCAGAACGAGGAGAAGCGGCCAGGGACTATCCTCTTGGACTTACAACAATTTGAAATTCAGAGAGTAGCTGACAGCACAACTGGCAATGGGATGCCTGCCCTAGTCCCACGGACCAAAATGGAAGTGTACATACCCCCCAAAAAAATGATGAAGGACAGCATCCAATCCAGGTGAAAAAAACTTATTTTATTGTGCCAAGTGCAACGTTTCAACCATGCTTGAAAAATACCTTTGATGGTTGAAACGTTGCACTTAGCACAATAAAAGAAGTTTTTTTTCATCTAGATTGGATGCTGTCCTTCATCATTTTTTTGGGGGTATCCTCTTGGACTAGTCATCAGAGATTCATTGTGCATGGCTAGTTTCCAAAGGAATGCTTCCTCTGAAACACTGCAGCATTTCATAGAAAACATATATTGCAGCAAAAATGCAGCCAATGTCTGATTCATGCTGTTCATGGTTCAGGCAACATGATTCAGCTGACAGGTGTCCTTTAATTCCCTAACAATTTCCATAATATCTGCAGACTATGTATTTGGCAGCATCTTGACCAATCCATTTATTACCAAAGGAGAATAGCCAGCGGTGTCTGGCAGTGGTTTACTTCCCTCTCCCCATTCAGGACACATGCAGGCTCCACTAGGGGAAATCAGGAGAACACTGTCTGCAAATGAGGACATGGCCAGCTTTAACGGCGAGGTGGAACCCCTACATTTTTATCCTGATGGCTCTCCACCGACCTTGACCCAGTTCTGCTAGTTTTAGACCTTTGGGTTGGAATCACAAATTCAGTTTTTGTGGCAGTTTTATGAGCCAAAAACACAAGTAGACCCAAAAAGTTTAGACAATATTTCTCGTTTTACATTCACCCCTGTGTTTGTTCCCCCAAAAACACTGCCACAAAAAGTACACATGTAATTCCACCCTTGGTTGTTTTGCCATTTTGCTACCAGATTACATTTCTGCCTCTTATCTGTATTTTTTTTATCAGGTGTTTCCCTTTCGGTTGTGAATCTATGATGATCCCTCAGACACATATGACCGGTCTCTTTGGCTTATTTTCAGGTTGTTTTCAATGTTTCAAAATACTGTAAAGAAATGATTCTCCCCCACTGAAACGAGGATCCAATCTATTGTCTCTCATGTGTTGGTGCCACGATTGACTCTGCCCATATCAATGCTGTCTATCATCAATTCTCATTAGATGTTCTGGCTCAGGCATACCATATTTGTTGAGTAGCAATCTAACATGGAGCAAACAATGCTGGGTCTGATAACCTGAGGGGTGGAGGGGTGTAAAATATGAAGGTTGGAGAGAACACAATGAGGAATATACATGCAGAGCCAAGGAGGCAGAAAATGTGCAGATTAAATACAAGATGTGCTTTATAGTCAAGATTGACGATAAATGTATGAAGTAAGGTATAAGGGACCATAAAATGCCAATCTTAATAGCATGTGCTAAACTGTGTAGGCTAACAACTAATGTATAACAGGAAACATGACAGGTATGTTACATGTGTATAAGGAAAGAGACTAATAGGAATTGCATGTGGGGTTTCCTTACATATATACAATTGTGCAGTGTAGGATGACCACCCAAAAAAGGAGTAATGATCTTCAGCGGAGCT
This sequence comes from Ranitomeya imitator, assembly GCF_032444005.1. Lineage (NCBI taxonomy): Eukaryota > Metazoa > Chordata > Amphibia > Anura > Dendrobatidae > Ranitomeya > Ranitomeya imitator. The sequence goes on from NC_091284.1 coordinate 722,358,720, forward strand.
GTGCTCTCAACGAGGAGGTGAATGTATTTGGCAAAAGGTGTTTTGGAGAGGTTTCACCTAGATCTCTGTTTTCCCCACACTCCAGGGCACTGGATAACACTTCCAATCTGTAAATACAGATAACAGCTGGTGTCTAAAGGTACCGTCACACTAAGCGACGCTGCAGCGATACCGACAACGATCCGGATCGCTGCAGCGTCGCTGTTTGGTCGCTGGAGAGCTGTCACACAGACAGCTCTCCAGCGACCAACGATTCCGGTAACCAGGGTAAACATCGGGTTACTAAGCGCAGGGCCGCGCTTAGTAACCCGATGTTTACCCTGGTTACCATCGTTAAAGTAAAAAAACAACCACTACATACTTACCTACCGCTGGGCAGCCGGTAGGTAGGTGACGTCACCGCTCTGCTTTCCGGCCGCTGCGCTCACAGCCAGAGCAAAGAAGCCCAGCGCCGGGGACAGACAGCGGTAGGTAAGTATGTAGTGGTTGTTTTTTTTACTTTAACGATGGTAACCAGGGTAAACATCGGGTTACTAAGCGCGGCCCTGCGCTTAGTAACCCGATGTTTACCCTGGTTACCAGCGAAGACATCGCTGAATCGGTGTCACACACGCCGATTCAGCGATGTCTGCGGGGAGTCCAGCGACGAAACAAAGTTCTGGACTTTCCTCAGCGACCAACGATATCACAGCAGGGGCCTGATCGCTGCTGCCTGTCACACTGGACGATATCGCTAGCCAGGACGCTGCAACGTCACGGATCGCTAGCGATATTGTCTAGTGTGACGGTACCTTAAAGGTGAGAAAATCGATTCACAGCTAACTGAATTCACTACGAATTTCACAAAATATTGCAATCTGCCAAATCTGAATATTTTTTTCTCTCGCTTGAATCCAGTTAAATAGCTGGTTTTTGGATGCCATTTTGCTGGATTCTTTTTAGAGCCAAGAAAGGGATAAATAAATTAAATTAATTTAAATTAATTTTTTGACTCACCTGCCCCCTCACCTGTCCTGTAGCTGGAGCTCCATACCGGGTCTCCACTGGTTCCTTGCGGCCTTCTCTTCCCTCTTCTGCACCTCACTGGTCTCACTGTCCATCATGGTATGCATTGCCATGAGTCATGAGGTCCTCAGAAAAAAATAAAAAGAACTGATACTCTCTGCACTGATCTCCCGCAGGTTCTTTTTGGCATCTACCCTGCCCCTGCTCTTCTGTGCTTATGGTTTGGGCCCCTATTCTTAGAGAATATCTAGAAATGACTGCTCATACAATCACTAACTGAGGTTGGTGACTGCTGGAGCTAATGATTGGCACAGTGGGAAATTCCAGACATTTCCGGTAGGTCAGGGACAAGACCAGGAAGCACAGACCAGTGAGAGCAGGAACTCTAGTGGAAGATCTAGTGGAAGATCAAGGAGGATGATTAAATATATAATTTTTTTAACCATTCTGTGGTTTTAGCCAATATTTATTTGCCCAGAGAAACCATAAGGTCACTTTCACACATTCAGTATTTGGTCAGTATTTTACCTCAGTGTTTGTAAGTCAAAACCAGGAGTAGAACAATCAGAGGAAAAGTATAATAGAAACACATCACCACTTCTGCATTTTTCATCCACTCCTGGTTTTGTCTTATAAATACTGAGGTAAAATACTGACCAAATACTGAACGTGTGAATGTGGCCTAAGGATCTCATATATATATTCCGTACTATATTTTGGATGGATAAAATCGCACCCGTAGCCTACTATAGTCATATACTTTATCGTTTCATGTTCCATCACGTACTATACCCATCTATGTTCACATGTCCATTTATCTTTTCCGTTATGTTGTTCAATTTAGAGCAGACTGAAGAGATATAAGGAATTAACATCATGTGCGTTCCTTTCTCAAACAGAAACAGAGGGCACATTCATTTATTTGGCGTCCGTTTCCTTTCTGTATTTTTTTTAGAACGAAAAACAAAGTCTTACATGCAAAACTACTTCTTCAGCGCTAAAAAAAACAACAAACGGGAAGCAAACGGATGCCAAATAAATCAATGGGACCCCTCTGCTTCTGTTTGACACAGGAATGCAATGGGTGTTAATTCCCTTTATCTGTTCAGTTTGTCTGTTTTAACATGGAACATTAAAATGGAAAAGACATGAACGCAGCCTTACAAATGTATTCTGTGTCTCTCATTATAAGGAGGCAAAAAGAGTCCCTAAGAGTCCGTATTACTCTGTATACCGCTGTACTGATGTCGCGGGTGTGTCAGAGGCTGCAGACAGTTGCAGAAGGTCTCAGCGGTTGGCCTTGCAGACTAGTGGCCACCTCCCCCGGCCTTAGTGGTGTCACCTGGATCTGGGTGTTTATAATTCCTAACTTCCTGTTGGGAGTTGAGAGTATAATTTTCAATTTGCATATTCCTGTTGAGACTTGGAGCTGCAGTAGTGTCCTCTTTAGAGTTTGAGGGACAACAGTGTTTCTCTCTGAGTCTACTCAAGCCAGGTTTCCTCTTGTTTTGTGGATCATAGCTGCCTTTAGGGTTAGTGGGGTTCAATCAGCATTCACCCCTTCCTTCCCTAAGCAGGGCTTACCGCAAGGGTCTGACAGGGATTAGGTATCCTGCTCGGCGATAGGTGAGGAACCAATTTAGTGTCTCTTAGGGCAGACAGGGTGACGTTAGATCTGCCTAAGGGTCTCCACTCCCCGCTTCCATAGTGTTGGGCCCCCTTTCCTCTTATCCCTTTGTGTTGCACTTAGTCTGCCCTGCACTGTGCGTGACAACTGAACTCTTATCGCTCATTAGTGACAGACACATATCCGAACTAATAGCAGAATTTACATTTTCATTACAACTTTAAAGAGCGCTTCTTTTAAAAAAAAATGCAAAAATATTCCTGATTTTAGCTCTTCTATCTGCTCGCAATATTGAATGTGTCTTGTGCTGGTCTAACTATTATGGCTTCTTTACCTCCCCCGATTGGATATCTCCCAGCTTTTCCAGGTTCCTGTATGGACATCCCATTTATGTCCATAATTAGGAAGATTTGTCATTCTCAAAAGCTGATTGTCAGTCTCTATGGGATCCATAATGGTGGCAATAATGGTTGCCATGCAGTTTAGATTATTTATTCAACATCTTGAGGTCATGTATATGTCCTGTTCATGGAAAAGGGAGCAGATTAACGCAATTAATCACCACAAAATCTGACGAAAACCAAAGATTTTTATTTATTTTTTTTCGCAGAAACATATAGCTAGGCATAAGAGCTGTATACACAACAGAGTACAATATGTTTAACCCAGAAAGTCGTTTCAGTGTTAGTCTGGTTTTCTACAGGACAAAGTATCAACATTGACATCTACAACATAGATCTTAATTTCAGATCCCAGAAAATACAATGAATGCAGCTGAGTTGAAGAAGAACTCAATGTGACCTTGTTTCCCAAGTCCTGGAGCATTCAGAAGCCCTGCAATAAAACTGTCTGTGGGAAGGTGAAAAGTCTAAACCAGAAATTCCAAGAAATGACATTTTTCCTTTTCTTCTTTTTTTGTATTTTATCAGATTTTGCTCTGGTTGACTCCCCTGTTTGTTGCATGAGATTATAAAATGTAGTTGGGTCTGCCAGATATGTACCAAAAAGACAGTCGCTAGGGAGGAATCATGAAAAATGAGAAGAGAACAAAGATGCAGTGCAAACTCCCAAACCTCCCCTGGTATAAACAGTGATCTGGTGGCAAGAGGTTGTCTGACCCAAAACATCTGTGGCAAAGGGCAATAAAACAGTTGGATAGACAATTTTCTACTGAAGGACTTTGAAAGACAGCAGAGATTACCAGCAAGGACTTTCATTTATATGCTATTTTTACTTATTATTTATTTATTTTATTTTATACTGGGTTCTTCTATATAAAAATGCACTCCTCAACACTGTCTTATCCATGTTTTTTTTCTGTGCTATGTTGTGCATAAATATGTGATTCTTCATAATTTCTTTTAGTCTTTGCCTGATGAAGAGACCTGAGTAGTCTCGAAAGCTTGCAATTTGTTATCATCTTTTCAGTTAGTCATTAAAAGGTATCAACTACTGAGGACTCTCAATTCTAAATATTTTTCTATCTACTGGCTAACACGGTACCAAGATATATATCTTTCCTCCTCAGCACTGAAATTGCAACATTAAGAAGGAAAAGTTGGAGAATTTACTGGATAGAAAGAGATATGAATGATATGAGAACAATAAAAAAAGGGAAACAAAAATTTCAAAAAAACTGCTGGTACTACTGTGAACACCATGTGTGTCCTTATGGTGCTATAATGGCCTGCAGATCTCTGGACTTGTGTCCTATCAATCACATTAGTTGGCAACGTCATTGTTCGGCAAATGCAAAGGGAGCTGCCAGAAGTGGATTTTGATGATTTTCTCAAGTGCATTCAGTGCAGCAGAACATTCCTGAGACAAACATTAATAATCTCATTGATAGCAGCCAAAGCTGTAAGTGCGGAGATTTCTGTGCATGGTACCCATACTTGAAAGTGAATAAATCAAGATGTTTTGAAAATGTTGTTTCTATTTTTTAATTTACATATCATTAAAATATTTATCCATCCTGTGATTTCCATAATTCCATCACTTTTCCTTCTTGATGTGCAAGATGTGTTGAGACATAAATATATGTAGCTTGACTCTTTTAAGGGGCCTACAAGATACATGACCATTCTTTAAAGAGCTGCAGATTTGTTCCAGAAAATTCTGTCTGTCCCATTCAATTTATACTTGCATTTTTGCTTCCAGTTCAGGAAGTGGATGGCACTAATGATCCTATTGTGTCCTTTCTTGTTACCAAAATTTCCAACATTAACACTAGATTTCTCATAGACTTGACAGCCTAAGGGTCCGCCGTTCTCACGATCAGGAAGTAACAGCGCCTTGGGCGCAGCTTCAAAACTGCAGCAAATCCTGATCATGGGCACGTACCCTAAATGAATGCAGAATGCTGTTTTCTTTCTGGTAGTACATGGATAATCTCATGTCACATGGAAAAGACAGATGCCAATATCCCACTGGACCCATCAGGCAGTCTTTTTTTTACAGACAGGGGGAATTGATTCTCATGCCTGATGTAGGTGAACAAGTTCCTGCAGGATTTGTCATGACCTGTTTGTTTTTATCACTGAGGTCAGCAGGTGACCAACTGGAAAACTGACCCAAATTGATGAGAATATACAATCTATTTTTCAATCTGTTTAGTTCCATTGTTTAGAAAAAAAACATTCTACTGGAAACCAATGAGACCCGAACCTGAGGGTTTAGCCGTACTACGGCACACCTTACTGGCATACAGTACAGACCAAAAGTTTGGACACACCTTCTCATTTAAAGATTTTTCTGTATTTTCATGACTATGAAAATTGTACATTCACACTGAAGGCATCAAAACTATGAATTAACACATGTGGAATTATATACTTAACAAAAAAGTGTGAAACAACTGAAATTATGTCTGATATTCTAGGTTCTTCAAAGTAGCCACCTTTTCCCTTGATGACTTCTTTGCACACTCTTGGCATTCTCTTGATGAGCTTCATCGGGAATGGTTTTTACTTCACAGGTGTGCCCTGTCAGGTTTAATAAGTGGGCTTTCTTGCCTTATAAATGGGGTTGAGACCATCAGTTGTGTGGTGCAGAAGTCTGGAGGATACACAGCTGACAGTCCTACTGAATAGACTGTTAGAATTTGTATTATGGCAAGAAAAAAGCAGCTAAGTAAAGAAAAATGAGTGGCCATCATTACTTTAAGAAATGAAGGTCAGTCAGTCCAAAAAATTGGGAAAACTCCCCAAGTGCAGTTGCAAAAACCATCAAGCGCTACAAAGAAACTGGCTCACATGAGGACTGCCCCAGGAAAGGAAGACCAAGAGTCACCTCTGCTTCTGAGGATAAGTTTTTCCGAGTCACCAGCCTCAGAAATCGCAGGTTAAGAGCAGCTCAGATTAGAGACAAGGTCAATGCCACACAGAGTTCTAGCAGCAGACACATCTCTACAACAATTGTTAAGAAGAGACTTTGTGCAGCAGGACTTCATGGTAAAATAGCTGCTAGGAAACCACTGCTAAGGACAGGCTACAAGCAGAAGAGACTTGTTTGGGCTAGAGAACACAAGGAATGGACATTAGACCAGTAGAAATTTGTGCTTTAGTCTGATAAGTCCAAATTTGAGATCTTTGGTTCCAACTACCGTGTCTTTGTGCGACGCAGAAAAGGTGAACGGAAGAACTCTACATGCTGGTTCCCACCGTGAAGCATGGAGGAAGAGGTGTGATGGTGTGGGGGTGCTTTGCTGGTGACACTGTTGGGGATTTATTCAAAATTGAAGGCATACTGAACCAGCATGGCTACCAATACGTCTTGCAGTGGCATGCTATTCCATCCGGTTTGCGTTTAGTTGGAGCATCATTTATTTTTCAACAGGACAATGACCCCAAACACACCTCCAGGCTGTGTAAGGGCTATTTGACCAAGAAGGAGAGTGATGGGGTGCTACGCCAGATGACCTGGCCTCCACAATCACCAGACCTGAACCCAATCGAGATGGTTTGGGGTGAGCTGGACCGCATAGTGAAGGCAAAAAGGCCAACAAGTGCTAAGCATCTCTGGGAACTCCTTCAAGCTTGTTGGAAGACCATTCCCGGTGACTACCTCTCATCAAGAGAATGCCAAGAGTATGCAAAGCAGTCATCAAAGCAAAAGGTGGCTACTTTGAAGAACCTAGAATATAAGACATAATTTCAGTTGTTTCACACTTTTTTGTTAAGTATATAATTCCACATGTGTTAATTAATAGTTTTGATGCCTTCAGTGTGAATGTACAATTTTCATAGTCATGAAAATACAGAAAAATATGTAAATGAGAAGGTGTGTCCAAACTTTTGGTCTGTACTGTACATCGGTGCGGTCTAAACAGGCTGCTGATTACCCAACGAACATCAGATGAAATGATCTTTTGTGCTGCAGAAATTATCATCAGTCTGGGCAGCATATCATACTGATTAAACAGGACTCACGTTGGCAAGAACAATGCCACCCTATAAGCACAGAGGGGTGTTACAGATCGTTCAGCGGGCATATAGACGCAGGGTGGGCCTAGGAAAACAGGCTATTAAACAACTGCTGACTGGCAAGCATGATGCCGATCGGTGGTCGTCTAACTCTGTGCATCACCCTTAGGCTTTATTCACATTTGTACTAGACTCTCAGTTAGGAGCCTCAAATCCAGCTTCTGTTTAAGATGCTGGAAAAAATGAAAGGACCCATCAAGTGCCATTGGGGATTCATCGTGTGATAGATCAGACACGGACATCACATTTTTTTAGTATTATTATTATTACAGAACAGAAAAACAGAAATAATAATGCAGATGTGAACATAGCCTTATGGCTCTTTCGGACACTTTAGTCAGGCTGTTAAATGCTTGCCAAGCACCAATGCACAAGCTGATCGTTAACAGGCCTGATTAGACAGACTGACGAACATTCACGATCACTGATCATTGTGTGCACATAGAAATCATGCTATTGGCAGCAGATCTCGTGTGTACACGGGGCGATGTGCTGCTGATAACATTGACTTTTATGCTGGCATGAAAATCATCGCAACCAACAAATTAGCATTTTGCGCCTTCGTAGTTTACTTGCCGGCCTGGTTAGACAGGCCTATAGTCAGGATTGTGCAATCTTATGTTCGTTTTCCAATTAAAAGGTCATCTAGATGGACCATTAAGGCCTCAATACACATTAGACTAAAGTCAGGCAAACCTGCCAATATCAGTGGGCTCAGCCGATAGTACAATGCATATGGGGGCCTCCCTGTCAAGATGATGTCAAGAAAGATAAAGATTCAGCAAGTCCAATTTTGCCCTGATGATCCATTTGTTCTTGGCTATCTTTTAGAGAACACAGGAGCACTTGGCAGAACAAGCGCTCCTGTGTATGGAGGAGCTGGGAGAGATAGCTGTCCCCAATTATTTGGCCAACAGCTCTCTATTTTGCATGGGGCCCTTTATTCTGAAGAACTAGACTACCCTGTAGGATATTTCCCAGCAGTGCACACATAGGAAAACTGCCAAGCTGTAGTTGGTGGCTGTCTTCCCTGTAATGCTTTTCTGCAAAAAAAAAAAGGTAGATAGTGTTTGTTGAATCAGCCCTACTTCAAGGGGTCCTCCATATATAATGGCCAGGGTGCAGCCCATAATAAATACTGTTAACTTACAAAATAAATGCATAAAAAACACACTTGCTCTGTCAAGGCTTCCAATTCTAACTAAAAAATACCTCAAGTTTGCATGTCTATTTGTTTGGTTTTAAAATATGCAGCAAAAATACCAGTGTGAACAAGCATCCAAGATTAGTGATGAGCGAATATACTCGTTACTCGAGATTTCTCGTGCACGCTCGGGGGTCCTCGAGTATTTTTTAGTGCTCAGAGATTTAGTTTTCCTCACCGCAGCTGAATGATTTACATCTGTTAGCCAGCATAAGTACATGTGGGGGTTGCCTGGTTGCTAGGGAATCCCCACATGTACTTATGCTGGCTAACAGATGTAAATCATTCAGCTGCGGTGAGGAAAACTAAATCTCCGAGCACTAAAAAATACTCGGAGGACCCCCGAGCGTGCTCGGGAAATCTTGAGTAACGAGTATATTCGCTCATCACTATCTAAGATGTTCTTATGTGACTAAATGAATATTTACCATCCAATCAGTTTTTTTTCCTACTTTTGTGGGTCTATACACTACTTGCTGTGATTTCTAGTTTTACCACTGAAGGGTCATTTTTCTTATTAACTAAACCTGAAACAGCAAGTGTACCTTTGTCCTAACCTTTTCCATCTAATCTTTTATAGCCTGATGCCTCCCAGGTTATAATATGTGAATGTTTTCCATTCTATGGCTTATGCCATCCTGTGTGACAACCATTTTTTTATGTGATTTTTTATTTTTATTTTGCATTTTTATTCTTGATTTTACCCATGATATCAACTTCAAATTAGAACAGCTTTGAGCTTTGGAGCAAGTCACATCTATCATTATGATCCCACATATGTAAATTTGCTGTACGTAAACATTAATGTAATCCCAGTGTAGAAGGAAAGCTATCTTTCACATACTCCACTACCCATATACTAGCATGATCCAATACCTGCTGCTCATGAACAATAGCTGAGACCAGAGTGTCTGCTAGGGCGAGGCTAGAAGACCCCACTGAATAACCCTATTGTCCCAGGATGGGGTCATGACCGAGAAAATGCTAAACTAACCTGCTGCCAAAGGTTGCCAATTTACTTTAAACATCTATTGGCCTGATTTTCCCAAGGAAAACACTGAGTGCCCGTTCCTTCTCCAAATGCCCCCATGTTTTATGGTGCCAAATATTAGTGCACCTTCTATAAATTGTCACATGTTAGCATTTCTACATTGGGAACCAAAAAATAAATAAATGAATAAATAAATATATATGAAAAAATAATATATATAGATATAATTATACCATACATTGATAGATAATTATATATTTTACAAAACATAAATATACACATACATATGAATGTATATATATATATATATATATATATATATATATATATATATATATATATATATATATATATATATAAATTTAGAATATGTGAATGGGACTGGAATTATATATGGATTTATGTATCATTCGTCTATCTACCCATCCTATCTACCTATTTATCTATCTATCTAATATCTATCTATCTATCTATCTATCTATCTATCTATCTCTCTATCTACCTATCTATCTATCTATCTATCTCTCTATCTACCTATCTATCTATTTATCTATCTATCTATCTATCTCTCTATCTACCTATCTATCTCTCTATCTACCTATCTATCTATCTCTCTATCTACCTATCTATCTATCTATCTAATATCTATCTATCTATCTATCTATCTATCTTCCATATCTATCTATCTATCTCCCATATCTATTATCTATCCATCTATCTATCTATCTATCTATCTATCTATCTAATCTATCTCGCCATCTATCTATCTACCTATCTATCTCGCCATCTATCTATCTATCTATCTATCCATCTATCTTCCATATCTATTATTTATCTAGCCATCTATCTATATATCTATCCATTATCTATCTTTCTTTTGTTATAAAATTATATCTGCCCCATTAATGATTCCTGTATTTAAAAAATAACATCATATACTATAACTAAATTAAACATTGGCATTGGAATCACATGAATCAGTTCATTCTTATCCTTCAGTTACTTTTTTTTTTCTTGTGAGGATAGTGGGGGAATGGGATAAATAAATAAATGACAAGGAGGCAGGAAACAAAAATGTATATGTGTGTATATATATATATATATGTGTGTGTGTGTGTGTATATATATATAATATATATATATATATATATATTTGTATATACTTGTGTATGTTTTCCTACTTATGCGTGAAATATTTATTTCATCCCCCTCCTCAACTTGAAAAAAAAAAGACAAGGGACGAGCTAGGAATTATCCTGGTACCATGAGACACCATCTATAATCTATATACAGTATATAGTGTTATTTTAACTACAGGAAACATAAATGAGAGGGGTAACTTTGTAGATGGAGAGAGAAGTGTCAGATACATAACTCCATATACAATTCCATTCCCATTCACATATTTTATATACTAATATTTTATCTTGATTTTATCTTGATTTTATCTTGATTCAAGTTTATTGATCCCTTCAGTATTGTGACAGACTGAGCAATCACGATTGTATTATTACCCATTGAGATAGACTTTACCATTGCATTGCTGTGAACTATGGCAGCAAACTTCCTATGACAGCCAGTGAGTGAATTTACTCCTGAAGGTGCCAGCCTTCTCCTCACTCCCTACTGACATCTTATCATTTACTGATTTTTGATAACTGGGTGTAGTGGACATTGGATGTAGGGTAAATTTGCAGATGTGTGTACATGTAATCCTACATCATTAATTACCATGAAGAACTATTTTCACTAATATATATATATATATATATATATATATATATATATATATATATATATATATATATATATATATATATATATATATAAAAGAATTAGAGCAGCACAAAATGTGAAAAGTAACAAAGCCCCCCAGACACAGACCAAAACCTCAATTGTAGGAATCCAAAAAAATGGAGGCAGCGCACCATTCTCAGTGACAATAGGAGCTACTTTTATTAGCCCATCTTAGCAACGTTTCGGTTCATAAAGATGTGAACTTTAGGCTTGAAGAAGGTTAACATCATTATGAACCGAAACGTTGCTAAGATGGGCTAATAAAAGTAGATCCTTTTTTTCACTGAGAATGGTGTGGTGCCTCCATTTTTTTGGGGATTATATATATATATATATATATATATATATATATATATATATATATATTCTCAAATAATTCTCTTCATTTGAAGAACAGAATAATCATTGTCCTCACTTAGCCCTCATAACCTGTTATGACAAGATCCCCACTGTCATTGATCCCCCATATGTACACCCTGCCGTGTCCTGCAGCAGGTCTGCCATAAGATGACACGTGTGAAAGTCCAAGCAGTGCAGAGTTCCCAGTGCCCAGACTGATCCGTGGTGAGAGTAGATCTGCAGATGGTGAGGACTGCACACCACAATAGGTTTCCATGTGGTTAAGAAGTTATTGAAGCAACATATGTTTTCCTTCTATGTATTACTGTAATATTTACTTGGCTGATTCCAACCCCGGGTGATCTCAGTAATCAGCATAAAACACTGGGATTTCTAGGTCTGCAGAAGTTCTGATGCTCTGCACCATGAATTGTTGACTTTTCTTCACTATGCTCCTCCACTTAAGCCCAAAAATGTTTGGCTTGGGGATCTGCCATATAGCATAAATCATAAGGACGCATTAGGAAGTGCATAAAACTATATTTTGAGATAATGACACAGAGGATGACAATAAATACAGCGGTGATTCTGGTGGAGCTGCCAGATCCAGTTATGGAATCGTAATTCACACACTGGCTGTTTGCCTTTTAATTATATGAAATAGCAGAGTTTAACATTAAGCTGCAGGCATAGAGAAACATGGTCTGTGGCTAAACCCCAGAGGCTGCAAACATCAAATCTATGGTCAGACAGCCCCCCATAACTCTGATCACAAGAGATACAGAGAGCAGAGGCACATATCATGTCTGCACTTCTCAGGACATGGATCAAGGGGGCACATTTCACGTTGATGTATTGGAGGCATCGCTTTGATTTTGCCATATTAAATACGGTCCCATATACAAAGCAGGGGCTAATGGGATGAGGCACTTACAGCTGCAACTTTGTTTAAAGTAGAACACTTCACTTCACTCTTGAGATCTCAGTCATTTCGTTTAATAACTGCAGGCTGACATAAGAGACATTTTTCTTTTTTTTTTTTTATCTGAACATGTGATGTGTTTATCCTTATAACCTATAAAATGTAGATTCTACTATTAAAACATGTGATCTTTCTACAGGACTCATCAAGAGGAAGAAACCCAAGAAAGTCCCAGATAAGTATTAGTACTATATACATTTATATATTTAGTGCTTGTAGAAAAACATGGAGGATACACATTGGGAGACCTGCATAGGTCAGAGAGGTTTAGAGGTCAGCCTGCAAGCCTAAAATAAAGTTAATGGCACAGAAAATGTGTCCTTTGCGTGAACTCTGCTTGCTGCAGTTTACCCCAAGAACTTCAATAAAATACCTTTTCACACTCTCAACATGAAGGCATCAGGAGACTTGAGAAAGAAAGCTCAGAGGAGACTTGGGATGGAGGCAGTGATTTTTTTTTTCGCATTCTTTTTAGTAGCCCCTGTTTAATGCATTCATAACACAATTGCAACCTAAGAATCGTGTAAGTGTCATTGCCATGACTGTGGAGCTGTGTGGTTTGAAATCCAGATAAAAATGACAAACAAAGAGAATAAAATAAGTTTTGTTTTTTTTTTATCAATTCTGCTTTATCCAATCTTAATCATTTTTTGGCAATCAATATTTAAAAAAAGAGAATCATAATTATTCTACCTAGACCTGATGTTATTTTATTTCTTAATTCAATATATGCAGCCTATAGTGGGGACTTGATTAATGTACCCGCTGCTTTCTGGGCAGACACACAGAGTACAAAAGTCCCCCATCTTATTCAAGCCTGCGACATTCAATTTTAATTCATCAAATTTTGAAGCAGTTTACAAAAGAGACAGTGAGAGAAAGAAGGGGACCCAGAGAGGGTTAGCTCCCATCCAGACCTTCATGGAAATCTCCCTCCTCTGCCTCACCACTAAACCAATCATTTCCTCTATAATATTGTTTTACAACTAGAATTCTTCCTATTTTATACCGAAAATAAGGAGCATTTTAATCTATATATTCATATACTCCTTTTTTATATATTGAATCGTAGAACAAATGAAAAATACCATAATCTTTGCCTTTTATATTTTATACTCAGGGAGAATAAATATTTAACAGGAAATATGTCTATTTGTCGGTTCCCCAAATTAATAGCAGCATACAATATTACATATAAATAATAATAAAAAAAATAATAATAATATTTGCTTTAATAAATAATATAAAAGTAGAGTGTTTCTGGTAAATAAGGCATCTTTAGCCTAAAATGCAGATGTAAGCAAAGTGAAGTGATACAAGATGATCACAATGGCTGCATGTTTTTGTTCTGTACAGTGAGAAGTATACTAGCCCTCTGCACAATGATTGGAGCCTGCTTTGTGTCATGTTGCCTGAAAGGGAACGGGCCTACCTGAAATTTGGCATTCTTCTTCTACAAAAGATAGGACAGAACACGCAAAATAGCTGAAATAGAAAACCTTTAGGCCCTTGCACCGAGATCACAGAGGGGTCATTACTATTTACATTGAAGAGATGCCTTCCTCAGTTCTACCAGGGCTACAATAAACAGTCGAGGGAAGCAGCAAGTATGTGATATGTATGTAATGCAGGGGGATTGAGAATTGACAGAATCACATAGACTCCAGCCTTGCTTTATGGATCTAGATATAGATATATAATTTTATCTTTGCTATAAGCCCCTATAGGGACAACACAACATAGATTCTCTGTGACCATAAACGAATAAAGGCCACTATTAGATATTAAATTGGTGACAGTGCACAGGGTGGGAGACATACAATCCCCCCTGAATCAGTTCTGACACAAAGCTACAATGTTGCATGAAGAATAAAATAAACCAGATTAAACTAAACCACACTCACTGTTTTATTGAACAGACGGTCACATTACACTAGGACTGTTTACAGCAATTTTACATTGTTGTCTCGACCAACATAAAAAAATAAAATATAAATCAAATAAAACACACAGTATCCACAACAAAGGGAGGGGGGGATCTATCATCTATCGACTCCCAAACTTTCTTGTCAATAGCTTCACATTATGGCAATTTCTATTTTATGTGCTGCGAACCTTAAATACTCTCATCACATCATAATGATAGTTTACACACACTAAAAAAAAGAACAAAAATAAACAGTTCCACCTCCAATGTGATTGGCTTTGTTCTACCATTGTCAACACATAGGAAAAAAAGGGGGAAAGGGGGGGCAAAACTGTATCCCTGTATTATTTTTATTTTAGGAAATCACTTAAAAACAGAAAAAAATAAATCATTTCCCTTCCAAATAAATAAAGTGTCCAAAAAACAAACATAAACAACACTGGACATAAAGCCTGATCCCATGCACTGTAACATGCATTTAAAGCCTTTTTTTTTTTTAGTTCTAAAACAGCTCTCAATTTTCCAACGCACAAGGAAAAAAAAAAACTACAAGAACCAAAATATATATATATTATTAACAATAATAATAATATTATAATTATGATTAGATTCTATAAATATTGAGTCATTTGTGGGGGGTTTATAACCTTGTAATATCCTCTCGCTGATCCTGAGTTGAGCTCTGCGTTAGATCCTCGTTGGGAGCAGAATTGGAAGCAATGATGTTACTAGAAGCGTTGGAAGAGGCGCTGGATCTGACTTTTGTGTTTGGTAACCTGTGGTCTTTTTTCCATTTCATTCTCCTGTTTTGAAACCAGATCTTGATCTGCCTTTCCGAGAGACACAAGGAGTGGGCGATCTCAATGCGCCTTCGCCTGGTCAGATATCTGTTATAGTGAAATTCTTTCTCCAGTTCCAACACTTGCTGCCTGGTGTAAGCTGTTCTGGATCTCTTGGGTTCCCCTCCAGTGTAATTAGGGTTCACTGAGAAGGAAAAGGGAGACAGTAAGAGGAGGAAGGAACACAGAGGACAGAAGGGGAGACACACATTGTCAGACACAAGGATACACCAAGCCATAAGAAGGGACAGCTCCTAAAAAAAAAAAAAACCTCCAGTCCTTTCTGTCCTATTTGGAAGAGAGTTCCCCTAGCTCCAATGTTTCTGAATTATTGATGCCCTCCTTCCAGAGCTATATAGATAGAGTTTTCCCTGTCTCCCTCTCTCTGAAACACACACACTCCACATAGAGAGCAGAATGAAGCACATGGCTGCAGCAGCCCAGACAGGCTTGGCTATAAAATTTATGGTGGGTGTAATTACCCATTCGTAGTCGTAAATCCAGTTCAATTGTGCTAACCCAAAGACTCTTTGAGCTTTAAAAAAAAAAGGAGAAAAAAAAAAGAGAAGAAGAAGAAGAGAGGTTAAGGGAGAAGCAAAGTTTCCTACCAGTACTGACGTGTATTTTCTTCATCCAGGGGTACACTATGGGCTGTTTGGTGGATGTGCTGGTGGGGTGCTCAGGCGGGTTGCAGGCTGGGGGTGCTGGGGAAGGAGTGCTGGAGGTAGTGGTGGTGGTGGTGGTGGACAGAGATGGCGTTGGATGCTCGCACAGCTGAGCTTTGCCTACAAGGTGCTGCTGTCCATGGACCCTGGTCTGGCTGGCAGGGTTGCCTGGCACGCTGGCACAGCTGTACTGGCGCTCAGTGTAGGCTGCTCTTGGAGGGTACAGTTCCTGGTGGTGATGCTGGAATCCAGTGTCCCTGCTCCGGCTATAATATTCCGGACTGTGATCTGGGATATAGTTATTTTGCGAATATTCCTCGCATGGAGGAAATTTCGGATCGATGTAGTTAGAGTCCATCAAATACGAACTCATGATCATTAATTTCTGGAGTGGAAAATAATTTTTCTCGCTTTGTCGTTTTTCTGCTCCATAAAGCCCTCCTACTAGCTGGCGACCCCGTAAAGTTACTTTCACCATGTGACTCTAGCAGCCAATCACAACCTCCATGCTGGTCCCCGGATAAGGAACCTAAAGCTGATTTCAAATGTCATTTTCCCTTTGCATGTTTGTTGTTGTGCTGTGATCTCCTCTGGAGCCGCAGCCATGCACTCACATTGCCCCATGCACTGGTTCTGGGTGTTTGTCGGGATACTGCAAAGGGGATGTGTTGACTATTGCAAAAAAGGAAGATAGAGAAGTGGTTGATGGATACTAGAGGTGGGTGGAGAATCTACACCTCCTCCTTCCCCAACAAACACCGAGACCTTCACATATAATATCCACATACAATATTATCTTATGCCACCCATCCTATATACAGAATATCCCCTTACCTGCCGCCATACATGGGGCATCCTTCCTGGCACCCTGGGGGGCTCATGTTAGCTGGCAGTGCACCCTGCAAAGACAAGAGAGAGTCAGCACCAGATCAGGGATAGCAATACCCACACCATTCATTCATGCTGCTTTCTGTGTTACATTAACCCTTTCTATTCCAAAGGCTGGCCACTGCTTCCACATTCAATGCTATTTGCAGGCATATCTTTATTTTTGCATGCATGCTCATATATTACATTTAAGAATGTTAACTTGTACAGCCTGATTAATAGAATCAGTATTCAAGTATTCGTAGAAACAGCATCAATACTAAAAGTCCCTATTCCATGCACTGTTAGCACTATATATTGCTCAGTGTCCCTGTACTATATAACATTAGCTATATATGATCCTATACTGTATGGGGTTAGCTGTTCACATGCATATATATATATTAACTTTGCTAATTTAGTCATTTCACATCATATTGTGAATACATACAAAGAGACTGGATGTCGAATAAACATAAATACATTAGACACAATCATTGCCCCAATACTATATACTGTTCACTACCTCTACACTATATGTATGTCCTCTACACTATATTTATGCATGTGTGTGTGTATATATATATATATATATATATATATATATATATATATATATATATATATATATATTTATATATACACACTCTTTTTACACGTTTTATTGTAGTTTTTATTTCACTTAGAGCTAAGCTAATAGATATTGGATGAAGGGAAAAAAACATTCATGCTTCTGTACCATATACTATTGAGTACTTGTATGCCTTGCATGTATTTGTGTGTATATATAATGATATTTCATAGTATAGATATTGAAGCAGTTCTTGTAAAACTAGGGATATATAGAGTGACTTATCTCTGTTGTAATGATTGCAGATGTGTCCATACGTGTCACACTCCATGGGAACTAAAATGAAAAGGAAAGGGTTAGTTCCAAGCATTTTTGCATTCAAACAATACATTGCAGCAATTAGGAGTCTATGATGATATCCACTAATAATTTTGCTTGCACGTGATCAGCCAAACTTCCTAGAGGGTCTTTGCCTGTAACTCATGTATAATCCCATAGGCAGAATGGATGTATTACTCAATAGCCAATGCAATGTTAACGTGGTTGCTTAGGACTTGCTCTGACAATGTAATAATCTCCAACCAAAAAGGGTCCCATCGTAGTTCCTCCATAACAAAGCAAAAATAGCTGTAGAGGGACTGTGCTCGATGCATATATTTCACACTTGCTACTTCCAGCAGATAATATAGTGCTTAAAAAACCCTGGGAATTTATGTAAACATTTCCAAGCAAACAGCTATTACAATTAGGTATTTTATCAAGGGCTTAGATTAGGCATTAAACATGGGAGTGGAGATATGTGATTGCTCCCCTGTTCAGCTTGATAACAATTATAGCATAGAATCATAGCTTGTAGGGCAATGCAATATTTTACTTGATAACAATAAAAGTGACACATAAAGTTAGCTGTTTATGTTTTATTTATTAGCCTAAATGTGCCAGCGGTGTTGCAGGCTTTAGGTTCGTTCTAACAGCTTTTATAGGGCAGTAAAAGGCAATAAATCAAGCAGGAGGATTGGACTGCTTGGGACTTGCTCTTTTGCGGTGGCTGTTCAGTCTTTATAGGAAATGTAATAATGTGTTATTTTATGATTATTTAATCTACACCTTTAATCCACTCCTCCCTCCTCTTCCCAGCCCCCTTCCACCAACCCAAAAGCAAAAGAGGGGAGACTAAAGTCTCTGATACCACTTACATCAAGAGCTACATTAAACACCAGGGATTTCAGGGCAAATGATTCCATAGAAAAATAAAGCACCCAGTAGAGGCTTGTAGCATCACCCATATACCCCCCTAGAGACGAATCTGTGAGTGCAGTATTCACACAAATTCGATTCTACAGGGTGCATATAAGCGCCTTCTTACACTGCTGCTGCTATCATGGGCTGGGGCTGCAAGGGTAAATGGCTGCAAATTAAAAGTCCCATTAAAAAAACACAATCGTTATAACGCTATCCAGATGTGAGGCAGCCTGCTGTTATATGGAGCTGCATTTCCCAAGTTCCCACTGACTTGTGCCTGAAGAAACTAAAATTGTGTAATGTGTGGGGGGATCTACCTTGTGGATTACTATGGTGAGGCTCTGTAATGAAAGCTTTCTGCTATGCCAGAGTATACACATTAATGCGGTGTGCACTGGTCCCATCATCCATGTCCTGACATATGTACAGAACACCATCCACCAGCAATACATGAGTATTGTGGGGAAAAGCTTCCTATAAGTGTGTGTGTGTGTGTGTGTGTGTGTGTGTGTGTGTGTGTGTGTGTGTGTGTGTGTGTGTGTGTGTGTGTGTGTGTGTGTGTGCATGGTTGTATGCAGTATGTTACTGTGTGGATATTTGTGTGTACATACAGAATATATGTGTATGTGTGTATATGTATGTGTGTGATAAATGTATGTGTGTGTATATATGTGTGCATTTGTGTGATATGTGTATGTATATATGTGTGTGTGGTTCCATGTGTGTATATTTGTGTGTATATATGTGTATGCATATGTGTGTGTTTTCAGAATATGTGTATGTGTGTGTATATGTGTGTGTACATATGTGTGATGTGTATGTATGTATATATGTGTGTGAGATGTATATGTATGTATGTGTGTGTCTGGTGTGTGTGTGTGTCTGTGTACTATGTTACTGTGTGGATATTTGTGTGTATAGTCAGAATATATGTGTATGTGTGTGTATATATGTGTGTAATAAGTGTATGTGTGTGATATGTGTATGTATATATGTGTGTGTGGTTCCATGTGTGTATATTTGTGTGTATATATATGTGTGTATGTACAGAATATGAGTATGTGTATGTGTGTGGTAAGTGTATGTGTGTATATGTGTGATGTGTATGTATATATGTGTGAGTGTGTTTGTCTGTATAATATTTCCTTAAATTCTCTACAATAATCTTGCTTTGCTCCACACCAAGTTCCTATCATGCATCAGATTTCTGCACACAAATATATATGTTTGTGTAGACTCTTTAGCTGAGTCTTCCTTGCTTTAATAAATGTGTCCAGCTCCTTTCGAGCCATTCCTCTTTCTGCAAACAGCTTTCATTAACTACATAGCAAGCATGGCTGTGTGTAAGGTGCAGATCTAGGATCACATCTTAATGCAGAAAGCATTATAAACACACACACTGCTGGTCTTTGTATAGAGAGAAAGGGAAGCAGGGCAGCTGTGTGCTCACAATGTGGCAGGCAGCAGCACTAGCAGAGCACTGCCCAGATAAGCTTTACTAACCCACAGCAGAATGAGTTCCCCACTATTTATGGCCAAAGCTCGAAGTTTCCATGTGAGCAGATGATCTGCTTTGGGGTCTCTGGTTTTTGTGCTACATAAAAAGGGTGGAAAATGTTCTCGCCGAGGAGGAACATTCTTTGCACAAAGCGTCTTTTTTGACAGTTCTGAAGAAAAATAACTGTCTATTGTCCCTAAGGGTTCATTGAAGGTGCTATTACCATACTGACCGTTTTGCTAACCTGCACCTCTTGCAATTAGCAATCTGTGCCTGCTAACAAAAAATCTACTGCTTTCCAGAAATTCTACTGCAAATCCTGCCAGTTCTTACTAAACACTACTTACATTATATTTTTTACATTTTTATTTTATTTTAACTGTGTTTAATATATATATATATATATATTTTATTTTTTATTTACATGCTTTTTTTTCTTTATAGTTGTACTCATATCTTATCTATATTATGGCTTCACATTTGTGATTAAATATTTGTATTTCATTTGCCTTGTTTAGATACACACAATACAAAGGTCAGTTTGCTCTACAAGCTCCATTCATTTTTCTTTTCAATTGTTGTAGGTTTTTTTTCTGGGTAAGACAAGTATTTCTTGCTCTTTTTTTTTATTTTTTAAGAAAAATTAAAAATGCATTTTGTGTTTGCAAGAAGAATGCAAAGATTCCCCTCCCATAGTGGAATTCAATTTTCTTTAAATCTCGTTTAAAGTGGGTTTTTTTTTTCCCTTCAAAGTGCACGCATTTTAATACTGGTTAGACAGCGTGACCTGAATTTCACCTCTGTTGCTTGACTTCCACCAATAGGTCACTGCCACAGAATATTGATGGTACAACTCAGTTGAAATCTGTCTCCACACA